>NC_141160.1:112235848-112553348 GCF_053477565.2 Lygodium microphyllum
AATCGGTGGGCAACTATGTAATAGATTCCTGAATCACATGTCCATCTCCGTTCCACATACAAAGGCGATGGATTGTAGATGCGGTCTAGGATGTTCATCATATCGAGCCTTCGTCGATAATCTGAAGCATGCATCGCGGTCATAAACATGACCTGGAACACCAAGAATCTGTTCCATGCTTCATGACTCTGCAAGACAGCATCGATAGGTAATGAAATGTTCTTAACAGCAACATTTGCTTAACTTCTTCTTATTAAGTTTTCTTATAAAGAGAGATCCTTCGTTGATTGGCTCTGATACCAACTGTAACGTGTCCACCTGTTCGCTTGTAGGACACGTCTTAGCAGTCCATCGGAAAGAGAGTCTAGAAAGCTCCGCCCGGCACTCCCATGGAGTGTTACGGGGTTTGCAATCTAGGTCCTTCCGAGTCTGCCACATAGCGGAAGTATTCCGGCCGTCCCCACTTAGGACTGACCTGAATCAGGGTTTCCCTAATGGTCAAACTCCTCGAACGGCGGCTAGCATCGAACCCCAGGCGAACTACTTTACGAACAAACGTCAGGGTCGAAGCGGATTCATGCTGCACTTAGTTCAAGGAGAATGGGAAACGAGAGGGATGCAAAGCTTGACCTCTCTGCCCATAAGGCATAGTCCCATTCCGTTCCCCTAAAACAGCATAAATCGGAATTCCAGTAACCTGAACTCTAGGTCAGCGTTGCCTGCTGTTCATTCCCTTCCAGCAAAGTTCCCTGTTGTCGATTCCATTTGAGAAAAGTTCTCGGCCAACCGAGACCACCCATCCGTAGGACGGACCCATGGCCACATCCACCGCACTTTCCTCGGGGTTGTTTTAGTTGTCTAATTACCTATCACATTTAGTTAGGCACGCATAAAACAGCTTCCTTAATTAGCCAGTTAGACACCGGTTCCTTCACGTAATCTTAGCACTTGACATAGAAAAACAGTGTCAAACAAGTTCCTTTTCAACAGTTGATCTTATTTATCTTTGGAAAACATCATATAATCTAGCCCGTAGGCTAATCCATAATCCGCTCGAAGGCTATCCAGCAATCCACAGGGATTACTAATCCAAGATTCTGCCCGTAGACTAGTATGCGGGCCTCAAGATCCAATCCCGAGTCACGTTGGCCTCTTATGCAGGGCTCGTAAGACAAGGGATTTACGGCCAAAGCCCCCCCTGGCACCCAAGCGTCCTCCTGCTCCAAGTAGTGCCCAACGAAGAGACCTCTCGTGGCGGGTTCAGTCCACATTCCAGGCGCGCCTAACAACCCCCTTGGTTAGGGTCAGGCAGATAGTCGGGGATAACTGATGCTGCCTCTCTCTTCAAGCCTTCAACCTGAAGCATTAATTAACTTTCCATCTTTTACTTCCTTGAGCAAACAATGCAAACAGTGCTCCTAAACTGTTACAAGCACAATCAATCCAGTGGTCGTTTATTTGGCCAACTGCTAAGGAGTAAATCCTTCTCTCCGAATGCATCCAGCATTCGATTAGGGATCAATTGCGACTTGGCAAGATCCCCCAAGGGTTTGTTTGTTTTCCCTTTTGTCCTCGAGTTAGGGTCATACCATATCAACCCAAATTAACCAACTCCTTAGGTTTCTTAAGTAATAGACAGTGAATCCTGGCGACCATGTCGCTCTAACTTGATTGATCCTTTGCTTACTAGGCAAATACATAACTTCTCTTAATTTGGCAAATCAGCCCAAGAAAGGTGATGTAACACGATGTCTACTCATCCTCTTGCAAGTTAGACTTGCGCTAGGACCTGCCAACCTCATTCCAAGGAATGGCAAATCTATCTTGTGATTAAACCACAAGGCCATGCGACATTGTAACTTGTTGCACAAGTGTCGCATCTATCCCATGGAATCATTTCACCCATTGAACGGCATTTCCTGGACAAGGAATTTTGTTTAGACAAGAAGCAGGGTTTAGGGTGTCTTCTTACCCAACCCAATCCTAATTGTACTAGGCCGACAACGTTCGGTCCTAGGGTTTCCAAACTCAATCCGAGTTTTAGCATTAGGTCAAACGATCCTTAGGGTAGAAACCCTAGATCGTTGTTTGCATGAGCATCCAATTGACCCAAACATTCCGTGAATGTGGGTAGGACCTTTGGGTTTGAGGGTTTCGACTTGGCGTCCAAGTACGATACTATGCTGCATTTCTAACGTGCCAAGCCTAGCTAGTACTTGAGGTGTTTATCATATCGACTAGCTATGTCTATACGAATCCCTAACGGTTATAATAATACAAGTAATTTAGCTAAGTTGAACTACTTGTCTTGTGACAAGGACGAGCCTTTCCTAGAGGTGCTAAGCTTGTTCAAAAGGTGTAAATAGTTGCAAGATGTCACAATACATGTAAACATGCGATGCGTTGCAAGGTTCGCACCCTATCTTTTCTTGCTAAAGTCAAAACGCATGATAATTTGAAGAATAACTTCGTGGGACCTACTAGGATTTACATCAAAGAATCATGCCTACAACCCTTTTGTCTAAGCTTTAGAATTTCATGCTTTGATAAGCCATGCAACCTTTCCTAAATGCAACTCTTGATGAATGAATTTTTCACATGACGAATATGCAACATGCAAGTCCATAGATTCATTTTCGTACTCTGCAATTTCTTTTCGGATAACATCCTACGGGTATTAACGACTTTTCCTCATGCGAATCAAATCATTACAAGGAAGATATTGCCTAAAATGCGACATACGCTTATTCTTTCCATGGCCAGTGAAAAATGCACTTAACAATTTCATCCTTTGCACTAAGCAATAGGTGTTTAGACTCATTACTTTGGAAATGCATCAAAATGGCAACATGCGACTACGCACGCAGGATGATTAAGCAATTTATATTCATAGCTTCCCTATGAATTTTTTTAAACATGCCCAACGCGGAATTTACTCCAAGAACCTGGTTATGAGGACTTGCGGTGATGTCCACGTGCAAATTTGGATCCGAGGCTTCCACGCGTGCGCCTTGCGTCTTCTTGGGAGCCATCGTTGATGACTTGAACCCCGCGATCTCTTGCTCGATCTTCGAATTTCCTCCGCTTTGGCAAAACGGCCTCCAAGCCCACCTACTTTCTCCCTTGCGCAAGAATTGGGGCTTTACGAACCCGGTTTTAAAACCGGGGGAGACACGTAGAACAAGGCTTATGGGCCTTATCCTTTAGAAGCTTCCAAGAAGCTTCTAAAGAGCTTTTGACTTTGAACAGAGTCGATGTGGAAGAGGGAGGGGGTGATGGAAGATTAACGACGGGGGAAAGGAAAGCTTATGGTGGTAATGACGGTGGGATGGCGGCGGCCTAACGAACTATGGCGCCCCAAGGCGGCGGTAACGGCGGACTATCCTGGGCGGCGATTTCTACGGCCTGCAGTACGGTGTGTGGTGGCAGGATGACGACGGCAGCGGCAGATTTCGTCCTCTCCTCTGATCGTGCAGTACCCCAGCCTCCGTTTCTCTCACTGATCATACCTCCAGCACGACAGCCTCCTTCCCCTCCCTCTTCTCTCCACGGCGCAGCGCAGGTGGACAGGCGACGGCAGCAGCAAAGTCGTTCCCTTCTTCTCTCTCCTCCACTTGACCGCAGGGGGGGTTCTTATAGCTTTAGGGAGGGGAGATGGTAGCCACCACGTGGCTTAAGCATGCCCCTCTCTCCTCATGCTCCCACACACGACTCCACCTTAGGCCATTCCTCCCTACACTCCCTCTCCTCCAGCCATGCATCGACTGGGGGAAGGGATAATTATTAAAAAATTTTGACTTAAATTTATCCAATTGCCCCTTCAAAAAGGGTGTTTCCCCACGGCTTTTACGGTCTTCAACTCCGGCCTCGATTTGACAATGCGGAGGCCTCATTTTTGCGCGTGCGGGGTACGGATTAAGCTGCCAATAATTACAATGTGGGAGATAACCTTGCACAGGTTTTACGCGGCGTGCGGGGAGTCAAGTTCAATAATATTTTTAAGCGGAAATATTACACATGCTGCATCCTTCGTCGTATAGCACACAGTCTTGGATGTATCTCATGGGGAGCTTTCTATTGGCAGGCAATCAACCAGGGCCGGCAGCACCTTCTGTATGAGACCAAGATGCAAGACACGATATTCATTATCGAGGGAGGGTCGTGTGCAATGGTCGGTTTGGAGGCTCTTCCCATTCGCCAGGTATTGAAGCCCACAGCTGACCGCTCTAAGGTATAGGAGATCTTAGGGAGTCTTATTGGTTGACATATCTAGAAGGTGTGGTGTCATGAGACTTTCAGCAGAGAGAGACTTTTAGTACAGATGACCTTAGCAGAGCTCTGGACCTCCATTATCCACTCCCTCTACGGCCGATGAAATCAAGTGGTACAGGGCAAGTCCAGGGCTCCTCAAGAGCTTCAATGTCATTTCATGCGCACTTGGGGCTGCCAGGACTTGTTTTTCGTAATGCAAGCAAGTAGCTCCAGATGGCGATACATCCCCCCTCCATGGCTTCTTACCCCCATCCCCCCTAGACCGCCCTAAGAGGCTTGAATACTTGATATATCTGTGACTTTGATTAGCTCCAACTAGTCCGTTGAGCATGAGCACTTCCTTCTACTCAGGTTTTTTTTTTTAAAGTAATATAATTAGCTACACTTTATTTGCAAAAAAAAAGGAAGTACAACCAAGATCCTCTAATCTCCTCCGCTAATCCAAGTGCCTCTTGCTATTAAAACTAACCAGCAAGCCTCCAAACCAATTTGCCCCTTGGTTTGCTTGGGGATTAGCCTTCACCCTACTCCTTGAAAGACAAATTCAACCCCAAATTCCATATTGGTTAGCTGGCCTCTCGAATCTCCCTAAATTCCTTAATTTCAGCTGCTTGAATTCAAGTCCTAGGCTCTTAATTCTGAGCATGCATCCTGAGGTGGCTATCAAAACCTCAATTTCTGCTGTAAATTAGGGTTTATAGTAGAGATTGATTGAAATCTCTGAGATAACTTAAGAGATGGTTGGGGGATGAGAGAGAATGCTATAGAGAGAAACATATTTCAGAGTTTCATTGCGTAAAACACTGAAAAGTTATTGCTGCCCTACTCAAACAACCATGGAAGCTATCATCTATAGCTTAGGACCACCAAAAAGATTGCTGCCCCCTCCTATATGCTATCATCTACACTAGAAAGACCTTGGGCTATTGTCACCTGCTTCCAAAGGGAGCCAAACTACCGTCACATGCTGTAGGACTGATCCCTAGTGGCTGCAAATCACATTAGCAACCTCTCATTGGTCTCTAACAACCTCCTCTCTCACAATGGCTAGAATAGACTTCCATCAGTCCCTATAAACATTTTTTCCACTTACATTGGTAAGTTTTGCCAAGTGGCAACCTTCTAATCCCATTTTCTAGCATTATCCATGTTATAAAATTAATTTTTAGAATATTAATTTTGAAATTTAATTTAGTAATTATTCTAGTGCTCAAAAATTTAATTTCACCAACCAATAATTAAATTGGCTAGGCCAATTTGTATTCCAAGTATCTCTCAACAGTTATTAACTCTTAGACTAGCATTAATTAATTAATTAATGCCTAGTCTCTAATGTCACCACTAACATTAGTACCACGTAGTACCTATCAAACATAACTTATTGCGACTTTTGCCTTTGACACCCACTGCATCCATTTGATCCTTGGCCTGTTACCATGAAATAACAGCCATGTGCATCACATGCTACATTTGATTAGTACCTTAATCAAATGTTATCAACAAGATTAGAACATCTAAAAATTTCACATCCTCGTGGCATATTTCTTCAGGAATTTTATTTGAAGCATGTTTGTTAATGCTAGCAATAGCAACAATAGTCCATTAAAAAAACTATGTTTGGCTCACATGATCTTTTAAAGATAATAGGGCGTATAAATGACCAAGACATTACACTTTTATTTGATAATGGTTCTATGTTGGATTTGACTCATGCCTACGCTTATAAAGAAGTGTCGGTGATCTTCAATAGGACATTGGGGCACTTTTTACTCTCCGTGACACTAGAGCACTTTTTACTCTCCGTATGAGAGGTTATTTCCTTTTATTTTATATGCCTATATTACACAGTTTGGGCACTTATCGTCTTTTATACCCTTCGGGTGTGAACACCCTCTTACAACCCTATGGTTTAAAGATTGTACTTTGTACTTGCACCTTATACTCTTGAGATTATTGCATTGGGTGTCGTGCTATCACACTCTCTTCACTGTCAACTATACTTACATTTAGCTCAAGCTTAAATCCTTGTGCATTTTCTCACCTTTGACATTTGGTATCAGAGCAGCACTCAGCTCAACTCCTAGCCACTACCAGCTGAGGCGCCAGCTCACAGCTCCAACTTCTTGGCATTCAGCTCTAGGTGCCACCAGCCTGTCCACGGACCTCCTCTACCTTCTTGGCCAGCACTGCCAGGACTGTCAACACTACCATCGCCACCTGGCCCGATCCGCCACCAGTAGTAACTTAGTTCTCGGAGCCTGCAGTGCTGCCCCCACAAGCAACGCGTTTGCCCCTAAAATGCCCAGTCCCCCAAACAAAAGCCAGCTCGTAGTACTGCCTGAGCAAGCGACGCCTTTGCCTGGAGTACCCCTAGCCTACTGTGCCTCTGTACACTACGCTGGATGCCACCTAAGCCACCTACCCCAACCGGCAATGATCCTGGGTCAGGCCCACCAAGTCTGTCAGCCGAGGAGTCACCCGCCAAGCACGCCTGGCCTATCCGAGACCTTGCAGCTCTCCTGCGCAGTACCTCTCCAGCTGTGCTACTACCCACCTTGCCCTTGGACCACCTCTGCACAGCCACCATAGGCGGCGGGCACCCACTAGCAGCCTGCGTAAACCTAATTAATACTTGCCACCTCAACCAGGTTCACCAAGATTGCCAGATCTGCTCTAGCTCTACTCAGTCACAATCAAAGGTAAAAAAGAAAAATTATTAAATTTTTATTCAGATTTGATTTATAGAAAGGGGCTTGTGCTCGAGAAGTCTCTCTTTGCTTCAACAAGTGTTTGGGGCATATTTTACAAAGAGATTTTGTGCAATTTTGGATCAAACTTTTGGGGTTTTAGTAGTTAGCTCGGAGATTGGCAGCTGTACATTGGTGACAGTCTAAAATAGACTGATTTCGTGCATTTTGGAACAAGAAATTTTGAGCTTTTGCATTTTCAATGCTACTGAGCACTTTTTGCACCTTGGACAACATGCATTTCAGACAGTTTTTTGACAGAGTGTGATTAAATTTGCTAAATACACAAAACTGTTGCGGTAATTTCTAGAAATTCTAAGATTTCCAGGTTGGTCCAGCTTGAAATATTGCTCTTTTGCTCTTTGAGCAAATCAAGGAGCTGATGTATTCACATATATGTCCAAGGAGGATAGGTTGGATGGCAACAACTATTCTCTATGGTCTTTTATGATGAAGAATGTGTTGATTGCAAAGAATCTTCAGGATTATGTCAGTGGTGAAGAAGTTAGGCCAAAGTTATGGCTCTTGCTGTACCTCCTCCAGGAGGACATGGACAACGGGCAACTCAACCTGTTCAGCCCACTCCAACTCGGCCACTTTCCTAGAGATCAACACAGAAGGCATGGGACACACGGGATGCACAGGCTTTGTCGTTGATTGCATGGGTAGTTCAGCGGTCTATCATCCCTCACATTCGGTCTAGAACTTCTTCATGAGAAGCATGGCTGACCTTAGAGCAGATGTTTGCTAGAAATAATAAGACCCGCATCTCTTCCTTGAAGAAAGATCTTGAGACTGTAAAGATGAATGAGGGTGATTCTATGCAAGATCATCTAAATAAAATTCAAGACTTGTATGAGCACTTATGAATATAGATGAGTATTACTCAAATGCACAGTTAATATCTACTACCTTGAATTCATTGCCGCCCTTGTATTTGCCTTTCATACAACCTTGAACCTCACCATGAGGATTTCTCCACAACCACTTACTTTCCTTCAGTTGGTCAGTTTGCTCTTAGAGGACGAGTAGACAAGAAAGAATAGTGGTGTGGATAACATAGCCTTTGAGCAGGCTTTTATGGCAAGGCAGAAGGGCAAGGGTAGCCAAGCTAGAAATGCTCCGCAAAGCTTTGGGACTTCAGATACTTCACAAGGCAACAAGAAACAAGGGGGCACACAAGCCAAGAAGGGCAAGTGCCACTATTGCAAGAAGCCAAGACACTACATCACTGAATATAGAAAGTGCATAGCCAAGGAGAAGAAGTTGGGGATGTCTATTTCTGATGCACCTTCTACTACTATTGCGTCCACGTCCTTTGTTAAAGACATGTACTATTGTTTTTACACATGCAATTATGACTCTTCTTGGGTTGATAGAGCATTTAGCTCTACTAAGGATATGAGCACAAGTTTTTTGACAGTGGTGCTTTCAAGCACATCACATCTTGCAAAGATTTGCACACAGCCTAGCAAAGCAATATAAAGGTTGGTTTTTCTTCTGTTATTGCAACCCCCGTTAGCAAGTCTATACAGTATGCCAACAATGCATCATACCCTGTTAGAGGCATTGGGAAGATTGTGTCGACAGCTATTGATGGCTCTATTCTCCGCTTGCAAGATGCCTTATTTGTGCCAGGCATAAAGAAAAATTTGCTATCTACTTTTTATTTGGCAAGATATGGATTGCAAGTCACCTTTGATGATGCCAGATATATGGTAAGAGATAAGGAACACATGACTTTGGTTTTGACTGGCATTTTATGTCCTGGGTTATATGAGTTGGATGCTTTTTAAGTTGGTCAGTCGGTCTATCTAGCATCTACTCTCACTCCTACTATGTCACACACGGTGTTATGGCATGCTCGCATGGGACATGTAAACTATGGTAACTTAATGTTTATGCAACGTACACAGATGCTTGATGGTTTACCTCTCTTGGAGAGACCTCCTAAGCATATATGCGAGGGATGAATTTTGGGAAAAATGCATCCTTTTTCATTTCAACAACTGTCAGATTACAGATTGTGCACTCGGATATATGTGGCCCTATGCAAACAAAGTCATTGGGTGGCTGGTACTATTTTGTCACTTTCATTGATAACTTTACTCGCTTTTGCTAGGTCTACTCTTTGGTGAAAAAGTCAAGAGTGTAAAATGCATTTTTGGCTTTTGTAGCACTTGCTGAAAATCCCTCTGGTTGCAAAGTTAAGACTCTCCATTCGGACCAAGGGGCGGAATACATGTCTTCTATGCTGAATTCTTTTTTGAAGCAGAAAGGCATTGTTTATCAGTACACTATTGCTTATACTCCACAGCAAAATGGGGTTGCAGAGATGAAGAATCGGTCACTCATGGAGATGGGCAGATGTATGCTGAAAGTAAAGAGCTTGCCACACAGTTTTTGGATGGAAGCAGTTATGTGTGCTTGCCATGTTTTAAACAGGTGCCCCACTGAGGCATTAAAGAATGCAACGCCATTTCAGGCTTGGAACAACCGGAAACCTTCCATTGGACATTTTCATACTTTTGGGTGTCTTGCATATGCACACCATTCCCAAGGTACTCAGGAAGAAGTTGGATAACAAGGCTGTTAAATGTATTTTTCTGAGGTACAACAGTGAGAGCAAAGGATATAGATTATATGATCCTATCTCTAAGAAGGTATTTGTCAGTACGGATAGGATTTTGGATGAAAAATGAGAATTATCCCTTGTTGGTTTTGATACATATCAGGCTGTCAACGATGTATCTGAAGGGCTGCTGCCCATTTCTTTACTATTCTTTCTTTCAGGGATACAGCTAGAGCTTCAGCAAGTGAACTTAATGTTCAGTCGGCTGCTCCATTGGGTAATGCAAAAAATCAGCCTATGGCTGATCTGAATATTCAGCAAGAGCTTGTACACAGTTAGGAGGCTAGGCAGATGCCTAGATGGTATTTGCAGACTATGAAGGAAAGTCATTTGGATGCTCCTATCGCTGGTCGTACTAGAAGGCAAGCTCGTATGCATGATGGTGCACATACCATGGAGTTTGTTTGGCAGAACGTACACTTGATGATGATGAGCCTGAATGTTTTGAAGATGCACAACATAGTGTGCATTGGATGGCAGCAATACAAGCTGAGTTTGATTCCATCATAAAGAATCAAACATGGGATTTAGCATCCTTGCCTGTTGGGAAGAAAGCCATTGGTACAAAGTGGATCTATGAGCTGAAAAGAAATGCAGATGGATCCATTGACAAATATAAGGCCAAGCTTATGGCTAAAGGCTACGCACAAAAGAAAGGCATTTACTATGAGGAGACATTTGCTCCTACATCCCGCATGACTACCATTAGGTCTATGGTTGCTTTGGCTGCCCATTATGGATGGACTATGCATCAGCTTGATATAAAGACTGCAATTTTACATGGGGACCTTCAAGATGAAGTGTGTGTACAGTAGCCCATTGGTTTTGCAGTTGTGGGATCTGAACACTTGGTGTGCAAGCTGAAAAAGGCTTTATATAGTTTGAAGCAAGCTCCTTGAGCTTGGTATGCAAAGATTGATGCCTTTTTACTAAGCCAAGAGTTCATAAACAGCTCATCATAGTCTACCCTTTATGTATGTAAAGAGGGGGGATCCTTACTAGTCATATGTCTATATGTTGATGATCTTTTGCTTACAAGGACACATGCTGATCAGATTTCAGCATTCAAACAAAATTTGCAAAAAACTTTTGAGATGCTAGATTTGGGGCCCTTGCACTATTACTTGGGCATTCAATTTATTCATGATGCTAGAGGCATTGGATTGTCACAGTCTAGATACATTGGTAAACTTCTTGAGAGGTTTGGCTTATAGGATTGGAAGCCACTTTGTACACCAATGCAACTTGGACTAAAGCTGTCATTACATGATGACAGTGACTTGTTTGATATCCATACATATGCTCCAGCAATTGGATGTCTTATTTACTTATGCAACACAAGGCTAGACATACAATTTGCAATTTCAACCCTAAGCATTTGAATAGAAATCATCACATAATATTCATCTTCACACTAGTTTCATAGTCTTCATAGTCTCTCTCACAATCTCACTCATAGATACATTGTTTTGCATAGATTTGGTTATCTGTCACTCACTCACTTACTCTCTCTCTCATACTCTCTCTCCATATTACAATGTGATAATCAATCATAATCATCCATAACCTCTCTTTGGTCATGGATACCCCTCCCAAGAGGTATTTCCATTATGAAAGGTCACCAGAGCCACTACAATGTCCTTACATAGCTCAATAGTGTCACTATCACTTCAATCTTCACTTGAGTTTCAAAATGTGGTGCAGGTGGTAACAGCTAATGGAAGCAATTGTGTGTCTATGGGTCGTATGCTTGAGGAGAAGTTTCCTAGCATAGTATAGACTCCATGTGCATCCCATTGCCTTGACTTGCTTATTGAAGATATAGGGCAAATATCTTGGGTGGATTTACATTTTCAAAACGGCAACAAGCATGGTAAGATTTGTGAAGAAAAGACTATCCGTCACAAGCATGTTTCGAGCCAATGGGACACTTGAGCTATTGAAGCCCTCCACCACTAGATTTTCTTATATGTTTACTGTATTGGAGAGGTTCATACGGGTCCATCCAAATTTGATACGGATCATTGCATGCCAGGAATGGCTTACATGGAGTGAGAGAGAGTCTCCAAAGGCTCTTGCTTTTAAGTGCAATATTTTAAATGAGAGTTGGTGGGTTGATATTAAAATCAACCCGCCATTCACTTAGCATGCACTTCCTGCGCTACAATCACATTTAATTTTACTTAAAAATGAACCAGCCATCACCAAAAAGCATGCGCTGACAAAAAAACGTTAAACATACAATTAATTTTTAATAAATGAAATTGCATTTAGAGACCCCTAGTTAAGGTTCGAAGTTCGAGTTACCTCAAAAAGTACAGTTTCAAACTTCATAATTTTAAAATAAAGGATAACAAGGAACAACTATTTTCTTTTAAAGGTTGTGAAAAGGATAGTTACCGAGAACGGGAAACGAGAACGGGACGCCCTTGAATAGGAGGGACGCCCAAAGTTAAGGAACAGGAGCGGAGGAAATGGCATATATATATATGTGTGTGTGTGTGTGTGTGTATGTATGTATGTATGTATGTATGCAGAAAGAGAGAGAGAGAGAGAGAGAGAGAGAGAGAGAGAGAGAGAGAGAGAGAATCAACACTTAAGTCTTAGAATCTAGAGAGAGATATCATATCAACCATAATTCGCGAAATAAGAGACATAACAATCATGTTTCAACAATAATAAAGATTCAAAACATTATAATCAGCAATGGATTGTCACATTCATGATTCAACATTGTAATCAACAATGTTGCATAAGTCCAACAAGTGTGCATTGCAAAGTCACAAAATATGCACTAAACTTTAAAGTCTAAAGATCCAAGTTACAAGAGCCCCAATTTCCAAGTCAATACTCCAAAGTTCCAAAAGTTTAGTTGCTAAGGCTTAAGCGCTTTGATTCATGGAAGATGGCTCCACTGTGCCTGAATGCTCATCCTGCTGAACAACATCCTCGCCATTACCACCACCATCATCATCATCATCGTCATCTTTTTCCCAACGTATAAAAGAATCATCCTTTGCAACTGATGTACGAGCTAGCAAGTGAAGATTGGAGCTCACATGATCTAGGTCAATCGTCTTCATTATGCCAAGACGATTTCTCTTCTTTGAGTGAATGTGATTGAATGAGCTTCATAGTTGCTCTAAACAAGAAGAGCTAATTGTTTGGCTAAGAATACGAATAGCCAAACTCTGCAACTCTGGAGCTTCTGCCCCGTAGTCCTCCCACCATAAAGCAGCCCCAATATTTATACTGCCCTCTAGTACATCCTCTATAGCAAACATCCCTAATGTTTGCCGATACACAAAGAGCTGATTTTTAATTTTGCGTTGCATTTAACGGCTAAGATAAAGCCTTGCAAGCAATGTGTTCCAAGCCTTGACCACCTCAAGGTCTCTTTCTTGCATCTTACCTTGAAACTTAGGATCAAGCACATATGCTACAGCATGCATAGGAGAGTCATACTCATTCCATCTACTAACGAATAACTCCTTGATCTGCTCATACTTGTCTGCATTTGGTTTCAAACTCTCCAACCTCTCAATCATGTAATCCATACCTTCATAGATCTTTCCAATGCATGGATCCATGCCATCTACAAGCCTAAACATGTGCATAATAGGATCAACCATTTGGTTGGTGCGATTCACCTCATCCCAAAAATCTCTATCAGAAACATATGCATTGCATAATGCAGTAGCAGCAGTAGCAGCCCCGGTCCAATTTTCATACTCATCACTAGTAAATAGCTCTCTAATTGCACCTTTGCAATAGTGCAATCGACCAAGCATAAGAAAGTTATATGCAAATCGTGTATCCGAGTATTTGAGAAGTTCTTTGTCACTTCTCTTGCGAAACTCAACATGTAAGTACTGATGATTACATCTAAATGTGATAACCTTGTTGCATTTCGCAACAAGAGATGCAATCCATGGCAAGTCCCCAATATCCTTCAATAAGTTATTCAAGCAATGCACCATGCATGGACTAAAGGTGATATGTGGATACATTGCCATTAAAATGTGTCCTGCTGCCATGTTTGTAGGTTCACCATCTGCCACAAACTGCACTACATTTTCTACCCCAACAGCTTGCACTGTCTCGCACCACTCAGATGCCAATACATCTGCACTCTTTCCAGTCTCTGAAGCATCATGACTACCAATAAAGTATACATCCCCACGAGAATATGCGACAACGCCATGTATGGACCTATGGCATGTGTCACTCCATCCATCTACTATCAATATCACTACATTTCTTGCCCATTGATTGCGAATATTTGATGTTGTAATCTCTATGGCTGCTTTCTCCTTCTGAAGCAATGTAGTCCTGATAGTTTCTGATGAAGGGGGCTTATATGTGGGTCCATACTCTGCAATCTTTGTCATCATATTTAAAAAATAAAGGTGACCTGGCTGATTTAAATGCAATATGGTCATGGTAAAAAAAGTGTGCCACTATTGCATTTGTTTCCTCTTTTTTCTTTGGCTCCCATGAAGTGTGCAATAAACTCTGTCTAGCACCACGACCTGCTGCCCCTGATGGCCCACAGGAAGGCTACGTACCCACTAATCCTGGTGGTCTTCTACATGAAGCACCATGCCTTGCTAGCCTTGGAGTCCATGTTGTTGGATCCACTGCTATATTTGGAGTCCTCATGGTGTTGGAATTCCCCATAGAAGTGGCTATGTGGTCAAGTAACTCGTGCCTTTTCTCAATTGATACATTGGTGCAAAAACACACGTCTTTCCCCTCCTCGTATAGAATACGGGCTCTCACTTTATCAGCCCCACTAGTGCGAGCATAAGAGCAAAGCTTGCATTTCCAAGGGCGAGCCCCTCCACCTCTCAATGGCGCCCTTGTATCTACCTCATCCCACCATGACCGAGTAGTGCTTTGACTTCATCCCTGCTGAGGATGATGAAGATCCCATAGATGTCAATGCTACCATCTATATAAAAGTGACAAATAATCAGTAAAGTTCAATAAAATTGCAGAAACTTGCAGCCAAAATTTCAACATGCATGTGTTAAATGTTTGCTAAAAATGCCAGAACTTTGGTGCTACTTCAGCCTGCATTCCTTTCACTGCAAATGCCACAAATTTGGAGCATTCTAGCCTGCATTTCCTTGCTGAAAATGCCCCAAAATTTGGCGTATTTTCATCTCCCAAATTTGGGGCAATTACTAATTCAAAATGCCACAAATTTGGGGCATTGCAGCCTGCATTCCCTCACTGAAAATGCCCCAAAATTTGGTGCATTTTCAGCTCCCAAATTTGGGGCAATGACTGAATTAAAATGCCCCAAATTTTGGGGGGCGTTTTAGATCCCGGGATGATAGATCCCAATGCCCCAAATTTGGGGATATTGAAGCCAAATTTAGGTCCCAAATTCCAATCCTTGAGAAAGGCCCAAATTTTGGAGCAACTACCAACAACTCAAGTCTGATCCAAAATGCCCCAAATTTGGGGGAGAATCAAGATAATGATCCTTAGGACCTCAACTGATCACGGGCGGGAGTCACGCCAGGCAAGAGAGGCAGGCCAGGTAGGCGGGAGAGGTAGACGGATCCCTTGAGCAAGTGGGAGTAGGCAGTCGGGGCAGGCGAGAGCAGGAGGGAGCAGCGGGAGAGGCAAGAGCAGCAAGACGGGAGCAACGAGCGAGAAGCAGCGAGCGAGCGAGGGACAGTCAGCAAGAGCAGTGCATGCGAGGCAAAAGCAACATGTGCGAGGCGGAAGAGCGAGAGAGGCGGCACAGTCGGCGAGCAACGGGCAACGAGCGGGAAACGGGCCAGGAAGTCGCGCCAGCTGAAACGAATGGCGATTTTTTTTTTTAAAGATCCACTGTTAAAACGGTCGTTCCAAATAGGGAACGGCCCCGAATAGAAGGGAACAGGTCATAGAAAGCACTGGAACGTTCCGCCAACGTTTCTCGAATTCAGACCTCTCGGAACGCGTTAATCTGTTCCTATGTGTCGAAACGGGTGTTCCCTATCTCTATGACCTAGAGGCATGCTAGTCTAAGAAGGTGGCCACCATCGCGTACGTCCAGTAGCAGGGCTCTGCCAAGGGAATGCCTGACGAGGTGGAGAGAAAGGAGAGATGGATGCATGAAGTGCAATGGGATCAAAACCTACAAACCGATCACCTAGTCTCTCAGGGGTAGTAAAAGAGATGGGCTGCTAAGGCTGTACTTGAGCCACATGTCCAGCAACAACAACGGGTGCTGAAGGAGCAGATGAAGTAGGAGCAAAAGGCGTAGGGCCATTGGACTGTGCAGTCACAGTGGTCTGCTGAGGCTTTTTAGGTGGAAGACCTTGGGCCTTGGAGCGACACTCCTCGTCCACATGGCCTACTCTCTAGTAGTGTGTAAAACCGGCTTTTCTTAGGGAGTTGCTGCCAGATAGGTCTAGATTCTTTGGTTCCATCTAAGGAAGAGAAGTCACCCTTTGATTAGCTTGCCTTCGCATCTTGTGAGTTCTTACCACTCGTGGGTTTCCCTCATGAAGAAGAGGCAGCCAACCCCCTCTGCTCTGAATAAGAATGTGATGAGGATTTCTTGTGGACTTGATCATGCAACCTCGCGTAATGCAAGAACTGGCACTCAAACTCGTACAAGGTTGGCAATCAAGGTTGGGAGATGATGTGTTGAATGAAATTGAAGTACTTTTCGGGCAACTTATTCAAGAAGAATGTAACTTGATCGTCATCTAACTTTGGAGAGCCAGTAGTAGCAAACAAGGTAAGTAACCGTCTATATTCAGCTAGCTTGACTTTCAAATCATCCCCTTCCTTAATAGAGAACTCTTGAAGCTCAAAGTCGAGATTGATGCACCAAGTACGATCTCGATCCGCATTGTGGTTGAGAAGGTGACTCCAACGCTCTGACGCAAGCGGAAAGTGCTGCAACTGAGAGTGAAACTCAAGAAGCAATCCCTACATCAACTGAACATTGGTTGTGGCATTGCAGGCTCTCCATTGACCGATGTAGTCAGGGTGAGCCGGCATAGGCTCTAGACCAATGATGAGGTCTCAAAGACCCTGATACTTAAGCACTTATTGCATGAAATTCGACCAAGTGGTGAAATTTGACCCGTTAAAACATGTCTTATCCGTGAAGGCATTCTTGGCCATTGCAACAGGAGTGGTAGTGCTTGGAGATGGATAGTGTGAAAAAGTATAGTGTGGGTAGGATTGGGGAGTGGAGTACACTTGGGAATGGGCCTTAGAGTGCCCACAAGGCATGCGAGTAGTGTGCAAGGTGGATCCATAGGTAGGGATGGGTTGACTAGGCATGGACATGGTAGCCACATGAGTAACCCAAGGAGGTGGGATGGGAACACGGGGAGTAGAAGATGGGAATCCCTGCGTAGGTGTAACCCAAGGAGAGTGTAAAGACGCACCATAAGCTGAGGATGGAAACCCCTGCATTCGAGTGGTCATGTGAGATGTGAAGCTGGGGATAGTGAGGGGAACACCCATCATAGTCAACCCAGGTGCTATGGGTGTGCTCATTTGTGGAAAGGTGAGAGGCATTATGTTAAAGGGTGGCATTCCCCCTAACGAAGTACAATGGTGCAAAGAGGTAGAGAATGGAGTAGAGAAGGAGAAGTGCTAGGAGCGGAGATGGAAGATCCAACCCCTAGGGTGTGTGATACAGATGTGGAGTGTAATCCAAGGTTTTGGAAAGATCATGAGAGGTGATCAAGATGTGAGATAGAAGAGGGTCGGATGGGAGGGAAGTGAGAAGTGTATGTGACATGCTCAAATGAAACAGAAGCCGTAGATGTACCTGAATTCCATCTGCTTCGTGAGCCCCCTCTATTAAAGTTCACATACACAAAGTCATCCGGATCTTGTACCTCAAAAGAAGAAACAAGCGAGAGTTTTGATCCATGCAACTCAAAAGGATTGTACAAACCTGACATTGGACCCTGGCTGAGATGATGAAGATGGATCGCCAAACGTTCCAAATGCCATATGTCCTCCACGATCGAAGAGGTAGCCAGCCTCACCAACCGATTCGAATGTGGTAGCAAAACTGGTAGGAGAGGTGTAAACATCACCTACTATTTGCGATAGTACTTCTCAAAGTCCTCTGTCATGTTAGTGATATCTAGAATAGGAGTAGAAAAAGAAGGTGAAGGTAAAAATGGAGTGTCGTCCTCCTCACGAAGTCCATAATGCCATCTCAGGGCCTCCAGTGATGGAGAAGCCTGATAGGACATCATAGGAACTGGAGAAGAAGGTGTCTGGGACATTGTGATTCGGTTACGAGTCGTATTGTGTGCCTCGCACAAAGACTAGCTCTCCACAATATCCGCAAGATACTCTTTATAAGAGCACTGACTCTGATACCATGTGAAGAAAACTGCTAGGGTTTGCATAAGGACACACAGAGTGTACGACCATGACAAAAACACAAAGAGACAGAAGTAGACATAGAGAGCAAAACTCAAACCCTAAACGCAAAACTCAAAAACTCAAACACAGAAACTCAAACACAAACAGAAGAAGGGAGAGAGAGAATACAGCTTTGAAGTGAATGAATGTTGTAAATGAATGTAAGAGTGTACATTGTGCTCGAGGGCAAAGCAATGTCAAGGAGTGACATCCATCGGAGATGGATCCCAAGTCTATGATCACCAATTGGAGTGTGAAAAGAGAGGAAACTGCAAAACGCTGACACCAGGGGCTGCCAGAGACAAAGGCAACAGCTTTGCAAAGGGGAGAGATGATGTCAGGCTGCTACAAAAAGATGCAAACGCAGGCTGTAGGATGTTGCCTGATGTTGGAGATGCTGGCAATGGCAACTGGAGGCCAAACGCAGCTTGGGAGATGGTGCCAGACAGTGGACGACAACTGGAAGAAGGCGCCACGGCACTACAAGGCTAGAGAGAGAGGTGGCAGCAATCATGAAGGCTGGACAGCCACGTGGAGGTAGATTGATGGCTGAAATCTGCACAAGAGAGTGTGAAACCTGCACAGACAGAATAAAGGCTGAATGGAGGCAGCCTGTCTAATTTATACATGCAAAAGGGTGCCCCAAAAATTAGGGTTTTTGGGAGATCACTGAAACTCTTCAGACCGCTTCCCTTTTGGATTTTTCATTAATTAAGTGTGTTTTGGGGCTGTTTAAGAATGCTAATCAATAGAAAAGCGTGTTTTAGCTCAACACTAAGACTCTTGGATTGCTTTATGCCAAGGGGGGACCACTACACTTATATGCTTATAGTGATTCTAATTGGGCTGGTGATTATGATTCTCGTCACTCCAATAGTGGTAACTGTTTCTCTCTCGGCTGATCTTGCATCTCTTGGCTTAGCAAAAAACAATCCATTATTACCACATTGTCATGTGAAGCTAAATACAAGGCAGCTTTCACTACCACAGTTGAATGCATATGGCTTAGGTGCTTATTAGCTGATTTGGATGTATCTCTCATGGAGCCGACTTCTTTGTTCACTGACAATCAAAGTGCCATTGCAGTAGCATGGAACCCAATGTTTCATGCACACATGAAACACATCGAGATTCACTATCACTTTGTCAGAGAGAGACTATATGCAAGTGATATCAAACTTGTCTATTGTCCTACCACCAATAATGTGGTAGACATCTTCACTAAAGCTCATCCTTGTGACATTTGAAGCATTTCGCAATGCTTTAAATTTAATCTCCTTTGATGGATGACCGTTTGTTTTGATCACTCTTCACTCTAGGGGGGTTTCTTAGGTTTGACTCACGTCTACACTCACAAAGGCGTGTCATTGATCCTTAGTAGGACATTGGGGTACTTTTAACTCTACGTACGAGAGGTTTTTTCCCCTAGATTTATTTCCTTTTATTTTATGTGTCTATGTTACACAGTTTGGGCACTTATCGTGTTTTACACCTTTCGGGTGTGAACACCCTCTTACAACCCTAAGGTTGAAGGGTTCTACTTTGTACTTGCACCTTACACTCTTAAGATTATTTATTGCATTGGATGTCTTGCTATCACACTCTCTTCACTATCAAATACTTGCAACTAAGCTCGAGCTTTGATTCTTGTGCCTTCTCTCACCTCTCACATTCTACTGATAATTTAATTTTTTCTCGCTTTGATGCAAAGACTATGACTCCATCGGTGCTTGCTAGTGACTAAGTTTATCGTGTCCAATATACGAAGGAACCTACAGTGAATCACTGGGATCAAATGGTGCCATCAAATCATGGATTTCCGACTTATTAGCCTTGATCATATGGATGTCATTCTTAGTATAACATGGTTCTTATTCCTACAAAGACGGCCGTGAAAAGTCATTTGTCAAACAACTTTATAGACTTTATGGCTTGCCCAATGAAAAAGTCATTGACTAGGATCCTCAGTTCATTGGCCATTTCAAGCAAATAGTCATTCAAAAGTTAGAAACTCAATCATCCATGTCATCCTCAAAACATCCAAAAATCGATGGATAGACCGAACGCATGAGTCAAACCATGGAGGATATGCTTCGTGCATATGTCTCCCATAGATAATTTGATTGAGAGCGTTATCTTTCTCAGATTGAGTTTGATTATAATAGTGTGATACATTCAGCTACTGGTTATAGCCCATTTATGCTTATGTATATTTATGAGCCAAAACCACCCATTGCCATAGAGCTCAGGGCGGTGAAAATGTAGTCCATAATCGACTTTCTGCACAATATGTAGGAGATGTTGACAAATGCAAGGAAAAGCATTAAAATGACCTAGGATCATGCCATGTTTTATGCTTACCAACATCATACTCCTAGAGAGCTCTAGAAAGGCATGTGGGTCTACCTTAAAGTCTCAAAGGACTCCAATTCAATGACTACCAGCAAAAGCTATAAATTGTCTTCAAGGTATTGCAATCCTTTTCAAATTACCAAGAAGATAAGTGGCGTATCCTATGAGTTAGACTTACGTTCAGAAATCAAAGTTCACCTATGTTGCATGTGAGTCATTTGAAAGAACAACTAGGACAAGGTAAGTAGATTGTTTCAATTGAGGAAGTTCTGTGGCTTACAGATATTGCTCGTTATGTTCCACTTGAACCCAAATTGGTTCTTAACCTTAGGACTACATGATCCCATTGGGCCATTTATCCTAAGTATTTGGTCAAGTGGAAAATTTGCTTAGAGTCGGAGGCCACTTGCGAGTCGGTTCGTTCATTGAAGAGTCGTTTTCTGCACTTCATTCCTGAGGATATTACTGAGGATATCAATCATTCATAAGGAGGGAAGTGTTATGTCCCTAGACATTCAGATGGACCCTAGTAGCACTGGTCACAGTGGTTACAAAGTGACTTTGTGCATATACACTAAGGACACTTCAGAGTTAGGGCAGTCAAGTCCTATAAATAGGACTCATGGCCCTATTGTGCCCATTCATTGTGTGATGACCACTCTTGGACTCTTGGCCCGTTGGTTGACACATCTGTACATTGGGATGGTGTGGGCTGGTGGTGTGAGATGCCAAACCTTGGGATGTGGTCGTGACCCAAAGTGTTGCTAGCTCCCATGCTCGAGGGTGAGCCCGTTTGGCTCTATGGCTGGGACTCCGGAGGTGAGTCTAATGTCGAATCCCCTTTATGTCAAGTTTAGCTTGTGTCGTGTCTCATGTGCAGGTTGGATCCTAGGGAGACCATAGATGTTTCACCATCCCAATCGGGGCTTTTATCCATCAGTAAATGCAACAAGACATCCATGACCTCATCCTCATGAATGTCACTTCCAATGCAACATGTATATCAAATGAAACATGGTCCCAGACCAAAGTATAAAACACCAAACGGGCCTCAGAAATTTGCTCAGAGGGGGTCTGAGCTGAGCCAAGAAGCTCCAAAAAATAGGCGTGGCACATGTGAACAATGGACTGTGGATCTATAACCATGTGGCCATCTGAATGCTGTAGCCTAACCATATTCCCACAGGTAGGGAAGTGATGCAAACCCGAGAAAAGTTTATGAGACCTGATAGGAATCATCTTGCAAATTATCAGTCAAAGATTTCGGTTTAGCCTGCCAATAAGATCTCAACTGGAAGTGTTGGATAAGACCAACCAATCTCATAGCCAAAAATGGAATCTGGA
This sequence comes from Lygodium microphyllum, assembly GCF_053477565.2. Lineage (NCBI taxonomy): Eukaryota > Viridiplantae > Streptophyta > Polypodiopsida > Schizaeales > Lygodiaceae > Lygodium > Lygodium microphyllum. Next base: position 112,257,602 of record NC_141160.1, read on the forward strand.
AGAATAAGACAGCAAACTCAACCACTAACAACCCAGCAAGTGCCATGCCCTTGCTAGGCTGCATCACAACCAATCTCGTAGCCAAAAATGGAATCTGGAAGAATAAGACAGCAAACTCAACCACTAACAACCCAGCAAGTGCCATGCCCTTGCTAGGCTGCATCACAAGTGCCAACATTGCAGGTAGGTGAATTCACAACTTCAGCACTACAAGCACCAGCACTTTCATTACCATCAGCGACTTCTGCATCACAAGCACCGGCGCTTTCAATACCATCAACAACTTCTGCATCAAACGAGATCAGCATCACAGGCAAGATCAGCAGATTGAAGCTTCCACATGCCACATTAAGACACTCAAATGCTAGCACACAACATCATGCTTATAAGCGAGATCAGCAAGACTGAAGATTTCACATGCCACAGCAAGACACTCAAGCACTAGTGCACTGTTGAAGCAATTTCAGGGGTAGCTTTAATGTGAACATGGACAGTGCTAAATAATGTGTTTATAGGTCTCATAAAAAGCACCATATCTATGACAAGTGGCTGGAGCAATCCTCCTGATGGATCATGGAAAGTGTAGAACCCGAAGGAACAACACCATGCATACCTCTCTGTAAGAAAAGTCTCTCCTTAAGCAGTAGCTTGTTCGTCCCAAATTCAGAAAGTCTTTGACGTCATTTAACAAGAGAATATTTACATTAAGCTTGGGCTATCAAACATGCAAGGACCATGTACACAACTTCGAGAAACCACATCTTACCCTCAATTTATTCACCAACATGACACTTATTTGAAGATAATATTCCAGCCAATAGGACAACCCAAATGTCTGAAAATAACATGTGAATCTGGAATTTCACCTAGCCATAATCCTTCACATTCATGCGAAATAGCTTAGATTTCCTGATATTATAACATAGACCTGCAGCTAGTGAAAATTTTCTAGTGCACTTGCTGTGCAAGAAAGATTTCCTTATTCGAGAAACCGCATATGCCTAAGCCACAAAAGTAGAACTATCTAGAAAATGCAACCCATGAAGTTGATCAAAGACAACAAGATGATCAATATTGGACAGCCATGGATGAGTGGTGATTGCATAGAGCATATCAATTTGCAACTAGAATATCTTGATTTGTATATTTAGCATATTCAATGGCAAGAAATATGTTGGCTAGGTTCCATAATTTGTCATCTAGGAATAAAGCCATATTGAGCTCAATGCAGCCTAGCATGAAGGACTCCTTTCAATCAATTAGAAAATATTTTAGTGACCAGCTTGTAAGGAACAAACATCAAAGTGATCGGTTGAAAATCAGCAAACGCTGACACAGTTGGCTTTTTAGGAAACAACTTGACTAATCCTTCTTTCCAAGAATAAGGCAATTGCCTTGACACCCAAGCATTATTAAAAATGAGCATCACCAGACTGTCTTTCAAGCCATCCCAAAATATGTTAGTCTGTGGAAGGAAGCTTGTTAATCTGTGGAAGGTTGGAGCAAAGGTTCAATGTACTGCCGATGTTGTATGCTTTTTGAGACAACACATGAATGCAGGGTTGGATGCCATGTTTATTGCCAAGAAAGACCATGTGAACAAAGTATTTTGGAAAGTAAAACTTGGTGAGGTTGACAAAACTAAATAATGGGATTGTAAACCCATTCTAGGATTATACTTCTTTCATGTTGTTTGTGGATATTCAAGTAGTACAAAACTAAGAACAGTAAATTTGGCATGCTTTGGTCGTTCTCATATGCAAAGAAAGTGGAGATGATGCACAAATGTGTCATATGGTTTACATCTAGCTCTAAGCTGCCACTGTCAAAGTTTCCAATCAATCTATTTGCCATAGCCAACTCATCCAATTCTGAGAAGCTATTAGATTGATGAATAAGTGTCTGATACAAACATCCCAATATTAGTTTTATCTCTTGAAGATGCTGCCACCCATGTATATCTACCACAATCACAAATGACAAGTTGAATACAAGGAGCACAACATAAACAAACATACTTGGCAAAATTTTACATGGCAAACTTTTTTATGTAAACATTGTGTGCATGTGTGCATGTGTGCATGAGTGTGTGTAGTCACATGTGTATGTGCATGCATGCACACACATGTGAGTGTGAAGAAGGTCAAATAGAACCACAAAAAGAAGAACATTCACCCATACTCAACTAGCTAAGCATAAATACATGACAATAGATCTGACTGTATTTCAAGAGAGTAATCAAACTAACCAGTTGTGCTATTGAGCTTAGATGCTCTGGAAAGATTTCTTGAAGTTTTTGTTTAGCGGGTTCATATACACCAACAAATATTGCCGAAGCCCTGATTGCCAAACACAATTAGTGCAAATGTAACTAGTGAACACAACTAGTGCAAATGTAACCTAGTGCATTAATGTATCGCAAGTCATGAATGAAAGAGAACTTCAAACAAACATCTAGCAAATCATAAGCACATTAAAACTAATGAAGTGAAGATGACAAGCAATCAACACTAGAAACCAAGGTCCAAATTCACCTATGAAAATTACATTTTTCCTACTAGGTATGGAGCTAAGGTGGGTGGAGTTCCATGGTGGAGTAGGGCCTCACTATATAGGCCTAGAGTTTGCCCCAAACCTATGACTCTTATTTAATGTTGAGAGGTGTAAAAGGTGTTTGTACATTTAACACACACTTACACAACTAAGGTATGTTCACACACAAGGACGAATAACTAACTAACAAACCCACCTTCGGGTCATAGGTGACCGAACCTATGATAGGAAACATAGAGAAAAGAAAAGAGCAAGGTCTTACCCAAAAGAGGCAGTATCTAATCCTGTACAAAAATTCTAGAAAGAACATACATAAATGAGAGAGATGCAACGTAAGGATGGTCACAATATAGTCTACCGACAAGCTCATAGATCTAAAGTAGGGCATAGTTTAGATTTGTGTGTGTAAAGAAATGCTCATCTGCAGAATACAAACACAATCTTACAACAAACACACAAACTAATAAAGAAAAATAGTAAGTGTTAGGGTTAAAACAGAGACAAAGAACACAAAAGATAATGAAACTGAATAATGAATGAGTAGATACAATGCTCAATGTGGCAAACACACTATGCAAGGCGAAAAGTGACCCCAAACTCCCATGTCTCAATGACCGGAGCATAGCGTATGAGCAGAAGAGTGTGTCACACCCTAACGGATCCCAAAACATAGCAGCCAACCCCCCAATATGTCTATTAGTAGTAGATGCAGCCTCTAGTGCTCGGAGTAGTAACAAATGGGCGTCAGATGATAGAGAACAGCAAAACGGGGATCAAGACTAGGTCCTAAGTATTGCTCCTTGCCGATGCGTTGTTGCCCGCATCATGCCTCCCCCTCCCTCCTACCGCCATCATGCCTTCCCCCCTTCTTGGCCGCCATCGCGCCCCCCCTTCCTGGCCGCCATTGCACCTCCCTCCTCCTGCCTACCCACCATTGTGCCTTTCCCCTTCCCTCCATCGAGCTGAGCACCATCACCTTCATGACGCACTGCCCCCCCCTTCTCGTCAGCTTCTTCGCCTCACGCTCCCCCCCCCCCCCCCGTACCTGCTGGCAGCCAAGAAATCCTTGCGCGGCCCACGCCCAGAATTGCCCCCTTCCCCCCCACAATGTCCCCACATCCCTCGCCTCACGGCCCAATCCGGCAAGTCCCCCACCCATGGGATCAGGCCATCCGTGGAGTCTAACACTTTTCCCACCGCCGGAAAACAAAATCCGCCCCCCGCCCCGCCCTATTGCTCCCTCCATTTGTAGCAACACTCCCCCCTCCGGCAACACAGCTACGAGATTAGTAGGTTCTCAGCAAGGACACGCAATGGAAACCTCTGGTCAGACACCAGTGCATTCTGCGAGTGCCCCCCAGTCAAACACCTTGCGTATCGTCCTCTCTAAGGAATAGCTCTTAGCCGTCTATGCCACAGAGGTGGAGCTAAAAGAAACAATGATCTTTGGTCAAGTAGTAGGACACTCCCCATCCACGGCCCAGCTTTAGGATTGGCTTCACTCCACGGTGCACATTGGCACAGCGCAACTCGTGGAGGCAGTTCTCATGGGTCAAGGGATTTTCATGGTACGACTCACCTCGGCAAACGTAGCCCGTGAGCTACTGGCTAGCTCACCCTATGCTTCCACAAAGGGGATCATCTACATGGTTCCTTGGTACAGTGGCTTCACAGTGGAGGCATTCGCGCTCCACAACACATTACTTAGACATCCTGTCACCCTACTTTTCCCCGGGCTGGCAATAGAGTATCGCCAGTTAGTGGAGGACTTTGGATGGCTCTTCGACGCTGTCCTTCCCGCCTCCTTCACAGATGGAGTGACGGCCGCAGGAGTCCCAAAGGTACGGATGGGAGTGGAAGAGACAAAGAATATACCACAGTTTCTGGAGATTGAGACAGGAGGACACTCCTTCAAGCAGTAGGTTATTGTGACTGGGCAGCGAGGGTAGTGCATGCATTGCCATGACTTTGGGCATCAGGCAACAGCCACACTTCGACTACTCTCGTTGCTCTACCTTTGAGCATCTTGTATACTCTTTCAATCATTTACAGCATTCATTCATTCAGAGTTCTCTTTCTTCTCTATTTGCATTTTTGCATCATATTTGGAGGAGTTGTGTTTCCGTCGTGTTCACACATTCTATGGTTTTTCAATGCAAACCCTAGCGCATCTTCACACAATTCGCAACTCTTTTCTTGCATGGCTTTAGCTTGATTTTTGTCTGCTCAGATTTGGACTGCTTCCATCTTCTGTAGGAAATCAGTGATGTATGTCAGTGCTTAATTTGAATATCCCAGTTCTAGATCTGTAGGTACATCAGTTGGCAATTACAGACAGACATATAGCAGGAATTGAGGGATTTCATGATCATGCATTTATGATTAGCTCAGTCATGTATGTCTATGAATCCAGTCTGAAGTAATTGCAGAAGAAGCAGTAGGTTTACATCAGGTTTATGGAGAAGGAATCAGCTTGCATGCCGCATTCCAAAAGCTCAGAATTGCAAGCTGCCCTCAAGTTGCAGAAGCCAAGTCTGTTTATGCAGAAATCTAGCAGTCAGCAGCAAACCATAGAGGTGTAGAGCATAGGCTTTTCTTGGTGTACTACTAGACTTACAAGACTGTAGGGTTGGAGGAGGGTGTAGAGGTGATGTCCTTGGTGCTAGCTCATGGAGGCCAAAATTGAAATATAACAATGTTGGGGGTTAAAGGCCTACCTATCTACATTTACTTGTACTTATTGCCCACACACATGTACCATGCAAGTGGCAACCGCCCATCACTATCACTTTATTCTTTATTCTTTCTATGACAATATAATTTGGAAAGGTATGTCACACATTGTGATTATTAGTGTTCCCAGATATTGTCTTGTTGTCTCTTGCTTAAACCTCCATTTAAGGTATGTAACAACTCACTTTAGCCCCACTAATCCGTTAGCTGATCACAAAATAACTGCTATGAAAGGACAAAATCTGATCAAACACAGCTAGAAGATGAATATTACGGCCAACAAAACCTGAAAATAAAATTGCCCATCCTCTAGGAGTCAAAACAAAGAAAAAACGGCATTAAATGAAGCCACACCACAATAAAATAATGCAGAAAATGCTAACGCAGACTGGTGGAGACAAAACGCAGGCAGCAGATGGCTGAAAACAGGCCAATTTGGAGCAACAACAAGTCGCCCAGTCAGCAGCAATAGAAGGAGACCAGTGTTTAGCAAAGGAGTGATGGAAGACCTGTAACAGCAAAAAACAGCAACAGGAGCATAGATCCTGAAATCTGATACCATGTTAGAAGTGGATGCAACAATGGAAGCATAGAAGGATGCTGAAATAAACTACTGACGACAAGACAAAAGAGAGAGAAAAGAGAAATACACAAGAACAATGCAAAGGAGAACTTAGAAATGTGCACAGCAAATGGAATCCATATTCCAAGCACGAGACAATCACATACAACAATGAGTCAGTGGCTGCACAGGCACTAGCACCAACTCCCTCTGTGCTATTAGTGTGACCAGGTTGTCCAGCATTTAATGCTAGTCAGCCAGCAATAAATGCCAAAATAATCATAGAAATGGCCAATAAAAAATGCTAGATGGCACATAAAAAATGCCAGATGCCCAACACACATGCCTAGCCCACCAAACTCACTCATGAGCCGACAAAAACTGCTAGTAGACTCTGATGACTAGATTGACACAAATGATTTCCCTTCTTTCCATAAGGATGTGATGGATCGTGGCTGTAGAAGACTAGGCAGATTCTACACTAAGAGAGCAGAGACACCTGTGGGCTTCGCCATGCCAGTCTGAGAGACTCAAGTACTACTCACCATGCAGATCCTCTAATGGAATGTGTTAGGCTTCTGTAAACACCTGTTCAAACAAGGCCAAAACAAGGCCAAAGCCTATGACATCAGTCCTACATAGAGCACTAGTAAGAAAATTATTAGATTTTCTCATATTACAGGAGCACTACCTCTCTGCAGGGATGATTCACTATTACTGTGCGAAGCTATTGCTAAGACAGTTTTATAAGCGGCTTTGATCAACCACATCTCCAACCAGATAGCTGCAAGACTTCAGGGAATAATGCTTGCATAGACCATGTCTGTACTGATGAAGAACCACCTGCTCTGGAATCAGGAGCTGGTGAAGGCCACTGTCATGTACCAACTCGAGATCTATCATCTTCCTGATGTACAATGGAAGAAAGAAGTGGGCTATAGTGCTCTTTCAGGGTTACAAAAGACCGAATGCACCCTACAATTGCCCAGCAGCTCCAACCTTTAGGCCACATCATCAACTTTCTCCAACGTTAACAAAAAGGTCCTGGCTTGTGGGGTGCAAGCCTTGCAAAAACCTCTCTGACTTGCTTTACACACTGCTTCCAATTCAGGTTGACCCATCCCTCTCAAAAGATCATCTCCCACCGATGCTTATCAAACTCCTCTGACTGCTTGTATTGAGCCTTACTAAATGTCCTCAACCTGTTTCAATATCTGATCTATGCCAAAAAGGTATTGAGTTGCCACAGTTACCTATAGATGATTGTATGATGTTAGAGGAAGTATGTCTGGTTGACTGGACAGCATCATAGATGGCATGCTCTTAGAGCATATGCAACAGCTGTGCCCACTTACTCTCTCCCAACACAAGCAGAAACAGAACACAAGATTTACATGGCTGAAGTGAACACAACAAGATGAACCAATAGCTGTCTAGATAGGTAAGGTCAAGATACACAGCTGCAATATGATGAGGATAGCAAAAGTCAAGAAAATGAGAGAATGCTAATATGGTCAGCCTGTAAATAGGCTGAGGAAAATGGAATACATTGATCAGTAGACCATAAAACAGGCTGACCTGCAACTTAACCAACCTGCAAACTGCTCTGACCAGAGGACTGAAAGACTCTGCAACCCTCCAGGCTCATCTGCTGGGTGGATGACGCGTCACAAGCAATATTTGTGGACATGGAAAAACAAATTCATCTTCCTTCAATCTGTGTGTTTCTACCATTCGAGGAGCAATATGAATTACTACTAAAATTACTGAAAAACTTTCTAGGATGGATATTCAACGACAAATGTACAGTCTGACAAATTCATTTTCCTTCAATCCATGTGTTTGTACCATTCAAGGACCGACATAAAATAGTTCCTAAATTACACTTTAGATAAAAAAGATACTGCGTTGAAATTCATAATACACTGTAAGTTTGACTTGTTTTCACTTACGGTAATACACCAGCTAGGTTGCCTGCTAAACCTGCATACAATCCTTTGAAGATAATTTTTCCACCTGCCCGCGCTACCTGTTGATGGCATACCACGTAATCAAGCTTGTCAAAAGTAAGTTTAGGTTGAAATTTAGAATAACCAGTTAATACGTGCACAAGTAAAACTCGCACTCAAGGTTTCATGTAAGTCTTAAAAGTTTTTTATATCATACACAAACACTCGCCTTTGAAGGCTTTGTTCAAACAAGCACACATTGTTCTCATATGCTGATATATCAAATGAAGAGAAGATGTTTAAATAAAGCATACTAATGGCTTCATATATTACAATTATCCAGGCCTGTAATTATCTCCTAGACGTAGAAATGTGTTGTAGCATAAATCTTCTTTAATACAGTTCAAAACTAAAACAGTTTTATAGGCACAGCAATCTTCCCTAAAACACACAAGATCACACCTAGTGCATGCACTGGCCATTGGGCTCTACCTGACATTTAAGTTTGTTGTCACCATTACTTACACAGAATGCAGCAATACTAATTCATGTATCAAGTTCCATCTTGAACCTCCAAATTTCAAGAAAATTTCTCCAAAAACATGAAAAACAGATTGCAAAAGAGGAATTACTTTTGAGATCCAGTCTTCAAGACTGTTTTTGAGCCATTCTTCAAAACTGTGAAGAATAAAATGTTAAGGAATGATTGCCAATGGCAAAGGACCATGAGGAAGGGATCGAGATGAGTTGGTCAGCATGTGTAATTCGATTTTTTGAACTCAACCTTACAATAGGAAGACAGTGTTGAGATATCGAGCTCCACTCGTGATATGTCAGGGTGACCGTTGTGCATTTATGTCACCGACTTGTTAGTTGCAAATGCGGTTGGTACACCGCCCATGAATAATAGCTAGATGACAGCTATCCTTATCTACTCTAGTTCGTGGCTCAGTTAATATGCCACCTTAGTTAGTTGAGTTTGGTTTGAGACCCATATATAGGGTTCTTCTATTTCTTTGTATAAGAGTTCTTTTTGACTTACACAACAAAGAAGAGGAAAACTGTTTTCAGCCTCCACCTCTGTGTGTATTCCCCCATTGTGCAAGCAAGAAAGCTACAAGTGAGACTCCTTCCTTCTCTCCCACAATCTTGACATGGTATCAGAGCCTTGTTCGTGGTAAAGAGCTCAAGAAAGCAAGCCAAGTTCGCGGTGTTCTGGTAAGAAGACCAGTGTTGCTTTCATTTTTCTAGTGTGGGAGCAAGTCTCTGCAGGTAGCACAGCCGGAAAGTGCAGGAGTGCATTGTCTCAGGTTGAGACGCCCTTCGCGGTGAAGCAAGAGGGCAGTATATGCTGCGGGAAAGGGCTTTAGCCCTTGGTGACCCTGTTTTTTTTATTTGAAGCCATTTCGGGGCCTGTTTTGGAAACGGAAGTTTTCTGCACGCACTCAGGAAAAGGCCCTGTTTTATGCTGTGTGACCACTGTTCTACAGGTCGGTGAAAAGTTACCATAGAAATTGCATCGTATGCTTGTGTGCAGACACATTGGGAGTTACAAAATCATCCTTGGTTCCTGTTTATGCAAAATCGTCACTAGGAAGTGACTGTGTGGTCAAATACCACTTTCGCCAGTTTTGCAGATTTGCCCTTGTGAGGGTGAAGCTGTGTTTTTTGCAGTGACAGAATTTTTTGCAATGTTCTGTAATGGCGTCTGATTCTCTTTCACAGATTGTAATTGAAAAGCTTGACAAGAACAACTTCCAAGCATGGAAGTTTAGAATGACGAATTTTCTTATGGAAAAAGGATATTGGGAATTTGTTGCAGGAAATGAAGAAGAACCAGTTCTTCCTGATGTTCCTAATCAACAGCAAATGCAGGCATTCAAAGTATGGCATGAGAGAGCCAGGAAAGTTATGTACTGGCTGTCTATCAGTATTTCAGACTCTATGATTGTGCATATTCAGGATGCAAGTACACCAAAGGAGGCATGGGATAGTTTGTCAAAAATGTATAGCACAAATACGCAAGCTAGGAAAATGCAGCTCAAGCAAGAGTTGCATAATGTGCAAAGAGAAAGTATGAGCATCAATGACTACCACATGAAGATGAAGAAGATTGCAGATGCACTTGCTTTCATTGGGTCGCCAGTGGAAGATGATGATTTAGTCTCAGTGACCTTGAATGGTCTAGGAAAGGATTATGCACAGTTCCGAACATCCATTTCCGTCCGTGAAAGATTTCCTGATTTTGAGGAGTTGATTGCTCTTCTAATTTCTGAGGACCAGAGAAATGGTGGTGCATCTTCTTCAGGAGGAACTTCAAAAGAAGCTGTTTTCTACTCAAATGCTGGAAGAGGTAGAGGTAGAGGCAGAGGTAGAGGAGGCCGATTTGGAGGCCGTGGTAGAAATCAGAATATGCAGCAAACTCAAGAAAACCAGTCCTATGGAGGAGGACGTGGTAACTCTAGAGGCAGGGGGAGCCAAAGAGGTCGTGGTGGATGGCAAAGAGGCCAAAATGCAAACAGTAATGTTGAATGCTACTACTGTGGTAAAATGGGTCATATGGCTAAAGACTGCTATAAAAAGCAAAATGACATCATGAATGGAAAACTGCAACAAGGAAATTATGCATCTTCTAGTAGACAGGGTGATGACAGAAATGAGCATTTGTTTATGGTGCAACACATGAACAATTCTGTGACAAGTGCAGAAGAAAGCAACGAAGTGTAGTATGTTGACTCAGGTGCATCAAACCACATGACAGGTCATGCAAAATGGATGGAGAATGCAAGGAAAATGAAAAAACCAGGATTTATGAAGACTGGTGATGATACTGCACATCCTATTATGCAGATTGGAAAAATTCCTTTGTCTATGCAAGATGGGAAAAAGAAATACCTGTCAGATGTATTTCATGTCCCGAATATCACCAAAAATCTGGTTTCTGTTGGTCAAATGGTTGAGCAAGTCTTGCAGGTCAGATTTAATCCTCATGGATGCTTTATTGAGGATATGAAAAATAAAGGTCGCTTGATAGCAAAAGGAAATAAGAAGGGCAGAATGTTTACATTGGATGCAGGCAAATGCCTGAATTGAGTGCAGCAATGTTTGCACATGGGACCGGTGTAGTTGCAGATATTGATATCTGGCATAAACGCATTGGTCATGTTAATGTACAGCGACTTAAATCAATACAGGCCCAAAATATTGTTGCAGGATTGCCTAAATTCAAGGTTGCAGAAATGCATAAGGTATGTGAAGCCTGTCAGTTTGGAAAACAGACAAGGAAACCATTTCCTAGACATGTTCAAGAGAGTAAGAAGCCATTGGAATTAATCCACACTGCCTCAGCCCAATAAAAATCTGGCAGGTCTTTTTCATTGAGCATGGCACGAGATACCTCTCCAATATGCCTGTTTTTCCTTTCTGCAATTCCATTTTGTTGTGGGGTATGATTGCATGAATATTGCTGCTTTATGCCATGCTCCTGCAGGAACCTTGCAAACTCATTTGAGAGGTACTCTCCCCCTCCATCTGACCTTAGGCATTTTATTTGCAGGCTTGTTTCTTTTTCAACCATAGCTTTAAGAGTTTTGAAATGCCCAAAAACTTCACTTTTCTTTTTCATAAAATACACCTAAACTTTTATGCTATAGTCATCAATAAAAGTAACAGCTGGTATAGTTATAGCGCCAGTCGACTAGTGTAGTCGGTTATGCATTGTTTGACTTAGTAGGCCACTTTCCTTTATGTTGTATCTTATCTATAATTTGTGTACATTGTAAAGTGTGTGGAAGAAGAAGAAGAAATCAGCAAGAAAACGTTTTGGCCTCCATCTCTCTTCTTGTCTCTTGAGTGAGCTTCTCCTTGTGCATTCTGTGTGTGTTTGGTGCAGCATCTTGAGCAAGTCCCCCCCACCACGTGATTCTTGACATGGTATCAGAGCCACGCCACTAAGAGAGGCTGATTTAGAAGGAAACCAGATATTTCTCATTTGAAAATTTTTTGTTGCATTGCCTATGTTCATGTGCCAGATGAGTTGAGATCCAAGTTGGATCCAAAAGCTGAGAAGTGCATCTTTATTGGTTACTCTTTGCTTGCAGCAGAAAGGGTATAGATGCTATAACCCTTCTACTCGTAAGTTGATAGTGAGCAGAGATGTTTTTGATGAGATGAGTAGCTGGTATAAACCAGTAAATGTGATTGATAATGTAGATGCACAAAATGGTAATGCTGCACAGAACTCACAGCAGCAGTCACAAGATATTAGTGGACCTGAAGCGTCCTCTAGCAGTGGTTCACATTCTTCGCCATGGACAGGCAGATTGAGATCAGGAGAATCTTCTCAAAGCAATGCAGATAGTGATATGCAAGTATCACGAAAAGGAAAAGAGAAGGTAGATCAGCCCATGTTTGATGTGAATGCAGGTCACTCTTATGTGGATGGTGAATCCAGTGGCTCAGAACAGAGCATTGATGATGAGTTGGGTATTCCTTCTATTGTTACACCTGGAGTAAGGAAGACCAGGGATGTTTTGAGAGCACTTGGAAGTGAGTCTACTTTGCGTAGGTCTACCAGAGCTAGGTATCCTGTGGATAGGCTGAAATATGATGGATTTATAGCCATTCACTATGCCTATATGGTCAAAGTGATACAGGAACCAGAACCCACTTCTTTTGAGCAAGCCATGGGAAAAGAAAAATGGGAGAAAGCCATGGATGAAGAAATGGATGCCTTGGAAGTAAACGCTACATGGAAATTGGTACCTTTGCCTAAAGGTAAGAATGCAATTGGCTGTAAGTGGGTTTATAAGGTGAAGCACAATGCAGATGGTTCTGTGAACAGATACAAGGCAAGATTAGTAGTCAAGGACTATGCACAAACATATGGCATTGATTATGAAGAAACATTCAGTCCGGTTGCAAGGATGGCAACCGTAAGAGCAGTCATTGCTATGGCTGCATCAAAGGGATGGTCTTTACATCAGATGGATGTAAAGAATGCCTTCTTGCATGGTGATTTGCAAGAAGAGGTCTATATGGAGCAGCCACCAGGTTATGTGCATGTTGTTCATCCTGAGTTTGTTTACAGGTTGAAGAAAGCCTTGTATGGCTTCAAGCAAGCACCTAGAGCATGGTCTGACAAGATAGGACAGTATCTTGTCACTATTGGCTTTCAGATTTCCAAGGCAAATTTCTCACTTTATGTGAGAAAAACAGAGAAAGGTATTATGCTACTTGTCATTTATGTTGATGATTTGATTATGACAGGTGACAGTGATGAAGATATCCTTCATGTGAAAATGCTATTGAAGCAAAAATTTGAGATGAAGGATTTGGGAGAGCTGCGTTATTTCTTGGGCATTGAGGTGATTAGATCACCAAGTGGGATACAGCTATTGCAGAGGCAGTATGGATTGGACATGCTGTCCAAATATGGGATGACAGGCTGTAAGTCTATTTCAGTTCCTTTGGAGCAGAATGTGAAGCTGAGCGCAGATGCAGGTGAGCTTCTGGAAGACCCTACTATGTACAGACGCATAGTAGGAAGTTTGATTTATATGACTATTACTAGGCCAGATTTGAGCTATGCTGTTGGATTGGTAAGTTAGTTTATGCAAGCTCCAAGAAAACCACATTTGGATGAGGCTAGACGCATACTCAGATATGTGAAGTCCACATTGCAGTATGGACTATTTTATGAGACTGGGGTTCAGATACAGTTGCATGGATACACTGATGCTGATTGGGCTGGTAGTATTTCTGATAGACGATCTACTAGTGGATATGTGTTCTCTTTTGGGAGTGCTACAGTCACTTGGAGCAGCAAGAAACAGCCTACAGTTGCCTTGTCGAGCACAGAGGCTGAGTACAGGGGTGCAGCAATGGCTGCATGTGAGGTAGCTTGGTTGCATAAGCTACTTTATGATATGCATCAACCTACAGATGGGCCAGTTGTCATTTATTGTGACAACATGAGTAGTATACACTTGGCAAATAACCCAATCTATCATGCTAGAACAAAGCACATTGAGGTGCATTATCACTATGTGCGGGAGAGGGTTTTACTAGGTCTTATTAATCTAGTTTATGTCAGCACAGAGGATCAAGTAGCTGACATATTCACGAAGGCATTGGGCGCAAAGAAGCTGCGCAAGTTCAGAGACCTGCTTGGTGTGCATGAATTGGGATTGAGCTCGAGGGGGAGTGTTGAGATATCGAGCTCCACTCGTGATATGCCAGGGTGACCGTTGTGCATTTATGTCACCGACTTGTTAGTTGCAGATGCGGTTGGTACACTGCCCATGAATAATAGCTAGATGACAGCTATCCTTATCTACTCTAGTTCGTGGCTCAGTCAGTATGCCACCTTAGTTAGTTGAGTTTGGTTTGAGACCCATATATAGGGTTCTTCTATTTCTTTGTATAAGAGTTCTTTTTGGCTTACACAACTAAGAAGAGGAAAACTATTTTCAGCCTCCACCTCTGTGTATATTCTCCCATTGTGCAAGCAAGAAAGCTACAAGTGAGACTCCTTCCTTCTCTCCCACAATCTTGACAGACAGCACAGCCCGGCCTTTCAGAATATGTAGTTTGGAGGGAATTCCTTCAAGGCACTCTCTTTGACTAGAGGATGATCAGTGCAGCAATTCTCACTTCTTCAAGCAGTTATTTTCAATGGTTGGAGTTCTCTAGAAAAATATGATTTATTTTTTCCTGTTCTGGAGCTTAAAGCCAAGGTTCTCAGCAAAGTGAAGTGCTAGTAGCAAGTATCAATCCTAGGTCATTGAAGAACTTGAGCATTTGGGCATGGAACACACATGCTTACCAAATGTAACCATAGACCACACTAGACCCAAAAGCACACAGCTCAAAGAGAGTAGAGAATCCAAAGGTGGAAAGTGACCCTCTTACTCATATAAATATTGCTGAAAAATTATGGTGTGAACAAGGAAAAAGAATTGCCCGACAGCCAATCCACGCTACACTCTAGCCCAAATATTCTAAACAATCTCTACAGAATACACCTGCTATTTTTCCATGATAGACTTTGCTCACAACCTGCAATCCTCTGAAATCTAAAGGCATGAACCTGTCAAAATAGGGGCAGCAATGGAAGTGTGAAGTGACTACTGTAATAGACTGCACAAACACAAAAAGAGAGAAGAACATTGCAAAGAACAAAAGAACACAAGAAGAATATGCTCGGGAAATGGAATCCATATACCGAGGCACAAGACAGTACAAGGCTTGAGCACATAGCACTAGCACTAGGCACAGTCTCCTGCTCTCCACGAGGAAGTGAACCTGCAAGTGTGGTGACTATTAAATAGGCACAGAGAAATTTAGAATACCAAATTGGGTGACCAGTTGGGCTGCCCAAACTAGGCACACAAATACCAGTCGGCCAACTGAGGAACTGGCCCACAAAATCAAGGTGCCCAGCCACAGCCCTCTCTGGCACAAAATACGGAAATGCCCACTAAATACAATATACCTCTTCTCTCAGATCAGGGGTAATCGCTACAATAAAATATACAATGATAAGGAGCCATCATAATACATACAACAATGACTATCATATAGGACCATGGATACCCACGCAACGGGTTCACAAGCCACCAAGAAGGTGCCTAAAAGAAACACTAATGTCAATGTCAATCATAGCAATCCTTGAAAACTGAAAGTGGCCATAGCAGCCCTCAATGCCTATCATGAACCAACTCTGTGGAAAGCGCGTCATGACCATGGATTCCCTATTTCAACCAAACGTCAAAGTGTCCCCTCATGTGAGCCTTGACTAGGAGCCAAGCTTGCTCTCTATCATGAAATAGCTCTACATGAACCCAGAAGTCAATCCCAACTCCAAGATTTCAATCTACCAAACTTCATCGATGCATGTGGGAAGCCACGTTCTAGGTCCATTAAACCTACATATGTATGAGGCTCGGATGCCCCACCTTCACCATCCTCTCACACTCCCTCTCTACACTGGAGAATTGTCTATCATAGTTTTCTGGACTTTTTCCAGCTCAATAGACAGCCCCAAAAATACATGTGTGCACACACCACTTTCATCCCTCTTTCCACATCTTGTGCCGGCCTTACCCTCATCATCACACTCTCATCCAGCAATAGAAGTTGCTGCCCAAAGCTGCTGCCTCATCTTCACAAACAAGGGCTCTTGCCCACCTTTCCAAGGTGTTGCCCACTCAACTACTACTACCACCAAGCCCAACTTGTTGCCACGTGCTAGAGGGAAAACAAGAGATTGAGGCAAACTCGAGTATTCATGGCTTGGTCAAGATGAAGAATCTTTGAGGTAGATCGAGACAAGTGGAATTTGAGGATCTCTTCTGCCTTTCTAAGTTTCTTGGGTTCTCTCATTTTCTGTTGAGTTGTACAATAGGACTGTGAGTCTAAGTTTTAACACTACTCTACTTGGAGTGTTGCTATCAAGGCTTGGTTTGTGCAGAAGTTGTTGTGGTATATCATCTTCAATTTGACTCCACATCCTCAATGACCATCTCCAATTCTGTCTAGTTGGGACAAGGACAACTTCCACGAGGTAATCCTTAATTGGGACTCTAATAATGATGTTGCATGTTTGACTCTTCTGCAGTACATCTCAAACGAAGTCCTCCCAAGATGATCGCCTCCTATAGGATTTCTTCCAAGGCATGGGCAAAGTTGCCTCCATGACAGAAAAGTCATTTCCAAGGGAAATTCAAAGTCCTTGACCAAGATCCTATCCTAGATACCCCATTGGTATTGTCCACAACTACTTCTACCAATGTTCCCATTACAAAGGCTAGGGTAATCTATCACCATGATACACATTTAACTTAATCTCACGTGTACACCTCACATATGCACAACTTAAAGTATCCAAAGGGCACTAGATCAAAAATTCATGCCGGTGTGATAGTTGATAAATGTTTTAATGCCCTAGACTAAGGTTTTTGGAAAGTTTCAATACTTTCAAGTTCAAAGAGGTTAGGATATAAAATTAAGACTAGGCACAATTTAATGTTATTCAAAATGAGAATGAGCCCAAGACTAGACAGCTCATTTTTGCATGTGGAGGTTCCAATGAAATTAAATTGCCAAATGATAAGTTTGGATCAGTTTTGAGCTGCATGATGTGTATCTTCCATGTTGGGCTGTTTTTCTCATATTCTGGGTTGTTTGGGGGCAGATTTGAGGGTAGGGACATTAATGCTGAAGCTACAGGATAGCAAGGCCATGTGATTTAGGGCAGGTTTTGGGGCTGTAAACAGCTGGAAACCCTAAAAAAGCAGTTATTGACTGTTGCTAGTGCAAAATTCAGGGTTTTGTACAGTATCAAAATCCTAAAAACCAGCAAGTGACCTGATTTTCTCTCTAAAACAGGTGGGGGTTGCTGTTACAGCACTTTGTTTGCATCAAATTGAAGGTTTCTGTCTCCTCTACTATCTTTCTCTATCATCTCAGCAAATCTGAAGATATTCGGCACTGTTTTGTTGAATTCAAACCTACTACTGCTATAATTAGGATTTATCAACTGTCTCTAGAAGTGTGCCATTGAATCTCAGTAATTCTCAGTTTTTGTCAATTGTTTGAAGATAGGCATTTATGCTATCAAAACCCCAATTTACAGTAGAAATTAGGGTTTTTAAGCCACCTCGAAGTGTATACCCATTAAACAAAAGCCCATAGATCAAAGCAGCTGCTGGAAATGAAGTATTTACAGCAGATCTGCTGAAGATTGGACATCCACCTTGAAGTTGACACATGCAAGTGTACTAGATTCAAATTGTGCCTAGATTGTGTCACAATCAAGGGGCAAATTGGATCTCAATGCGGCTAGTCATTGGTGAAAACCAAATGTATTGGAATTTGTAGAGAGATCTGAAACTAGACCATAGATCTGGTCTATAGGGCAGTGAACATAAAGTTACAGCACATACACTATTCAATTCAACAATGAAAATTAATGGCACAAAGAACTTGAGAGCTAAAGCAGTCTTGCAAAGTAGACGACTCCACATTGGCCCTCAATGCAAACACCCCTTACATTATTTCTTTAATATCCAAGAAGAGCCTTTATATGAATCACTTGTGACCCACCCATGTGATCAATATGGCTGTCACAACCAGCACTCTTTTTGTTAATAATTCCTCCCATCCCTAGCTCTTTAATGGGCTGAATTCGCTTCAACTACTATGTCCTCAATTGCTCTTACCAACCTTGACCAATGAGCCTTGTATTTGTCTCAATTACACACTCAGACTAGTGTGTCCTCAAGCATACAAAGTTACAATCACTCCAATGTTGACCAACATGACATTGAGAAATGCATCCATGGTCTCTCACTGCTAACACACTGCAATCAATGAGAAATTCACACAAATCTCAATCCCAAACCAATCTGATTTATTGAATAAGGCCTTAGCCCTTTTTGTCCAACAATCTTAGAGCTTCACCCTAACCAATGCACCTTCGATTCACTATTGAATTGAAATAATTCAAACCTGTAAGCCTAGCTGTCCATAAACCCTAATCACTAGCACATATTTACCCAAAGATTGGATGCTGAATTTAATGCTGTCAGTGGCTGGAAAATCTGAGTTGCATGTCTAAATATATTCCCTAAATTCTACCCTAAATCTTCAATGGTTTGGTGACCCAAAACAAGGGGGAAATTGGGGTGTTTGGCTGGAATGTCCTCAACAAGCAATTATGCACACAAAGTGATTGATATCTGCAAACCCTAGCCACTAATGCGCTGCAAACAACAAATCCTAATTCTGATTTGCTGTAAAGTAGAGCCTACACAGCCCGAAAGAGAGAAAGGAGAAGAAAAAGATTGATTCTCAGTTGTCCAACACCTTGGGATGGCTGCAAAACACTCTCCTCTTGCTATTCATCGTGAAAATTTGGCAAGCATGCATCTCCTTTTGTTGTTACAACTCTCCAAACTTGGGCTATTCCAAAAATGAGAGAAAGAGTGCCCCAAAATAGCCATGATCAAGTTTTCACCAACTGCTCCGTAATCAAATCACATTTTTTATTAAGGGCTAATTAATGACTTGATTATTAATCATAAGGGAGCTGCTCACTGGATAAAACTTTAGCTCAAGGCCTACTTAATAACTTAAGTGCCCTAAGTGAGTTGCTTATTGGACAAAACTTTCAATTTGACTCGATTCTAAGTGTTTGCTCCTAGTTTGTTCTCACATAGAGGGCACACTTTGGAGTGTGGCTGGAGGAGAGGATCCATGGTCACAATGTGCTTCTCCAAGGTATTAGTAATAGGCATCAAGATTTGATTATTTTCATGTTCTATGGTCAAACCTCAAGTATGATCAACATCAATGTTGGTGCTTTTCTAAGACATATCTAGCATTTAACTAGTGTTGTTGTATCCATGGTGCACTCTTTGTCATTTTTTGTATGCAATTATGACATTACAAGTATCTGACAAAGCTTCTACTGTGGCATGGAAGATGGTGGGGGTTCCTTTAGGCTTGTATGTCTAAAACATTGTATATTTTATTGTATTGATCACCCATGATCCAACAGAGGGTGTTAATTTAATACATATCGCAGGTCTTAAGCACAATATTCAACTCGTATTTGGGCACCTAACACAAGTAGTTGGGCAACCTTAGTGTCTCTTTAGTTATCCATGTCTCATCTTGGGGCTTCTACATATGCTCTTGAAACTAGCCTTCGTTGTCGAATAGGGTGGTAAATAACCTAATTAAGCACTTAATTACAACAATTAAGAAATTCACAAACAAAAATGCACACTTTACCATATAATCGTGGACATTGGACACCCTATTAGCCCCAAACTTGACGCCCTTGCGGTGTTTCTTTAACTTTTATTGCAGATGGATGGAGCACAACTAAGATCCTCTAACCTCCTCTGCTAATCCAAGTGCCTTTTGTTGTCAAAATTGACTAGCAAGCCTCCAAACCAATTTGCCCCTTGGTCTGCTTCAAGATTGGCCTTCACCCTGCTCCTTGAAAGACAAATTTAGCCCCAAATCTGACATTGGCTGGCTGCCTCTTAAATCTCCTTGAACTTTCTCAATTTCAGCTACTAGAATTCAAGTCCTAGGCCCTCAATTTTGAGCATGCATCCCGAGGCAACTATCAAAACCCTGATTTCTACTAGGTAGAGACAACAGGATTTATTAATTACACAATTGATTTATTGCTGGAAATTAAAAGTCTCGAGACCAGGACTACATTAGAATGCATGCCACTTACCAAAAGGAGAGAGAACTTGCCATTCAAGCTGGTGGTGAACTGATTGGGGTCTCATTGAGGCTGAGGAAGGATCATTCCAACCAGGTCAACTACTGTTGGTGCATTTTTGGGCTATTGGATTAGCTCTGAGATAGGTGACAGTAGATTGTACACATGCAGTAGAATAAAGGTAGTAGATCTCCTCTTGCACCTTGGTGAGAGGTGTGAGGGAGAACAAGATTGAAGCTCAGCACAAAAAACCAGTAGACAGTAGAGAGTGAAGCACGACACCCAATACGATAGATTGAAAGAGTGTAAACTGAAAGTACAAGGTACAATCCTTAAACCTTAGGGTTCTAGGGGGGTGTTCACACCCGAACACGGTAAGTGCCCGTAAGTATGTGTCATAAGCAATACGAAATAATACTATAAGTCTGGGAAAAAAAAATCTCTCCTACTGAGAGTAAAAAGTGCACCAGTGTCCTACTGATCACCAACACTCCGATGTGAGCGTAGGTGTAAGTGAGGCATGAGTGAAATACCCAACAAACCCCCCTAGAGTAAAGAGTGATCGAGAGTACAAGGATCATCCGCCACCAAAGGAGATCAAATTTAAAGCATGGCGAAATGCTTCAAAATTTTCACGAGGAAGAGCTTTGGTGAAGATGTCTGCCACATTACTGGTGATAGGACAATAGACAAGGCTGATATCACCTGCATGTAGCCTCTCTCTGACAAAGTGATAATGTATCTCAATGTGTTTCATGCGTACATGAAACATTGGGTTCCGTGCCACTGCAATGGCACTCTGACTATCAGTGAACAAAGGAGTAGGTTCCGTAACAAATATATCCAAATCAACAAGCAAGCGTCTAATCTATACACATTCAACTGTGGTAGTGAAAGCTGTCTTGTATTCAGTTCACATGACGATGTCGCAACAATGGACTATTTCTTGCTAAGCCAAGATATGCAAGACGAGCCAAGAAAGAAACAATTGCCACTAGTGGAGTGACGTGAATCATAATCACCAGCCCAATCAGAATCACTGTAAGCATGTAACTGCAGTGGTCCCTCCTTGGCATAAAGCAATCCAAGAGATCTAGTACCCTGCAAGTAACGGAAGACACGCTTAACAGTTTGCCAATGTGACATGCGTGGCTGATGCATATATCTGCTCAGGGCTGAAACCGCAAACTGTATATCTGGCCTAGTGTTGCATAAGTAAATAAGACATCCAACTGATGGAGCATATGTGTGTATATCAAACGAATCACTGTCATCATGTAATAACAATTTAAGTCCAAGTTCCATTGGTGTACAAATTGGCTCGCAATCCTGTAAGTCAAACTTCTCAAGAAGTTTACCAATGTATCTTGACTGTGATAGCCCAATACCTCTAGCATCATGTATGAATTGAATGCCCAAGTAATAATGCAAAGATCCCAAGTCTGACATGTCAAAAGTTTGCTGCAAATTTTGTTTAAATGCTGAAATCTAATCAGCATGGATCCCCCTCTTTACATACGTAAAGAGTAGACTCAGATGAGCTGTTTATGAACCCTTGGCTAAGCAAGAAAGCATCTATCTTTGCATACCAAGCTCTAGGAGCTTGTTTCAAACCATATAAAGCCTTTTTTAGCTTGCAAACCAAGTGTTTCAAGCCCTCAACTGCAAAACCAATGGGCTGTTGTACATATACTTCCTCATGAAGTTCCCCATGTAAAAATGCAATTTTAATATCCAACTAATGCACAGTCCATCCATAATGAGCAGCCAAAGCAACCATAGACCTGATGGTCGTCATACGGGAAGTAGGAGCAAATGTCTCCTCATAGTCAATGCCTTTTTTCTGTGCATAGCCTTTAGCTACAAGCCTTGCCTTGTATTTATCAATGGATCCATCTGCATTCCGTTTCAGCTTGTAGACCCATTTTGTTCCAATGGCTTTCTTCCCAAATGGCAAAGACACCAAATCCCATGTTTGATTCTTAGTGATAGAATCCAATTCAGCTTTGATTGATGCTATCCAATGCACACTCTGTTGTGCATCTTCAAAACATTCAGGCTCCTCATCATTTAGGGTGCTTGCTGCCATAACAAACTCCATGGTATGTGCAGTATCATGCATACGAGTTTGCCTTCTAGTACGACCAGCCATGGGTGCATCCAGATGACTATCTTTCATAGTCTGTAAATACCATCTAGGCATTTGTCTTGCCTCCTGACAGTGCATAAGCTCTTGCTGAATTTCAGTTTCAGCACTTTGCTGAATATTCAGATCAGCCAATGGCTAATTTTCTGCATTTTCCAAAGGAGTAATTGGCTGGCCATTGAGTTCACTTGCTGAAACTCCAGCTGAATCACCAAATGTAATGGGCAGCAGCCCTTCAAATACATCACGGGCAGCCTGATATGTGTCTAAACCAGCCAGGGACAATTCTGATTTTTCATCAAATAGTACATCCCTACTGACAAACACCTTTTTAGAAACGGGATCATAGAGTCTGTAGCCTTTGCTCTCACTGCTATATCCCATAAAAATGCATTTAACAGCCTTGTTATCCAACTTTTTCTTGAGTACCTTTGGAATATGTGCATATACAAGGCACCCAAAGGTACGAAAGTGTCCAACAGAAGGTTTCCGACTGTTCCAAGCCTCTAAAGGTATAATTTTCTTCAAAGCTTTAGTGGGACATCTATTCAAAACATGGCAAGCACACATGATGGCTTCCATCCGAAAACTGTGAGGCACGCTCTTTGCCTTCAGCATACATCTGGCCATCTCCATGAGTGACCAATTCTTTCTCTCTGCAACCCATTCTGTTGTGGAGTATAAGCAGTAGTGTACTGATAGACAATGCCCTTCTGCTTCAAAAAGGAATTCAGCATAGAGGACATGTATTCCCCCCCTCGGTCCGAACAAAGAGTCTTGATTTTACAACCAGACTGGTTTTCAACAAGTGCAATAGAAGCCAAGAATGCATCATACACTTCTGACTTTTTGACCAAAGAGTAGACCCAGCAAAATCGAGTAAAGTCATCAATAAAATTCACAAAATAGTAACATCCTCCCAATGACTTTGTCTGCATAGGTCCACATACATCTAAATGCACTAACTGCAACCTGGCTGTTGCTCTAAAAGCAACATCACGGGGAAACGAAAAACGATGCATTTTCCCCAAAATACATCCTTTGCACAAGTGCTCAAGAGGTCTCTCCAGTAGAGGTAATCCATCTAGCATCTGCATATATTGTAAGAGCATCAAGCTGCCAAAGTTCACATGCCCCATCCTAGCATGCCATAACTCTGCCTATATCATAGCAGGAGTAAGAGTGGATATCAAATACACTGACTGATCAACTGAAAGAGCATCCAAATCGTATAACCCATGACATAAAGTGCCTGTCAAGACCAAAGTCATGTGTTCTTTGTCTCTCACTATGCATCGGTCATCATCAAATGTGAGCTGCAATCCACAACATGCCAAAGAAGAGATAGAGAGCAAATTCTTCTTTATACCTGGCACAAATAAAGCATCCTCTAGGTGGAGAATAGAGCTATCAATGGCTGTAAGCACAATCTCCCCAATACCTCTAACAGGGTATGATGCATTGTTGGCACACTGTATAGACTTGCCAACTGGAGCTGCATGAAAAGATGCAAATAAATCTCTGCGAGATGTGATATGCCTAGAAGCACCGCTGTCAAAAAACCAAGTGTCTGCATCCTTAGTAGAGCTGAATGCTCGATCTGCCCAAGAGGTGTCAAAACTGCATCTGTAAAAACAATAGTCCCTATCTGCAACAAAGGACGCGAACTCAGTAGCAGTGGAAGGAGCATCAGAAACAAACATTCTTGACTCCTTTTTCTTCTCTTTGGCAATGCACTTTCTGCACTCAGTGATGTAGTGGTCTAGCTTCTTGCAATAATGGCATTTGCCCTTTTTGGCTTGCATGCCCCCTTGTTTTTTATTTGCCTATAATGTGCCAGAAGTCCCAAAACACTGCAGAGCATTCTTTACTTGGCTGCCTTTGCCCTTCTGTCTAGCCATAAAAGCCTACTCCGAGGCTATAGCATCCACACTACTATCCCTCCCTGTTTGCTCCTCCTCTAGAAGCAAACTGACTAACTGAAGAAAAGTGATTGGCTGCACGACAATCCTCATGGTGAGGTTTAAGGCCGTATGAAAAGCCAAGTACGAAGGAGGTAATGAGTTCAAAGTGGTAGATATCATCTGTGCATCCGAATAGTACTCATCAACATTCATGAGTTGCTCTAGCAAGTCCCGAATTTTGTTCAAGTGATCCTGAATAGAATCACCTTCATCCATTTTCAATGTCTCTAGCTCTTTCTTTAAGAAAGAGATGCGAGTCTCATTCTTGCCTGTAAACATCTACTCCAAAGTTAGCCAAGCTCTCGTGAAGAAGCTACTGAACGAATGTGGGAGATGATTGACCGCTGAACTGCCAATGCAATCAACGACAAAGCCTGTGCATCCCATGTATCCCATGCTTTTTGAGCTGTTGTTCTTTGGGGAAGTAGATGAAGTGGAGCAGGCTGAGGTGCCCGTGGTGCACGTCCTCCTAGAGGAGGAGTAGCTGAAGCCACAACTCAAGGTCGAGCTTCTTCTCCACTGACATAATCCCAAAGATTTTTAGCCATAAGTACATTCTTCATCATGAAGAACCAAAGTGAATAGTTATTTCCATCCAATCTGTCCTCCTTGGATACATAGGTGAAAACATCTCCTCCCTAATTTGCCATGATTTTCAATTACCAAAGAAAGATGCAAAAGAGCAATGTCGAAGCAGGACTACACTGGAAATCTGAAAATTTCCAGCAGGAAATAACTTTCTGCAATTGGTGTACACAGGTGCACTCTGTCAAAACTGTCTGTTATCTACACAATCCAACATGCAATCAGTGTTCAACAACACTGTACCAGTAAAATCCCCAAAATTTATTGCCTCGGGCTTGTCAAAACAGTTTGTCAATGACTGTATAACTGCAGTGCATATACCAATGTTCCCAGAAAACATAAAAGCCCCAGAAAATTTTGATGAATGTGTCCAAAAATTGCATTCAATGTGTCCCAGACACGTTTTTTAATGCTTTGCCAGTGGCATATGAACCCCTCCTTCAAAAAATTGATGCTAGAAATTAAAATTTTAAAAAAAACGTTTACCAAAAAAAAATTTACGGGTTGACTACTGTCGCAAATTCACGACAGGTGTCAGGTGGGTTCAGTCCGGTACATGCGCACTTTAAACGGGCGCTTCAATCAGATTGATCTGGCGACGGTTGACGGGCACAACAAGACTGGCAACAATTGGCGGGGCTTGCGACTGATGATGCGAGGACTGTCGGGTGAGACGTCACACGTGAGTTGGCAGCCACGCGAGCGCAACACAAGGGTGCTGGTCCAAGCGGGCGCTGATCCAAGCGGACGCTGGTCCAGGCGAGCACATGTGGGGGTGACGTCTAGCGAGTGGCGCAACGGCTGTGTCTGACAGGCGGCACTAAAGACTTTTGCCACAGACGAGCTACTAAGGCGGGCAGCACTGGCAAGCTGGCGAGCAGGATGCTACGAGACTAACGGGCTGTGTTGTCAAGACGTGGCCACAGTGGCTCGTACAACAAACTGGCGTGTCAAGCTGAGCAGAGCAGAGCCAATGCTTTGATACCAAATGTGAGGGAGGACAGGATCGAAGCTCAGCACAGAAAACCAGTAGACAGTAGAGAGTGAAGCACGACACCCAATACGATAGACTGAAAGAGTGTAAACTGAAAGTACAAGGTACAACCCTTAAATCTTAGGGTTGTAGGGGGGTGTTTACACCCGAACACGGTAAGTGTCCGTAAGTGTGTGTCATAAGCACATACAAAATAATACCATAAGTCTGGGGGAAAAAACCTCTCCTACCGAGAGTAAAAAGTGCCCCAATGTCCTACTGATCACCGACACTCCAATGTGAGCGTAGGCGTAAGTGAGGCGTAAGTGAAATACCCAACAAGAGGCAATGATAGAAGAGGAGGGGTCAGCCGCATTGGGGTTTTACTTTCTCTCAAAATTGGTGGTGCCATTTGAATTGCCATCAATAGTCACAAGGAATGGGGCCTAGGATGGAAAGAAGCGACAATCCTTAAGTCCCAAAATGACCGTCACTTGTGACTATTCCTTCGAGTAGGTGGGCACGAGGCACTTGCATGCAAGATAGTGTGCCTATATTTTGTTGAATCGGTCATCAACTGAGTGTGAAATAGTAGGCATGTTATCATCTTACTAAAGTGAAATGGATTCAAGCAATGATGATGTATCACAAACTGAAGAATCAAGAAGCATTGGTAAAAATGCAATACACCATCTTGATATGAGCACACAACATGGGCAGCATGCTGAAATGTGGGGTTTGGACAAGAGGCAGGTCTGACAAGGCCTTCAAATGCGGATC
This sequence comes from Lygodium microphyllum, assembly GCF_053477565.2. Taxonomy (NCBI): domain Eukaryota; kingdom Viridiplantae; phylum Streptophyta; class Polypodiopsida; order Schizaeales; family Lygodiaceae; genus Lygodium; species Lygodium microphyllum. The sequence continues at coordinate 112,284,094 of NC_141160.1, forward strand.
ATCAGCAAGAACAAGAAGAAGAATATGATGGTTAGCAATCATGTGTCTTGCATAGTCATCTCTTGCCTGAGAGCCTTAGTCTAAGTTAGAGGAAGACATCAGTAGCTTTGACTCTTAGCTTGTCATGTGCTTTGACAGGGAAGGCAGCTTTGTTTGGAGCATTTCCTTTTTAGTTGGTTTTTTATGTGTGTTCACACTGGCTGCCTTGTTTCTTTTTTAGTGCGGGAGGGTGTATTTACACCACATTTATGAGACAACCAGCATTTTTTGTTAGCAACTACATTGTTTTATTGATTTATGCAGGTTGGCCAGACTTTGACCATGCCTGATTAGTAGTTGGCTTGTTTTTCCCATTTTGGCTATTTATGGCCATGAGCTACTTCATTCAGATTTTTAGGTTTCAAAACTCTAACATTTAGGGACGCTGTTTTGTCTTCCAATGCTGCCATTTGTCATTTGCTTGATCTAGTCCCCTCATTGACACCTTGGACTATGTGTATGGATTGATCAGTCCACCTTGTATTCAGCTTTGACTAAAAGTTCAATGCAAATTTTCTTATTCCATTCTCTTCTTTCATTGTAGTCTTTTTCTTCCCTTCTCTCTTTGTGTTTCTTCCATTGGGCATTCTCACATGCTATCATCGCCAAAAGTGCTGTTTGGAGCAAATCCATTGTGAAGGATGTAGATTTTCTGCCTTGTTTGGACCTTCTACAAAGTACTAGCAGGATACTGGCACAACGATGACTAGCATTGGTGTCTTCTCTCTTTTTTTTTTTCGTAAAAGGTAATTGTATTAATTACGAAAAAAAGGTACAAGATTACATGATTACATGATTACAAGAGACACGAGGGCCCTAGGCCAACGTGTGGGAAATCCCCGTACTAATACACTAAAAAGGTTACACCAATCATGGCAACGACCCAGAGGCAATTGCCATATGCCAGGGATGCAAATCCTCCCGAGGGAGCAAGTCGGAGTGCCGAATGAGATCTAGCTGCCAATGCAAGAGCCCTTTAAGCCTGGCAATATGTCTCGGTACATTAGAGGCCGAATCAAAGAGAAAAGCATTGCGCGTGGTCCAAATGTGCCAGCATCCCCAGTATCTGAAAAAGTGAAATAAGATCTTCATATGTAACTGTGGCGGTGTGGGGTACTTTGGGCGCACAAAAACCCAATCGAAAGGAGTTAGTGAGGACCCCACCACTGCGCGCCAGATTTGCGACAAGAGTGACCAGATATTCTTGGCGAGCGGGCAAGAAAGAAAACGATGTCGGGCCGATTCCGCAGTAGTGGTACAGAAGAAACAATTGCCATTCGAGATTCGACGCTTGGAAAGGGCCGAGGCAAGAGGAAGACCACCAATCATTACCCGCCAAAGAAAGACCTTGCATTTGAAAGGTGCCTTATTCAGCCAGCCCTCCATCAGCGTTGCTTGCTACCATGACTGCGATTTCCGCAGTCCCCAAACAGTATTAGCTTTCACACCCAGCCATTGGTGATCTTGAATGAGAAGATGATACACCTGATTAGTAGAGGCCTTTTCCAGACTCAACCGGCCTGCAAGGTCCCAGTCCTGCCAAGGACGATCCACAGCCAGGGCAGGAAAGGGTTGCCTACCCTGAAGCTCCGACAAAAGCTGTCCCCATAAACCACGGTATCCGCGCGGGATCCTGAAAAGTCTCCTAGCAGTCCGAAACGATTCGAGGACATTGCGAGTGGCAAGGGTAGCATCCGCAATCGAAGTCACACCTAAACGGGCCATGCGGTTAAATCTCGGTCTGAGCTGATGTTTGTCTTCCCATGAAAGTAATCTCGATACTGCCAACAATTCCAGCTGAAAGGAGTTAGTCTGCAAGCGGTCCCCCACTGGATGCCAACGGGCCTTTTGGAGCACCACTTTCCAAGAGCCGACCAAGTGCAGTAACAGAGAGGAAGAGGGGGTGTCCTCTCTCTCTCTCTCTCTCTCTCTCTCTCTCTCTCTCTCTCTCTCTCTCTGTGTGTGTGTGTGTGTGTGTGTGTGTGTACAAGGGTGCAAGATGATGCAATATATCATGAATGAGTAAAGTGGAGCTGTAAGGGGGACGTGAAATTTTGAGATGCTCTAATCTTGTTGATAGCATTTGATTAAGGTATTAATAAAATGTGCAAGGCTGTTTAACACATGTAATGCACGTGGCAATTATTTCATGGTAACAGGCCAAGGACCCCAAGGATGTAGTGGGTGTCAAAGGTAAAAGTTGTATCAGGTTACGCCTAATAGACAGTAGGTGGTACTCGATGTCTGATTTGGGCCCAAACCAATTTATTGGCCACTAATGTCAATGATGACATTAGAGACTAGGCATTAATTAATTAATTAACACTAGTCTAAGGGTCAATAACTGCTCAAGGATACTTGGAAGACAAATTGGCCTAGCCAATTTAATTATTGCTTGGTGAAATTCATTTTTTAAACATTGGAATAATTATTAAATCAAATTTCAAAATTAATATTCTAAAAATTAATTTAATAAGCTGGATAACGCTGGAAAATGGGATTAGAAGGCTGCCATTTAGCAGAAGTTGCCAATGCAAGTAGAGAAAACGTTTTTAGGAGCTTGTGGAGGTCAAGAAAAAAGGAGGCTGTTAGAGAGCAAGGAGAGGCTGTTGATGTGATTTGCAGCCAAGGATCAATCCTTCAACATGTGACAGCAATTTGGAGCCCTCTATGAGTAAGTGACAGTAACCCAAGGTCCTTCTGGTGCAGGTGACAGCAGATAGAAGAAGGCAACAGTTTTTCTGGTGGTCCTAAGCTATAACTGATACCTTCCATGGCTGTTTGAGCAAGGCAGCAGTAGCTTTCAGCATTTCTCATGATGAAACTCTGAAATTTCTCTCTCTATAGCATTCTCTCTCATTTCCTAGGCATCTCTCAAGTCTCAACATTTTCCAATAGTTTGAGCCATCAAAGGAAGAGATTTCAATCAAACTCTGCTGTAAATCCTAATTAATTGACCTCCACCCATCCGCATTTATTGCATTAAACCTTTTGACCTTGAAAGTTGTTCTGACATTCACTTCACCTGAGTCTAGCATCAAATGTTTAATTTTACCTAGCCCGAATGACACCACAAGTCATTTCTAGGCCCATTTAATGCTCTAGGCAAAAACTAACACCACACACCCACAAGTGTTTGTCCAAGATAACTTATCACAACTTTTGTTAGTGTCCCCAATGCATAACTTAGGTTTTGGACTATCACCATGCCCCAATAGCAACTTACACTTCACATGTACACACATTAATAATGCCAAAGCTAGGCATTAAAATTACACAATCATCATCCACAAATAGATTTCAAACTATTGCTGCCTATTCGAGATCCGTTCAAGTACAATACCACTCCTTCAACCACCTCTACTCCAGTCCGAGGGACATGGAGGTTTAATACCCACCGATTCTACCATCTTCATAGTCATTATTCATTCATTATCATTCACCATCCAACTAATCATGTTCTTTGTATTGTCAAACATTTTCATATTCTTGTGTTTTCCATTTCTTTACAAGGTATCACAGCACAAGTGGTTAGAGAGGTAAAGATCCCTACTCTCCATAAAGAATAAACTTTGGCTCTCCGAAAATGCAAGGACAACTTCTAAAATGTCTTCTTCCATGTAGTCACCAAAGCATTCTCCATTATAGCCTATGACAACAGCCAAAAGGAAGTGGTACTCTCAACTGTCTCCTTCAAACCCCATGTCATTGGAAGATTTGAAGGATTGATGTTCCTAATCTGGAATGTGTTGGATCACTCGTAACAAATACAAGATGATTCTAATGCATAGGATTGGGAAACATCGAGTTGGAGCAAGCTCAGATGTTATTAATCCACCTCATACAACACCTTCGACATCCGAGTCCACCAACCACATCTACAACCTAGAGGATATTGCATGTCAGTCGATGGTGCAGATCACAAACCCCCAACATGAGCTATTCAATGCCATCCGGTTCACCAAACATGGTACAAGGTGTGTATGGTTCAAATTTTACAAGTCCTATCATTCCTCCTTCCAAATCCCACATAATAAGTACAATTAATAACGAAGATCCAAACCTGTACCAATATGTAAACGTAAGAAGAGAAGCTTATAGAAAGAGGTCAAGTAATAGCTTTGTGTCTCATGCTCATTCCAATGAATCTGCTTTTGGTGCTTCATCATCACTGAATTAAGCTCAAAATTCACAATTTCATTCCATTGCATACACACATTCATCTATTTCACAAATCACCACGTTGGGATACCATACCATTAGGCATGTATCACATAGGTCACACTCCTCTTCCTTAGCTAGGTGATTGCAATGCAACAATGGTGGGAGTTCCACTCCTAAACCAAGTATTGACATGGGCCTACATGCAAGGGTTTCCCACCCACGCATATCAAGCCCCAAACAACCCTCCCATTTCATAGGTGGCCAAACAATTCGCCAACATGTCAATACAAAGTGGGCCAACCTGCATTTCTTCAACATATGCACCACACACTAGTCAATCACCCCACTTGGGACAAACACATAGAGTCATCTCATGTTAGGCACTTCTACACCACGCATAGCACTTGGTCCCTCCCACTTTTATTCTATGACAACCACCCTGAAACAAATTGGACTCAACTTTACTTCACTTTTTGAGTTGGCATCTACATCTAATGTGCAACCAAAAGTGGTTGAGCCCACTTTCCCAAGAGACCCTTCAATCCAAAGGATCATGGATCCTCCTCCCATACTCCATTCATATGTCTGCAACATTGTCCAATATCCCACCACTCTTCCCACTAGTATGCCTAGCTCTAGTGTATCCTTATTCCTCCAAAACTTCCTTCACTTGCCTCCTTGTTGGAAGTAGGAATCCTTTCTACACTAACACTTGAAAACACGACTTACACACACCCATCAAAGGGCCTAAAGCACTTTAATTGAAGTTGAAGTATGCATGTCCTATGGTCTCATGTAGTACTTTCACTCCTTGTGCTTTTAGTTTGGAATTAACCCCTAACAAACCTACCCTTTTGTTTAAAGCAATGACTTGGATAGTTTGGCATTTCCTATCTCGCTTGTCCCCCTTTGGGAAAAGAATACCTCATCTTGTAGACTTCATTCTCCTCATGTCTTGCACAAAGAACCTCTAATGTGTGGGCACTGCCTTGCCTATCTGGAATTAGTTGCATATATCAACCTTGCCTTTGATGGGATTCGAAGAATTGTCACCTATAAGGGTTTGCCTATGCATTGAACACAAACGGGGAATCCCTTGTGAAGGAGTGATGTGGCGAGAAGCGCGACTTTCTACAATCCACTCACATGACTGTGGGGCCATTATCATTGCATCAGTGGTTGTCAGAGGAACATCCTCTACCGCCTCCAAATAGAGGTGGTGGCCGATGAAGGAGCAACTACCTCTCCGGAGTCCTTTGGAATCTTCTCCTTATTGGTATCCTTCTTGTCCTTGTTGGGGCAATCTTTCTTCCAATGACCTATCTTACCATAGATATGACAAGTAGACTCCTTGGCTTTGTCCTATTTGGACTTCTCGTCCTTCTTCTTCTCATTGTTATTCTTCCCCTTTTGTTAGCAAGACTGTCTTGTCAAAGCCTCCAACTTGGGAGTGTGCTAACATTTGAGTCGTTCCTCTTGGTCCAAGACCGGGAAGAGTAGAATGCAGTGAATTGAGGCAGTAACTAAGGAAGAAGAGTTATCACCATGTCCTCTAAGGTAATCGACTTGCCTGCGTTCTGGACCTGCATCTACAATTGCTGAAGCTTATTGACATTCTCCTGTTTAGAAGACTTGTTAGGACGCAAGGTCCTTATCTGAACCTCTAGAGACACCCGCTTTATCACAATCATCCGATTGTGCATTTGATCTAGCTTTAGCCATATCTCTATTCACGATCAAGTGTTTGATGTGATCAAGTGTATTTCTTGGCCTTGAAGTCTGAAGCATTCTCACATTTTAAGGATTGGTTGATCTTTGTTTGTGAATACTCCTCAAGAAAATGGCATATTGGAGTGAAAGAATCATAGTCTGATCGAGATGGGGCAGACTATGATAGTGTCAGAGTGCAGCGATGCGGAAGCGTAGGACAAAGACAAAGAGAGAGTGAATACAGAGAGGAGAGAGAAAGAAAAGGAGACAGTGTAAACGCAGAAAATCTGCGGTGTAGTATGTTGTATAAGAGTGCAGAAATACACAAGGGGGTAGAGGAAATACCTACGTATGTCTCCAACTTGATGACCTCGATCTCCGTCAACCCGAGCACAGTCTGTCTCAGCCAACAGATCTCAAGATCAAAATCTGAAAAGATGAATAATGTACCAACAATGTGCTGGAGGACTGCTATATAAAGCAGAAATAAAAGGCATAAAATAAACAGGTCAGCTGCATTAAATGCAGCCAACTGCAATAAAATAATGCCAAAAACTGTCCGACTGCACTGCAGGCTGCCACGTGGCACCTGCGCAGTCTGTTGACGTGGCTCTGTAATCTGTTTGTTGTACCAAACCCTAACTGTGCAGAGACCCTAACACAGCCTGTCCAGGGGATGACTCTAATGCTAACACCCCCTCTCAGATCATGGACGAGGCATCAAACTGAGGGATCTGGAATGCTGCCGAAGAAGAGCCTGGGGAAGCACCTTCGTAAACAAATCTGCAAGATTATCCTCCGTCTTGCAATACTCCACATCAATGGTCCCATCCAGAAGCTTCTCCCGAATGAAGTGATATTGGATCTCAATGTGCTTCGTCTGGGCATGGAATACTAGATTCCATACCAAGGCAATGCAACTCTCATTGTCGCACCACAGAAGAGTAGGATGAGTCTGGGGGCAGCCAAGCTCCTCCAACAATCTCCGAAGCTACACAGCCTCACATGTGGTGGAAGACACAGCCCGATATTCCGCCTCAGTAGAAGAAAGGGCGACTGTGGGCTGCTTCTTGCTACTCTAAGAGATAACACCTGTACCCAAGGTAAAACAATAGCCTGTAGTAGACCGTCGGTGGTCCACATCGCCAGCCCAATCCGAGTCACTCCAACCTATAAGAACCAGATCTGAAGCATCTGTACCTGCGGGATAAGAAATCCCTAAGTTAGAGGTCCCCCTCAAATACCGAAGAATCCTCAGGGCAGCCTACCAATGCACTTGTGTAGGTTCCGTCATGAACCCTGCCAAAAGACCCATAGCAAAACAAAGATCAACACGAGTGTTGAGAAGCCAAATCAAGGATCCAATCAACTGACGGTAGCGTAAAGCATCCATCACGAGAGAATCTGAGTGTGAAGTGGCCCTCCAATTCGAATCCATAGGAGTAGTAGTGGGCCGATAAGTCTCCATCGCAAAAGTTACCAAGAGCTCCTAAATGTATCTCTACTGAGAGATGAAAATCCCCCTCTGAGACTGATAAATCTCGTGACCCAAGAAGAAATGAAGAAGCCCCAAATCCGTCATCTCGAATGCCTAATGTAAAGCTGTCTTGGTCTCTTGGACCTTTTGTGCATGATCTCCTATCAAAATCAAATCATCAACATATAACACAAACAACACACGACCAACCTCGGAAGTGTGCACATAAAGCTACGGATCGGCCTTGGAGCACCGATATCCCAACTTCGACTGAAGAAACGAGTCAATCTTCTTGTTCCATGCACGAGGAGCCTGCTTGAGGCCATACAAGGCCTTCTTCAACCTGTAAACTTTCCCATCCGAGGATCCAAAGCTAGGAGGCTGCTCAACATAGATCTCCTCCTGCAAGTCACCATTAAGAAAAGCCGACTTCACATCCAACTAATAAACAGGCCATCTCCTATGGCTAGCCAAGGCAAGAACAATGCGAATAGTCACCATACGAGTAGTGGGGGCAAAAGTATCATGAAAATCAATGCCTGGGTGCTGAGCAAAACCTTTAGCAACAAGGCGAGCCTTGTGCTTGTCCAAAGAACCATCGTTAAGGTACTTGGTCTTGAAGACCCACTTGACACCAATCACCTTCTTGTGAGAGGGACAAGGCATAAGAGACCAAGTGTCATTCCTCTCAATAGTCTCCAACTCGGCTTCCATGGCCTTCCGCCAATGATCAAACTGCAAAGCCTCCTTCATTGAAGTGGGCTCTCGATCCTGCATAACACGGGTCAACAAACAATAGTTGGAGCATACAAGCTCCGAAGAATGTGCTTGGTTCCTCCGTGACCTCCACGGTCCATCCTGCGGTGCCCACTCCTCAGGGACCCCCTCGATCCCTGAATCGCGGAGTGTGTCACCGGCCCAACAAGGAGGAGGACGAACCTCTCCCCGTCGATCTCCATCTTCTGAAGACTCAGGAACATCCACCGGCGGAAGCTCCTCGAGGGTTGCCAATGAAAGAGAATACTCTGAATCAGAAGAAGAATCTCCATCAAGAAGCTCTGGCTCCAAAGAAACTGTCTCGGGAGCCCAACTCTCCCCCGGATCTTCAAGAACGGGGTGCTCCTCACCCACTTCTGTGGCCGGAACTTCCACGAACCGCACATCTCGGCTTGTGTAGACATCCCACTTGACGGAATCAAACAAACGATAACCTTCGGACTGGGAGCTATAGCTAACAAAAACTTGTCGTCGGGAAGCCGCCTCAAACTTATCATGCTACGTCTTCAGAATGTGCACATAAGTGTCATACCCAAAGATCCTGAAAGAAGAGACATCAGACTTAGTCCCGAAGTAAGCCTCAAAAGGTGTCATCCTATCTATGACCGAAGTGGGAGATCAATTAAGGATGTGAACTGCGATAGCCACTGCCTCGGCCCACAGAAACTGAGGTGTCTGTCGGTGCTCCATCATGGTGCGTGCCATCTCGATCACACTTCGGTTCTTCCGCTCCAAGATGCCATTCTCTTGGGGAGTGTTGGTGTTAGCAAACTCCTGGTGAATGCCCCTATCTGCACAAAAACGAGCAAACTCATTAGACATAAATTCACCTCCCTTGTCTGAACGCAAGGTCTTCAATCGCTGGCCAAAACGGTTCTCCTCAAAGAGAAGCCAATCCTTGAAGTGAGAGAAAGCCTCCGACTTCAAAGTCAAGAAATAGGCCCAAGTCATCCTGCTGTAGTCATCTACAATCAACATGAAGTACAAGCTCCCCTTCAAGGACTCGGTTCTCATCGGGCCACAAAGATCTATAGATACAAGCTCCATGGGTGTAGTAGACCGCCTAGAAGCTTTGTTGGGAATCGCATCATCCCGATGCAGTTTCCCACGAATGCAAGAGACACATGGCTGATGGCTCACCACTATGTCCGGCAAGCCTCAGACAAACAACCCTCGCGATGCCTTCCGAAGGTACTCGTAGTTCAGGTGGTCAAACTGAGCATGCCATAGCTTGGACTGTTTCTGAGAAGTAAGAAGAAGAGAAGTAAGAAGTGAAGAAGACTTCAATTTGTAGATGCCATTCTTCTCATACCCTGTAGAGAGAACCTTCCTCGATCCGCGATCAAGGACTCGAACGGTATCACTGTCAAACTCCACCAAGAGGCTATTAAGAAGACTGCTAGGGTTTGCACTCAGGACACACAGAGTGTACAACCACGACAGAAACACAAAGACACAGACACAGACACAGAGGGCAAAACTCAAACCCTAAACGCAAAACTCAAAACTCAAACACAAACAGAAGAAGGGAGAGAGAGAGAACACAACTCTGAAGTGAATGAATGTTGTAAATGAATGTAAGAGTGTACAATGTGCTCAAGGGCAGAGCAATGTCGGAGTGTGACATCCACCGAAGACGGATCCCAAGTCTGTGACCACCAGTCGGAGTGTAGGAGTGCTAAATAGTGAATGGCAGCAGGCTGGTCACCAAAACGTAGCAGTCTAGAGACTGGAAACTGGTAAACGCAGCAGTGTACCACCGATCGGGGGCTGGAAACTGTGCACAGTTTGCTGTAAACAGCAGGCTGAAACAGTGTCTAAGAGTGTCAGGGCCTGCAATGCTGAAAACGCACGCTGGCTGACCCTAGAGATGATGGACAGCAGGCTGAACAGCAGTCTGGGACAGTTTGGAGCAGTCGCCAGCAATTGAGAGCTCTCGCCTACAGCAATGGACAGGCTGAAGATGATGTGGCTGCAGTCGATGATGGCTGGACAGCAAATGGAGGCGGGTTGCAGGCTGGAAACTGGGCACCAACAGCAATAGAGGGTGGTGGGCTGGTGTAACCTGCAAACAAGGATGACTACTAAATGGGGGCAGCTTGTCTATTTATAGATGTGGAAGGGCGCTCCAAAAATTAGGGTTTCCACTAAGCTTTCTCGAACCGCTACACGTTTTAGGGTTTCCGCTGAACTCTCTCGAACCGCTCCCCGTTTTAGGGTTTTACTCTAAAAGAGCATTTTTAGTGTGTTTTGGGGTTGTTTAAGAGGCTAATCAACAAGTAATGCATATTTTAGCTCAAGAGAGGCCAAGAGCACAAATCTTATGAACCGAAAGTAAATGATATCCCAATCCTGGCACATGCAACACCTCAGAGGTGTGGGTACCACCACATCCATCTGGAATAAGCTACATCTCACCCCGCGCAGCAATAGACACAAAAGAGCTGTCTCCACACACACACACACACACACACACACACACACACACACACACACACACACACACACACACACACACACACACACACACACACACATATATATATATATATATATATATATATATATATATATATATATATATATATATATATATATATACACACACACACACACACACACACACACAACACACACACACACACACACACACACACACACACACACACACACACACACACACACACACACACACACACACACACACACACACACACACACACACACACACACACACACACACACACACACACACACACACACACACACACACACACACACACACACACACACATATATATATATATATATATATATATATATATATAAATGCCTCCGATTTGGAAGCATTCTGTCCCTTCAATTGTTCCTCCTGGTCCAAGACCATAGGAACCAACTTTTCCCACCGAAGAGTCGACTCCCGCCCTGATGCAATAAGAGCGGAATAAAAACTACCGACTCGTGGCAGCAACTGGGATAGTAAAGTGATCGCCATGTCTTCGGAGGAAATAGGCTTCCCCGCATTTTGAACCTGCATTTGAAGCTGCCGAAGCTTGTTGATGTGTTCCCGTAGCGAAGAAGACTTATTCACGGACAAAGTTCGCATCTGCACCTCCAAAGAAACCCTCTTCATCAGGGTCATCCAGTTGTACATCTGGTGGAGCTCCAGCCATATCTCACAAGCCACCGTCATGTGCTCAATGTGAGCTATCATGGCTGTGGTGCAAGACAAAAACAGAAAAGATCAAATCCTGGTATTCACTTTGTCCCAATGAGACTAGGCCTTGGTCAACTCTGCACGAGCATTGGAAGAGAGTTTGGACTCATCCCTCACCGAGGGCCTGTTAATCTCCTCCATCACCAATTCCCCCAAATCATAAGACTCTAAAATGGCCAGCATTATCACCCGCCAGATGCCGTAATTGTCACCATCAAGCTTTTGATCCGTTGGAAGAGCCGGTAGGACAAGCACCTTCCTGTCCATGATCACGTGGAACTCTAAATCAGTATTTGTAGACATGTTAACCTGCAACACCTGCACAATCGCAAAAGCAACCCCCTCTGACTGTGAAAACGCAGCCTTCTAGGACTGATTCCTCTGCTGCCCAAACCTTCTTCACCCGCCGGAGGCGATGAAAAGGTAAAATCTGCAATGGAAGGCCTCAAACGCAGCCTTCCTCCCCTTCGAACAGCAATAACCTGTAGCAAATTCACCAATTAGACTCCTTTCCCGCACACCCACGCTCGCTTCAGTCTTGATCCGATGCGCATCCCTCCCGCTCACCCTCAAATCCTAGAAATGCAGCCTTGTGTCGCGCTGAAATCTCCTCTTCAGATAGGTTCAGCCCTCAGTTAGTCCATCTTCACCGCTCTGATACCATGTCAGTGAGTGCAACGATGCGGAAGCGTAGGACAAAGACAAAGAGAGAGTGAACACAGAGAGAAGAAAGAGAGAGAAAAGGAGACAATGTTAGCGCAGAAAATCTGCGGTGTAGTATGCTATATAAGAGTGCAGAAATACACAAGGTGGCAGAGGAAATATCTGCGTATGTCTCCGACTTGATGACCTCGATCTCCGTCAGCCTGAGCACAGTCTGTCTCAGCCAACAAATCTCAAGATCAGAATCTGAAAAGATGAATAATGTACCAACAATGTGCTGGAGGACTGCTATATAAAGCAAAAATAAAAGGCATAAAATAAACAGGTCGGCTGCATTAAATGCAGTCGACTGCAATAAAATAATGCCAAAAACTATCCGACTACACTACAGGCTGCCACATGGCACCTACGCAATCTACTGACATGGTTGGCTGTTGACATGGCACTGTACTCTGTATACTGCTGACATGGCTCTGTAATCTGTCTGCTCTACCAAACCCTAACTGTGCAAAAACCCTAACACAGCCTGTCCAGGGGATGACTCTAATGCTAACAAATGGAGCTTCGGGCAAACACCTCAATGTCTTTGGACCGAAGCAATGGCCACCATTGTCCACATCGTTAATCAATCCCCTACTTCGGCTCTGGTTAATATAGGCCCTTTTGAGGCTTATTTTGGCCAGAACCTAGATGTCTCTTGTTTCAAGGTGTTCGGGTGTGATGCCTATGTTCACATCCCAAAGAAAAAGAGCTCGCTTCCAAGAGACAGGTGTTCATGGGATATAGCTTGCAATCCCAAGGATACGAGCTTTATGATCCCGCTTACCGAGAGGTGTACACAAGTCAAGATGTTCAGTTCATGGAGTTTCCAGCTACAAAGGGGGGGTGATGAGCATCCCGTTCTTAGATATCCAGGTGACAGTCACGCACAGTGCTCATGTGTCAAAAGATGACATACCAGCGAGACAGTAGGGTTTGCGAGGAGGAACACCGAGTGAACTCGGCAAACATGGAGAAGAGAAGAGAAGAGATAAGAAACTCTAATGAATGGAATAATGAAGTTCTAAATCATGGAGTGAATGTGATAGAAGGGAACAAGGGTGTCGTAGCACAAGGAAGATGATGAAGACAGCCACAAACCACGAACCGCAATGTCCTCCTGAAGGGGTGTGAGGGTAGTGGAGAGGCTGGAGAGAAGAGGTGACGGACTGAATGAATCAGCCGTAAGTAATGAATGAGAGAGCGGCCTCTAAATAGGCACAGTCAGTCTAGGATGGCGCCCCTTTTGGGGCTGCAAACCCTAAACGCAAAACACAGAATCGCAAAAATGCAAAGTGCGGGTAAAGGGTGAAGGGTTTCTCAACACCCCCTCTCAGGCCCAAAAAGGGGAAGAAGAGAAGAGTGAGGTGGAGATGGAATGCTACATGCTGAAGAATGCTCATGCAGTAGGTGCCACTTGGACAGTGTCCCTCGTGGGAAAATTGTTTACATGTCCAAGTTCCCTAGTACAAAGATGATGAAAACATGCAATGCATAGGAGGAATGTCGGACTTTGTGTGGTGCCGAGAACCATAAGGATATGCCTGTACTCAATCTTGGGAGGTGGCTCCATGCTGACCAAATGACCAAGGCAAGAAGATGTAGAGGGCCCCTAAGATCCAAGATTTCCACCGGAAAGGGAACCTGCAGTAAAGACCAATAGACAGAGTGAACCAGAGAACCCGAAACACAACCTCGGAAGAGAAGCCACTAGCTCCGTGCATCCATGCTGGAAGGAATACGAAGGCCTCATCACCAAGTTGCAGCTAAACCTCCGAGGTCCCAATCTAGGTGGTACCTGAAGATCCTGGGTATTAATAGAAGACATGACTGATCGAAGACAGCCACCCCAAGAAAGTAGAGGATGGGTGAAAAACTTCATGTGGAGTAGGTTCCCCCTCTAAGGTGGGAGGTGGAGGAGCCCCCGCTAAAGTCAAAGAAGAAGTAGATGGCCCCTCTGAGGGCAAAGAAATAACATCCCCTTTGAATCCCCCTCTAAAGTAAATAGAGAATCCAAAAACTCATGGATCACGGACTCCGAAATGTCTGATGACGAAGGAAGTACCGTCGATTGTGCCGAAGAAGGTATCTGGGGTGCCGAAGAGCTCCCAAAGGTAGCCTCTCGAACCTGAGTAGTCGAGGGTGGGGAAGAGTAGGGCTCAAAATGAGCAAGAGGTGGGCAACAGTCACTATCTCTCAGTGAAGCAAATTGGATAGCCGAAGAAGAGGAAGGAGGCAAGCAACCACTGTCTCTCGAAGGAGCAGACTGACGAGGAGACGGTATCAAACAATCACTGTCTCTCAATGGAGCGGACTGCAGATCTATAGGTCGTGGAAGCCATTGTACCTAAAAATAAGTGGGAGAAGACTACCGCTGGCATTGCGACAATCTCCAGGAGGTCGTAGTGCCAATCGATCCTCCATGTGCTCGAAAGGACTTAGTGCGCATAGAATGCCTCTTATTGCCTTGAGCATAGTACTCTGATAGCCGATGTAGAACATTCTCTGTGGCCCAGAAAGGAGAGGTGGCACAAGGAGTGCCTAGTGGAAGACGCATATATTCCCGGGGAATGGGGAGCAAGGGTCGAAGTCGGCAAGCATTGGTGGTGTGTCCAGTGATGCCACAGTAGAAGCACCCAATAGTCTAGTCATCTATTGGTAAAGAAGCCATGGATTCGAGTGTGCCTTGCAAAAGAAGGAAGAGGTCAGCCACCATAAACCATGAACCGCAATGTCCGCCTCAAGGGGTGCGAGGGCAGTGTGAAGCACGAACCGCAGTAAGAGACTGCAACCAGTAGAAAAACGCATGTGAGGAGAGAGAAAGACTAAAAACGCAAGCAAGACAGCCTGCAGGAGAGAGAAAGACTAAAAACGGAGGCACCATGAATCAGCCGTGAGGAATGAATCAGAGAGTGGCCTATAAATAGGCATAGTCAGTCTAGGACGGCGCCCCTTTTTGGGGCTGCAAACCCTAAACGCAAAAATGCAAACTGCGGGTAAAGGGTCAAGGGTTTCTCAACATCATGTGCCTTCAAGCCCTTGCCTATTAAGGCTCCACCCTCAGTGAAGAAGGTGATTTGTGATGTCACTTTTGCAAGTGTCACAAGGTGACAGGGATGAGAAGCATCACGTGAGGGCTCAAGCTATTTGTGATGGGAATGTGACAACAGTTTTGTAACAGGGCTGTCAAATGTCTATGACCTACTTCATGGCCAACTCACACAACCCATTTGGCATGTTTGACCTGCATCATGGCCAACTACAAATGCAAGTATCAAGGTGCTCTGTGGAAAAGTTCATCCTACTCATTGACAATGCAAACGCTTGTATGCAGCCAACCCAAGTTCTCACGTATCCGCAGCCAACCCAAGTTCTCACGTATCCGCAGCCAATCCCCACAATTGTGTACAGCCAAACATCTATCCATAACCAGCCCCATGACTTCTTACCTTTCTACAACCAATGCCAAGTACTCTCACCATTGCCAGCCCCATCTTCATCGTGTGGGATTCTGAATTTCAAAGTTAATGTAAAATTTTCATTAAAATTTTACATATATTTTGAACTTTTTAATATCGTCCCCGTCCCCCGTTGTCAAAACAAGACTACTATGAAAGCAACTGGAGAGACAGTAAGGTTTGCAAGGGGAAACATAGTGTGTATACGAAATATACTGAGAAAGAAGAGAAACTCCAAAAACATAGAAGGAGATGGTGATGAATGAAAAATCTCTCTGAGATGATGGTTGATATCAAGGTGACTGTTGGGCAGCTAGCTAGAGAAGGAAATGCAAGAATATCTGATAAAGATCTCTCCATGTAAGTGGCTGGGCACTCTTCAAGAGTGAAGGAAACACAAAAACGCAAGTATCTAATATATGGTTGATAAAGAGGATGTAACCTGCTGTAACCGGTCTGAAACTGTTGCAAACAAAGCCTGATGATGACGCTAGGTGAGGAGGGCTGATGCCAAAGGATGTAGGCTGCAAAATGCCAAGTGGAGATGGATGCAGAAACCACGAACCGTGATGTCCTCCTCACGGGGTGTGAACGGAAATGGAGAGGATGGAGAAAGGAATGAAGAATATGGAAGAGAGTGATAAAGTGTCAGAAAGTAATGAATGTGTGGGATGAAGAATGAGGTAAGTTATTGCATATTTATAGGCACATAATGTCTCAAGTGGCACCCACTGAAGTCTCTCGAGTGGTGTCTTGACTCTCTCACAAGGCACCAAGAAAGCCTTGTCGGGGTTGTAAATGGAAACTAAAATAGGAATGGAAGAGGGAAAATGTACTGAATGACTTGGTTTCTCAACACCCCTTCTCAAGCCCAAAAAGGAGCGAAAAAGAGGAGTGCAAGAGAGAAGAAGATCAACCCAGGGATCCTAGTGTTCCACTTGTAAGGTAGCATGTAGTGAAGAATAGTAGACATGATGAGCTAATAGAACCCAAAACTCAACCTTGGGAGGAAGCTAGAAGCTTTGTTACTCCAAGCCGGAAGATATACAAAGGCCTAGCCACTAGGCTATGGCTAAAACATCCAAAGCCCCAAACTAGAAAGAACCTATAAAGCCTAGATGTCAATGGTAAAAAGAGAATGAGTAAATAGATGAGGAAATGGATGATGTGGCATAGAGATGTCAACCACCCCAAGGGTTGTTAACAAGGTATGTAAAGAACTATAGGATGAGAAAGGACCCCTTCTGAAGCCAAAGGAATGGGATCCCCCTCTAAAGGATAAAGATAAGCCCCCTCTGAATCCCCCGTTGAATCGCCCTCTAGGAGAGATAGGGAACTAAGAAACTCATTGATCATGGCCTCCAAATCATCAAAAGACGAAGGAAATGTAGCCGATGGTGCCGAAGAAGGTATCTAGGGCTCCACTGAAACATGAAGGGCACGAGCGGAATTACTCAAGTAGAGTGTGCATCAAAGGAGGTGTATTCAGCAATAGAGAGTGTGCCTATAGAGAGGAGATTCAAGATGGGTGTGTATCAGTGTGGTACACGAAAAGAATTAAAGAATGTATTTATACTTGTTGAAAAATCAAATGATGTATGCCCATAGAGGCTGAAAGTATGCCCATAGAGGCTGAATGTGTGCCCATAAGTGGCTTTGTATGGAAGATATGAGAAAATATGTATGCTCTAGAAACTCTATGAGAGATGCCCAGAATCCCATAAGCAAAGTGAGGAGAGTGGAGAAGCTGAAAAGCTATAAAAGCATGTACTTGGTTGACCTTTCAAAAAATGCTATTGTACTTTGTACTTAGAGTCTGTGTTCTTTTCCACTCAAGATTGTGTTCATGAGTCCAAGCTAATCTATCTTGGAACCTAATTCACTTGAGTGAAAGTTTGTGTCTAGTCATCACTCTTCATGTCTCTTACCTATGAATTCAAGCCTCCATAGCTAAACTCTGTTCAAGATCCATGTTTCTCAACAATACTTAGGGTACGATACACTCACACCCACAAGGGTGTGCTCACATGTGCAACTAAATATATACATAGGAGTAGCAAAAGGGCCTTTACACCCAACAAAACAAAGGCTAGGAGTAGAAGAGGAAGTGGAGGAAGTGGTATCACAGAATCTCCTCAATGCCCATGTCAGAATCACTATCCATGGAGCAAGACAAGGGAGGTGAGGAAATGGATAGCTCTTGGGGAGCAAGGGGTAGACAACAATCATTATCTCTTAGTAGAGGACTGCAAAGCCCAAGAAGAGAAAGAAGTCAAATAGCCTCTATCTCTTGAAGAAGCAGATTGACGAGAAGACAGTATCCAACAATCACTATCTCTCGATGGAGCAGACTGCAAAACTGCAAGATATGGCTGTAGAAGCCATTGGATCTAATTCTCCTTTTGCTCATAAGGACTTGGTGTACATTGGATGTGTCTTATTAAGGGAGTGTGGGTGTGGGAGAAGAAGATAAGGGTAACTCTCGCAACCTGTCTCTACCTTCTCCAAAGCAGAGGATCTTTTTGGCTCTCTTAGCGCCTTTCGCTCTAATACCATGTCAAAATATGACCGCTGTGAAAGCAAACCAAAGAGAGAGTAGGTTTTGTAGGGGGGAAACACAGTGTGTATAGCAAACATTGAGAGAGAAGAGAAACTCAAAAAACACAAAAAAGAAGATGATGCATGATGAATCACTGAATCATGCTAAGTGAATCAAGCTCATACAACAGAGCCAAAGCTCTGAAGATAACTGCATTGTCCTGTCTGAATCAAGCAACAGCACCTATAGGGAATCTGCATGGTGAAGGGAGTGAAACACAATCCTCCAGCAATAGGATATCAAAGGCAATGCTGCATGGTGATGCCCGAGGGAAAGGACAACAAGCTGTAGAGGGAGTGAAACACGGTCCTCATGAGCTATCAGAGATGAAGGATATGCTAAAATCTCTTTGAGATCATGGTTGCTATCAAGGTGACTGCTAGGCAGCCAGTTGGAGAAAGAAAACACACAAATATCTCCAAAAGATCTCTCTGTGTAAGTGGCTGTAGACAGGCAATTGTGTTAGAATTGGCATTCCCCGGACACACAGATTCAGATCAGAGCAGTTTCTCCAGGCAGTCCACATGGCAGTTAGTCCGTACAGCAAGCGGCAAGGAGTGCAGGTGCCATGTGGCACAGTCGGTCAGGTTTGTTGCAACTGAATAGTGCAGGTCGGACAGCTGCTGTCCAGTCAGCCGCATTAAATGCAGCCAACCTGCATTATTTTTGGCATTTTTCCTGGCCTATTTATTGGCCCTAATTTCAGCAGTCTTCAACATTTGTTTTTACAAATTTCAGGCTATAGACCATGGAGACTGCCCTCGAGGCTAACAAAGACTAAGATCTTCAAGGTGGAGATATACGCAGATATTCTCTCTGCACCCATGTATATTTCTGCATCCTTATACAACATTCTTCACTGCAGATTTTCTAAATGCCAACTTAGCAGAAGGACCCTTTGAACGATCCTTCTCTCTCTCTCTCTCTCTCTCTCTCTCTCTCTCTCTCTCTCTCTCTCTCTTTGTATTCGTTCTTTGTCTTGGTCATTCGCTTCCACATTGCTTCACTCTAACATGGTATCAGAGCATTGAAGGACTGACCCATCTGAAGAGGAGATTTCAGCACGACACAAGGCTGTGTTTTCAGCGTTCAAGTGTGAGCAGGAGGGCTGGGCATCAAAACAAGGCTGAGGCAAGCGTGGGTGTGCGAGAAAGGAGAAGACTTGTTGAAGCTGCTGCTGGTTTTTGCTGTTAGAGAAGGAAGAAGGCTGTGTTTTGGGCCTTCAAGTGCAGATTTTACCTTTTCATCGCCTCCGACGGGTGAACAAGGAGCGGGATGAGCGAACAAGAGCCCTAACAGGCTGTATTCTCACAATCAAAGGGGGCTGCTCTTGGTGTTTTGTGCAAGCATTGTAGGTGAGATGTCTTCTGCGGCTGAGCCATAGTTTCAAGCAATCATGGACCTGAAGGTGCCTGTCTTACCAGCTCTTCCATCAGATCAAAAGCTCGATGGCAAGAAGTGCCACATCTGGCGGGTCATGATGCTTGCCATTTTGGAGTCCTATGATTTGGTGGAGCTTGTTACGGAGGCTATCCATCGTCCTTCTTCGCGAGACGAGTCTAAACTCTCTTCCAATGATAAGGTGGAGTTGGCAAAGACTCAAGCACATTGGGATAAACTCAATGCTTGCATTCGCTCATTTTTATTTCTCTCATGTACTACAGTTGTTATCTCTCGTATTGAGCATTTGACGCTGGCCCAAGAGATGTGGCTAGAGCTTGATCAGATGTACAATCAGATGACTATCATGAAGCGAGTCTCTATGAAAGTACAAATCCGGACCATGAGTGTCAACAAGTCATCTTCTATGTGAGAGCATATCAATAAGCTAAGGCAACTTTAGATGCAAGTTCCAAACGCAGGGAAGATAATCACTTCTAAAGACATGGTGATAACTCTTCTTTCATAGTTACCGCCCTGTTTCAGTGGTTTTTGCAATTGAAAGGGACCAATGCTTCTAAATCTGAGGCCTTGGTTGGTCAATCCTCTCAAAAGAAGGGGAAGGACCAAAAGAAGGAAGAGGACAAATCTAAGAAGAACAAAGAAATGGAGTCTACTTGTCACATTTATGGCAAAATAGGTCGCTAGAAGAAGAATTGCCCTGACAAGGAGAAGAAGGAAAAGGAGAAAAATGAGAAATCTTCAAAGGATTCCAGAGCGGTGGCTACTCCCTCATCAGCTACTTTCCTCCACTTAGAGGTGGTTGAGGATTCAACCTTGACGGCTTCTGATGCTCCATTGACAACCCCCTACACTCGGGAGTGGATTGTTGACAGTGGTGCCTCCTAGCACATGGCTCCTCCTTCAGCAGGTGTTGCTCATTTGCGGCCTTCACATGGCCAAATTCTCATTGATGACAGTTCATCTATTACTATACAAAAATGGGGAAACATGCATGCTATTCCAGATGGACATGGTGGTGCCCATACATCCGAGGTACTTTATGTGCCGACCTTGGGGTACAATCTACTTTCAGTGCACGAGATTTGTGCCCTCGGCCTCTTGGTAGAATTTGATGTGGATTCTTTTCAAATTCTTGATCGAGGATCAAGACAGGTTCTTTCTTCAAGTTATGAGGAGAATGGAGTCTACAAGTTGCGGTCTTCTTCTGCCTTGACTTCTTTTCTTCTTACCTCGCAAACTCAATCCGAGCTTTGGCATGCCTGATTTGGCCACCTAATTATGATTACCTTCGGAAGGCGTCAAAGGGACAACTTGTTCAAGGTTTGCCAGATATTGTGGTGAGCCAATAACCTTCTGTATCCTGCATCCGTGGGAAGCAAACTCGTGATGTTGTTCCCAGCAAGGCTTCGAGGCAATCTTCCGCACCCTTGGAGCTTGTTTCTACCGATCTTTGTGGACCAATGAGAACAGAGTCCCTTTGCGGAAGCTTGTATTTCATGCTCATTGTGGATGATTACAACAGGATGACATGGGCTTATTTCTTGAGGTTGAAGTCGAAGGCTTTCTCCAACTTTAAGGATTGGTTGCTCTTTGAGGAGAACTGATCAAGCCGGAAGCTGAAGACCTTACGATCGAATAAGGGCACAAAATTTGTTTCTAATGAGCTTGCTCGTTTTTGTGCAGATCGTGGTATTCACTAGGAGTTTTCCAATACAAACACCCCTCAGGAGAATGGCATCTTGGAGCGGAAGAATCGCACTATGATTGAGATGGCCCCTACCATGATGGAGCATCATCAGACACCTCAATGTCTGTGGGCTGAGGCTGTGGCTATCGCAATTCACATCCTTAATCGTTCTCCTATTTCCGTTGTTGGTATGACTCCATATGAGACGTACTTTGGGTTTAAGCCAAATGTTTCTCATTTCAGGGTGTTTGGGTGTCATGCCTATGTTCACATCCCGAAGACACAACGTGACAAATTTGAAGCAACTTCCAAACGACAGGTGTTTGTGGGCTATAGCTCGCAATCTCAAGGCTACCGATTGTATGATCCTGTTAAGCGGGATGTCTATACAAGCCATGATGTTCAGTTCATAGAAGTTCCAGTCTTAGAGGGGAGTGTGGAAAACAATGTTCTTGGAGATCCCGGTCATAGCTAGGCGCCAGCAACTGTTCCTTTGGAGCCTATGCCTCTTGAGGACTCTTGTTCAAATGAGAAGCTTAGTGCTCAGCCACCGAATTCACCGATTCCTTCCCTACCATCGATGGACCTTCGAAAAACTTTAGCAGATGGAGAGCGACGAGATCTGGCCTTCTCCTCGTTGGGCTCGTGACCCTCTTCGTAATGCAAGGATTGAGGGAATCCCTGAAGCGGTAGCCACAAGATGGCCCATGGTGTTCTCACTGGAACCAAGCACACCACACTGAGCTTGTTTACATTAATTACTGTTTGATGACTCGTATCATGCAAAATTGGGAGCCCACTTCTGTCAAGGAGGCTTTATAGCATGATCATTGATGGAAAGCAATGGAGCAGGAGCTGGAGTCAATTGAGAGGAATGGCACTTGGTATCTTATGCCAAAGCCTCCTCATAAGAAGATCATTGGAGTCAAATGGGTCTTCAAGACCAAGTACCACAATGATGGCACATTGGACAAGCACAAGGCCCGCCTTGCTGCTAAAGGTTTTGCCCAACCCCCAGGCATTGATTTCCATGATACTTTTGCCCCTACAGCTTGGATGGCCACTATTTGCATAGTTCTTGCCTTGGCTAGCCATAGGAGATGGCCGGTCTGAATGTGAAGTCTGCCTTCCTAAATGAAGAGTTGAAGGAGGAGATCTATGTTGAGCAACCTCCAGGCTTCAGTTCTTCGAATGGTAAGGTGTATAAGTTACGGAAGGCTCTCTATGGCCTTAAGCAGGCTCCCCGTGCTTGAAATGAGAAGATTGAATCGTTCCTCTAGGAAACATCAGGGTATCGGCATTTCAAAATTGACCCCCAGTTGTATGTACACACCTCAGGTGGAGGTTGTGTATTGTTTGTCCTTTATATGGACGACTTGATTATGACAAGTGACCATACTCAGATGGTCGAGCAAACAAAGGCAACACTTCATGAGAAGTTTGAGATGACCGATATGGGACTTCTTCACTTCTTTCTAGATCATGAGATCTATCAAACTCTGAGGGGGATCTTTCTTTCCCAATAGCGGTATGTACAAGAGCTCTTGACTACATGTGAGATGAAGGGATGCAAGTCTCTTACAACTCCACCCGAATTAGAAGACTACAGCTTATTCCGATTCTCCTTTGGTGAATGCTACCTCATATAGAGAGTTGGTTGGCTCCTTGATCTAGCTTCTTAATACCCATGTTGACTTATGTTACATTGTAGGTATGCTGGCCGGGTTCATGGGTGAACCTAAGATGGTGCATTGGCAAGCTGCTCGGAGGATTTTGCGGTTCCTACAAGGGACTCCTAATCTTGGGATCTATTATCCCGCTGATACAAGTGCTACAGCCTTGGTACTTACAAGATGGAGTGATTTAGATTGGCCTGGTGAAATGGATCATCGGAGGTCCACGACAGGTTATTGTTTTACCTTGGATGCTAGTGCTATTTCATGGAGTAGCAAGAAGTAACCCACGATTGCCCTCTCTTCCCGACCGAGGCGAAGTATCCGCTCTTCTACTACATGTGAGACAGTGTGGCTTCGTAGACTCCTGGAGGAGCTTGGCTGCCCGCAAGTAAGTCCTATTGTTCTACAATGCAACAATGAGAGTTGCATTGCATTGGCTAGGAATCTTGTGTTTCATACTCGGACGACGCATATTGAGATCCAATACCATTTCAATCGGGAGAAGATCCTAGATAAGACCATTTCCCTGGTCTATTGCAAGACAGAGGACAATCTTGCAAGTTTGTTTACCAAGGCGCTTCCCCAGGTTTTACTTCAACTGCACTCCAGATCCCTTAGCCTTCTGCCATGTCCAGGATCTAAGAGGGGTGTTAGAGATTGGCATTCCTCCCTAGACACACAGATTCATATCTGAGCAGTTTCGCAGTAGTTTCTCTGGGCAGTCCGCGTGGCAGTCAGTCCATACAACAGGTGTCAAGGAGTGCAGGTGCCACATGCACAGTCAAGTTTTTTGTAGTTGGACAATGCAAGTCGAACAGCTGCTGTCCATTTGCCTTGCATTATTTTTGGCATTTTTCCTAGCCTATTTATTGGCCTTGATCTCAGCAGTCTTCGAGAGTTGTTTTTACAGATTTCAGGCTGCAGACCATGGAGACTGCCCTCGGGGCTGACGGGGACTGAGATCTTCGAGGTGGAGATATACACAAATATTCTCTATGCACCCAAGTATAAATTTGCATCCATAGACAGCACTCTTCACTACAAATTTTCTGTGTTTTACTCTCTCTCTCTCTCTCTCTCTCTCTCTCTCTCTCTCTCTCTCTCTCTGTGTGTGTCTTGGTCATCCTCTTCCACATTGCTTCACTCTGATAGATTGCTAGGCAGCCCTTGAAGAGTGAAGAGAACACAAAATCGCAAGCATCTCATATAGGGCTGATAAAGAGGGTGTAACCTGTTGTAAACTGCTTGAAACTGCTGCAAACAAAGCCCGATGATGACACCAGGTGAGGAGGGCTCATGCCAAAAGATGTAGGCTGCAAAATGCCAGGTAGAGATGGATGCAAGAGCCACAAACCGTAATACCTTCCTCACGAGGGTATGAACGGCAGTGGAGAGGATGGAGAAAGGAGAGAAGAATATGGAAGAGAGTGACAAAGTGTCAGAAGGAATGAATGTGTGGGATGAAGAATGAGGGAAGTCATTGCCATACTTATAATAACCGACTGTATCAAGTGGCGCCCACTTAAGTCTCTTGGGTGGCATCCCGACTCTTTGGAGGCACCCAAAAAGGCTTTTTGGGGCTGTAAATGGAAACCAAGTGAAGGAGGAAAACTATACTGAATGACTTGGTTTCTCAACACCCATCCCATATTTTCAGTAGTCCCCATCACATCCCCATCCATGTTCCTTATCACTTGTGACTGTGCCACTCCTTCAACCGCCTCTGCACCCCCCCCGCCCCCCCCCAAGTCCAAGAGACACAGAGGTTCGAGGCCCACTTATTGTATCATCTTCATACTCATTACTCATTCAGTAGCATTCAGCATCCTATAAATTGTGTTCTCCGTGTTGTCATACACTTTTGCATTTATGAGCTTGCAATACCATTTCTTTACACTTGAACAACTTGAGAAGAAATCTCTTGAAGATAATTGGCTCAAAATGGCTAAATATCATCCAACAAATCTTTGTCTATTGAGCACATAACCTTGGGCTGTTAATGATGGCATCCAGATTTTGAGCTTAGCCTCCCAGCTTTTCAAACTGTACACAAGAGCTTTGTCAAAAAAGCAAAGCTCTCATTTGATACTATGTTGGTGATAGGAAAACTTCTCATACGGATGTGGTTTATCATTTTTAAGGTAATCCTTGATTTGAGGACTATCCCCTTTATACATTGATGAATTTATGGGTTTACATAGATATGAACTTAGATTAACCTCATAAGTACCTCGGAACAAACGAGCAATCTAAAACAGAACAAGCAAGAAAAGAAGACGAAAGTGGTTTCTTTATACTTTTTTTTGTATTTTCTTTCTTTTCGTTTGCTTTTTCTTGTGTTTGGGGACCTTTTTGGGCCCAACTAAATACGAGGATATTAAAACAAACATTTATGCTTAGGGGCTTTATCTGGGTTTAAGAGGTAAATCTTCATTCTTTTAACAATGGCTTTCTAGAAGTGAAAAGAAAATTTGATCAGAATCAAGGCTGCCATTAGCAGCACTGACGGCTCATGCTTGTCTACAAGTGAAAGGCAAATTTGATCAGAATCAAGGCAGAAATGATCAGCAATGATGACTCATGCAAGCATGTCCAGATTAGGCAGACCCTTACATTAAATAATTCTGCAAACGAGACGAAGCCCACCTGTCAAAATCCAACCTAGGTTCAATTGCATTACAGCAACTAGTGATGCCTCCTTACCTGCAGTCGTGTCTTGATGGTGTCAATTGGATAAAGAACAGTCTCTACCACCACTCCTGCAGTGGCACCTGCCACTGCTCCCTCTGCATAAGCAGCACAAGAATTCCTTAGCTCTCTCTGAAGAGGACCAAAAGTTTAGATTCTAACAAACACAGGGATGTCTCCTTTACCGAATAGGATACGAAGGAAGCTGACATTTAGCGGCTTCTTCTGAGAGGGAACGCTCATGGAGGCAAGTGCGACTTGCAGAGCATCCGAGGGGCTCCTCTTTTCATCTGTGCACATCAAATAAGAAGACTGAGAGAGCGAATGCAACACGGAATGATAAGCTCCTTGCATTTTAACAGACTCTGATGTCCACGGAGATGGCCATTCTCATACCGCCGTCGAGTGCTGACATTGCTCGCTCGCTGTGGGTAAGCGAGCTTGTGCATGCAAAAAACTATTATATCTCCTTCCTCTTCTGGGAAACTACTTTATCTCCTTACTCTTCTACCCAGCAGTCAAGCTCCTATCAAGTTCTTACTCTGGTGTTTATTCAGCTCTTCTTAATCTCTTGTTTGAATTATTTATCTAGTTCTTACGATGGTGTTTGCTAAGTTCTTCCTACTATCTTCTTTGAATTCTTTCTTCCCCTTTGTTAATCTTCAATATTAAGTTCTTACTATGGTGTTTATTAAGTTCTTATACTTACTATGTTCTTTAAAGTGTGAGCTACTAAGGCGATTGGGTGCATGCGTGAAAAGCTCAAGTCAATTCCTAAGGACCATTGACTCAAGCTACCTAGACTTGTACTAGTGTTCATTTGCATGCAAGGAGCCCTAGACTACTTCACAGTAGCTTCTTGTGAGTACATGGCAACTTATCACATAGATCTACTACGAAACAACAATGCAAGAGAAGCAAAGTTGTCATGCAACAGCATAGCACCTTCACTTCCCTTACTTCTGCTTGCCTTGTGGAAACCTCATGTCCTTCTCACTCTTTGTGCGTGTGTGCGCACGTGTGTGTGCGTGCGTGCGTGCGTGCGTGCGTGCGTGCGTGCGTGCGTGTGTGTGTGTGTGTGTGTGTGTGTGTGTGTGAACCTCCCATGCCTTCCATCCTCCTACCCTATGGCCTCCCACCTCCACCTCTAGTATCCTACCTCCAGTTCCCCATCCCCACCTTCTACCCCCTAGCTCTTAGCATAAAGCGAGTGAGTGTACTCACCTAGCTTGTGTGGGCCAACTCCCTAACTACCATTGCTAACCTACCTAACACATTGCACAATTCTTAGAAAAAGAAATGGGGTGATTTTTGAAAACAAAGAGGAGAAGAGATTTGGCAATAAGGACAAGGTCTGAGAGCTACCAAAGCCAAAACCAAGAGTATATAGAAAATAGATGGAGGAACTATCTTACAATTTGAAAGTGCATTAAAAATATAAAAACCACTTTCATATGAAAGCATTGTTCAATGTTAGCATACAAGGAAAGTCAACTTCATGATGATAGCCATGTTCACCTAGCACAAGCAAGCACCTTTTAAGAACAGACTAGAGGTACACCAAAAGATTGATAATAGACCCACATGGACAACAACTTTCAAAAGTGCATATACATACTTTGTGGCACACAGAGCATACTATTTTGGGTAATCAATGAAATTGAAAGTAAAAAGATGAGAAGTTTATCAAGAACATGATAATATGAGCTAAAAGAATAGAGCTTGTAGAGCTTGAAAGGCTTACAATGGGATCCATATGTACAAAGTGCAAACTAAAGCTAGACTTGAAGCAAGTTGCCCCCCTTCCCACTTTGCAAATGCACCCACAATCCATCCATCACATATTTGGGGAACGTTGCAAGACATGGAGTCTCTAAGACATCAAAAAGGGGCTAATCAAATAGGCCTAAATATTACTCTCAACATAAAGTGCACTTTTTGAATATAAAGTAGGGATGAACCAAGACACTTTAAAGCTACAGAACATTGTCTATGCAATCACTCTTAGAATTATTTGGCTTATATATGAAGCATTCTAGGGCTAAGTGAGTCTATGGCTTTGATGATGTCCATATTTCTCTTTCTAGATTTTTTGTAAAGAGTGTGTGGTATAGCATCTTATTCCTAAGTAGGAGAACAACGTGAAAGACCATGTGTAGTCTTTATTCCCTAAAAAACCCAAAGTTATCACATAAGGCTATGAGGATCCAATGCATGGATGGCGCACAATCAAATTCATTGACCCATTATTTTCATTTTTCTTTGCTCTGGGAAATAATTTTCTTTGAGTTAAAGTAATTGTCTTGGCCCATGCATAAAGGAAATCCATGGGGATTGTATTTGGAGAGGGGGTTCTCTATTTTCCCATTCAACCCAAAAGATCTTTAATTGTAGTTATTGTGGATGAATACTTTGAAACCAGAGGGTGGGCTATGTTAAGATGTTCAAGAAAGAAAAGTGGTTGAAAGAAACCCTTTGTACATAGCTAAAATGTAGGAAATATAAAGGTAGGACCTAAGTAGTGCCTAAAAATAGCTTGAAAGGAAAATCTAGGAGAGCAATAGGTAAAGAAATTGTTTGTGAATAGTTGTAGATATTTGGATCTCATATTTTTCATACACATGTGATAAGCTTGGTTTGTATAAGTCAATTATGCCAGCCTTATAAATCACAATGAGGCATCCTTGATTAGCACATAATTTTCTAAACATTGCATACACTTGGCAAATACACTTGAGCCTTCTTCTGCAACCACACAAGGGATCCTTTACTTCTTTCCAAATACTTCTAACTAATTGTCGTACATCAAATATGGCTCCACCATTGTTAAAGCACACTTGTCCTTAAGGCCATTTGAGCTAAAAGCTGATTGCATTGAGCACATTAAATTGTTAGAGCATCTTCAATGCATACATCTCTGCTTGCTACATAAGGTATTCTTTCATTGACCTAGGAGTTCTTGGGGCAGAGAATGAGTGAAGGTTGGTATTGTGATGGTCTACTTAAATTATGGTAATGATAGGGATATGAGCAATGATACATTAAAGTGCTTGCGAGAGGCTTGGTGAGAGGGGTGCAATGAGTGGAGCATCATCTTTTCTCAAGAGGTTAGAAAGTTGCTCCATTCTTAGATTTGCATCTACATGTTGCTCCAATCCTAGATTTTATGGCACAATTCACATTATTACCTATTGCTCTCATTCTCTATGATCTCAACGGTTGATGATGTCATGTACTACTTAAAATTTGGTGGTTAATTGCTTCTTAGCTCTGCATGAAATTTAGCCACCATCAAATCAAACATTTATCAATTGGAGTCAACCCCAAAACTCGATACAAGTGGTTGGGACAAATATTAATCACTTAAGGCATAACTTTAATAGTGAACCAAGACCATGTGTAGTTCCTCCACAATGTCAAGATAGACTAAAACTCATTTGTGATCTTGCTAGTAGTGTCACTCTATTGAAAGATTCAAGTTCGAGAGATTTCTTTTGCAGTAGTACTATTACATTACTTTGTTGAAAGTCTTGAGATCTTTTGCCTCTATGGGAAAGTAAACACAATAACAAAAAATGCAATTAAGAACTCAAAAGGTCTACATAATCTCAAGGGCACCTCAATAGACTTGAAAGTGCTTGGGATCAATATAACTCTTTAAAATAAGGCCTTCAACATGTGGATGAGTCTATGTGATCAATCCCTCATGCTTAAAAGATTTTGAGCAATTAAGAACTCAAAAGGTCTACATAATCTCAAAGGCACCTAAGTAGACTTGAAAGTGCTTGGGATCAATATAACTCTTTAAAATAAGGCCTTCAACATGTGGATAAGTCTACATGATCAATCCCTCATGCTTAAAAGATTTTGAGCATGCACTTTCAATGAGTTTTGGCATTTCCATGAACCAGAATGGACGTAACTTTCTTGGGATCGAGCAAAACAAATAGGATTTTCCTTTATGGAATTTGTTGCCAAGTACATAGAGGTTGCATTGAAAGTAAGTCAATAGTAGAAAATTTTCAAAATTTTGAAGGCTTTGTTTGGGGTCTATCAAGTATAAATATAAAGAAAACTTATTATATATCCTTGATAAAATGATATTATTGACATGACCATGTTTTGGAGGTCAAATAATACCATAAAGATTGGGTAATATGGACCCTCTAGTTTCCACATAATAAAGAGCTAGTAAATTCATTCAATATGCATTAATATATTTTCTTAGTTTTTTTTTGAAATGTCTTGTTTTATTGGTTTTATAATTATAATCACTACTAGAGACAAATGTGGATTTATGAATAACTTAACTAACTAGGGTAGAATATTCAAAGATTCAAAATGAAAATCTTTATTGGATTGCAATGTCACTACCTTAGACGAATGATATACACTCAATAAGAAAAAGAAAAGGGTCAAAACTCTTACATTAAAGCTCTCGATCACAAATGTAAAAGGGATTGTGACAAGTCCATTTAGTGCAAACACTTCCATTGGAGAGTCATCCAAAAATACTAAGGGGATCGTATCAGTACATGTGTTGTTTTCCACATTATGTGGTTAAAGGAGGCTATCTTTGGTCCATATGACTTAGTTAGGTTACATGGTACAATCAAAAGCTGTGGTTATGCATCTAACTAAAGTGACAATGCATTTCATACCTTCATGAACTTCAAATTCGTCTAAAATTTGAGATTGGACCAAGTCCCTAGTGCCCATTTGTATGTATTCGAGCTACCAAATGAATAAACAAAATAGTGTGGGGTTCCTAAATGAAGGGCGTGGAGCTTGAAATTCAACATTTCAAGCGAGTATTGACCTTTAATCATTATGGATTAGTGCAAAGTGATATTCCCCTTAGTGAATATTGGATATATGGTCCTTACATGGTCTAGCTCTAGCATTCCTACATAGTTAACAACATAACAACTTTGGGGGTTGTAAAGAACTGAATTAGGGGCATATAAAAGGGCAAAGGATTGTACATGCAATCAATTTTTACACAATAATACATCTTTGTCCTTCATCTCTCTCTATCTTCCTTTCATGGCTTCCAACCATCTCTCTTCTTCTTTCCAAACTTTCTCTCTCCATTTCTAGTATTTCTCTCTCCTCATCACTCTCTTTCTCTCACTTCTACACTTCTTCTTTCTCTCTCTTATGCAATCTTCTCTCTCCTCTTTCTCTCTCTCCAGTTTACTTCTTGACAAGTGGTATCAACGCTTCTAAGGTTCTTGATCCAGTTAGACATATTTTGGTTAGTTTTCCCTTTTCAGCCACACAAATCCAAGAACTTCAAGTACACAGGTACAGACATGGAAGGCATCGTTGGAGTGACTAGTGGACATTTCTGAGAAGAAGACAAGCAACATTGAAGAAGGCAGCATTGGACATTGGAGAGTGGACAGCATGCCTAGAGCAGGCAGAAGACCTTGCCATTTTGTGGTAATCTCATCATGAAGGATCGCAAAGAAGACCAAGCCCGTCGTTGCCAAGAAGTCATTGCCAAGAAGCCCAAAGCCTTCAGATCTTGCACCTTCCAAGCCAAACTGATTTGGGAACATGGGGAGTCACCCTTGAAGTGGATGATTGGGTTGACTCATGATCATTATCATCACGAGGAATAGGGCACTTATCTTTGACGATACTGTAATGGCGATCATTTGTCACATTGAAGCTTGAAGTAGAAGTATTGGTACAAGTTCTGTCATTAAGATCTGGTGCCTGTAAAACATGGGTTGGAGAACCATATACGTTGATAGAGAAAACACTCGATCAATATCGTCCACGCAACATGCCCATGTTTTGAGGTGAGCAAGGTCTTTCAGGACCTAATCCATATGCAGGTAGCTCATGTGGGAGCACATTGTTTAACAAACTTAATATGCACTTACGCTGACAAAGTTTCGTCCCACTTGCTGCATCATTTCCAGACTCCTTTGAAGCTCCATATTCAAGGCTTTGAGTTCAATGTTTTACTTCGTCAAACAATAATATGAAATTTGATGGTCTTGAAATTTTCCAATTAGTTCATTGTATTTGTTAGCTAAAGCATCGCACTGCTCTTTGATGGTTGTGAGCTATTGTTGCATACAACCAATAGAAGTAGAATCCCCCATTTTCAAATTGTGAACTAAATTAACAGCACTATCAAACGAAAGACTGTTGTTTTTTTATGTCGGCAGGCCAGAACCTTGAAGCTTCATCGTGTGTGCAGGATGTCAGGATTGCAATTTTGAACTTGCAGATTAGGCTTTTGGAAAAATGCCTTGCAATTTATGTAACTTACAAAACTGGAGTTTCTTAAATGTGAACAATGTTCCTGTTGCCTATTTTTGTCATGTAGCAAAACTCTTCTACTTGTGGAGCACAGATTTCCTCATATTTCATTGTTATTAGCATGCATGCAACACCAAAGAGCTGTAGACGTTGCCGGTTCACCATTGTAGAAGATAGAAATCGATCAATGTATATTATTGTTAGGTAGAGAGTGTCTGGAACAAGCTTGCATTCTTTTGCATCCTCTACAAGCTTGTTTTCTTCGTGATACAAGCAAATTGTAAATATAAGTCATATCTTGGAGATACTTATCTTTCAATGCTTACATCTTTGTCCAAACAATCTCTTGTGGATTAATTATTCTTGATTGTCCTGCCTATAACAAGGAATCCAGAGTTGACTGTGGTTTCACTTGAGGTGGCTGTTGCTTGTGTTGTTCAACTTGCCTTTGCTACTGATCCAATTGAGGTTGTGCAACTTGTTGCATTTATTGCTGCTGAATGGTTTGTGATTGTGGAAGCGGAGACTATTTCTGGGGAAGCTAAAGACGTGCCTAGGGTTTGTTATTAAAACAGAATTAAAAGAATGATTCAATGATGTATGTCTCCTTGAGGGACATTGTATTGGGAGCTGTTAGTACATGTATTAGGAGCTTGTATGTAAGAGTTATCCATATAAATAGAATGCAAAGGGTACCATGTGGTGAATTCTAGGGGGAACTCTTCTCTTCGGAATCAAAGATGTACTTGGCATTGCAAATGTTTCTTCTTCAAGGAACTCCAGTGACATCATGCTTACACATTGGGCATAATTTTGAGTGATGTTGAAACCACTCAAATCCACATGCCTCATGATAAGCATGAGTACATGGCAATACCATAAGTGGATCCCCCTCTTTAAACTCAACCTGACAAACCTGTTCAAAGTTCATCAATGCTTTTGTAAGATAAGATATTGTGGTCCTTCATATAAGTTTTCCCTAGAACAATGGCTTCTGGAATGTATCATCATCTTTCATTGCCTTCCTTCCCAAGTTTGAACCATGTTATTACCCATTACTAAGCATTGCCAATTACTTAAGCGTGCCATTTCTGGAGAAGTTCAAGTGTCAAAATTCCTTCAACTTGAGTGCTCATGGCTTGAAGAAGTGGCATGCCTGGAGAAAATATGCCCTCAAAATTAAAAGGTCTGCTCCTTCAGTAGTTATTGTAGTCAAGGCAAAAGTGACACTCTTGACTATCCCGAGTGGACATTCAGAAGCTATATAATTGATGTATAAGGGAAGGTAGAAGGCATTTTTGCGTCCTCACCCATATATTCGTTAGCCTTTATCTTTATGCTGCAAAAATAGAGTCCCCTCTCCGTAACCTAATCAATGATATCGTCAAAAACGCTAAAAGAAAAGTGTGCTCTCTTTATCATCGATGTCGTCATCAAAAAATGCTAAAAAGTAAGCATCCTCTCTTTTACCGCTCCTTGGATCAACGCCCACCTGATGACGTGATGCGCGGTGTATCCTCACCCATATATTTGTCAACCTTTATCTTTATGCTGCAAAAACAAAGTCCCCCCTTCTTGATGTCATCAATGAGGTTGTCAAAAACGCTAAAAGAAATGTGTTCTCTCTTTATAATTCATGTCCTCATCAAAAAACGCTAAAAAGTCAGCATCCTCTCTTTTACCACCCCTTGACACCCGCATGATGACGCAATGCATGTTGTGTCCTCGCCCATATATTCATTACCCTTTATCTTTACATTACAAAAACAGAGTCCCCCCTCTGTGACGTCATTAACCGGCTTGTCAAAAATGCTAAAATAAAAGTGTTCTCTCTTTATCATCAATGTGATCATCAAAAAATGCTAACAAGCCGACGACGCCATGCATCCTAACCCATATGTTCGTCAATTTTTATCTTCAAACGGAGCTCC
Source organism: Lygodium microphyllum (assembly GCF_053477565.2). Taxonomy (NCBI): domain Eukaryota; kingdom Viridiplantae; phylum Streptophyta; class Polypodiopsida; order Schizaeales; family Lygodiaceae; genus Lygodium; species Lygodium microphyllum. Next base: position 112,317,902 of record NC_141160.1, read on the forward strand.
CCTCCCTGACGCCATCAAGGATGCTGTCAAAATCCCTAACAAAAAAGCATTCTCTCTTTATCATTGATGTCCCTGACCTCATCAACGGCGTCATTAAAAATGCAAAAAGAAAACCGTTCTCCCTTTATCATCTGATGATACAATATGACCTAAATATTCAATTTCTGTTTTAAAGAACTCACTCTTTTTCGGATTAGCATACAGTTGATTATCTTTCAACAACTGGAAAACCAAGGACAGATGTTCATAATGTTCTTTCTCATTTTGACTAAACACCCAAATATCATCAAATAATACAATAACACAATGCTGATATTTCAAAAATATACGATTCATCATTCTACTAAATGTAGCAGGTGCATTAGTCAATCCGAAAGGCATCATTAAAAATTCATAATGACCAAATTGTGTTCTAAATGCAGTCTTGAATATGTCAGACTTATCTAATCTCACCTGATGATAACCAAATTTAAGGTCTATTTTACTAAATATGGCAGAACCTTGCAGTTTATCCGTGGTTTTCTGGACATGAAGGTGGTAAACCAGGTGGTAGATCTTCTGCAAAACAGTCTTTAAAGTGTGCAAGAAATTCTTTATGTCTAGGGTGCATATGTTTTTCTTTAACTTGTAGTTCATTCACCCAAATTAGATAAGATTTACTACTTTTGCGTAATGCACGTTTAGCTTGAGTATGAGAAAGCAGTGGAAAAGCATTAGATGCATGCATACCATACAATGTAATATGTTTTCTTTGAAAATGAATATTAATTGAATGTGTGGAATAATCTATATCAGGGTTATGCTGACGACGCCAAGGCATACCCAAAATAATATCACTGGACTGTAATGGTACAACTAGAAAATTCCTTCTTTCAGTGTATTCACCAATTTGAATTTCTAAATCATGCACCTCTTGTGTTCCATTATACCTTGTGCCTAAGAATGCTGCTTTAATGTGATAATGTGTAGGAACAGTTTGTAATTTCAATTCTTTCACTAGCTTTGCAGAAATAAAATCATGAGTACTACCATCATCATGCAAAATAATCTTTTCTTTTTCATGCACTAAATATTTCATTGTCAATAAAGAATGTGGAGTTGGCATACCTGGTAAAGTATCCGAAGTAGTAGTCATGTCGTTTTCATCTTCCGTAAAATCAGGCATTTCTTCATGTTCGTCATCTTCCATTGCTCCAAGATAGTTGATATGGACAGGTGGCTTCTTCGATTGGCAATTGGCTACTAGATGTCCAGGTTGGTGGTATTTGTAACACACTATAGGTTTGGCTTTAGATACATTGTTTGCAATGGCGGGAAGTCTAGGAATATTAGGATTTAGATGTGAAATTGACTTGGGGTTTTGATTAATATTGGATGGTAAAGCAGGTGGTTTTGCCCAAGACTTACGGAAAGATGATGAAGGAAAACGATCTTGATTAAATCTTCTAAAATTTGAGTTGAATTGCGTAGATCCATAGTTACCATTGGCTTGAAATTGCTGTGGACGCTTGTCTCTTCCTCGAAGCTTGTCTTCAGTGTCATGAGCTAAAGAAATTGTATCTTCAAGAGTTGCAGGCTTGAACATATTGACTTCAGTGTAGTAATGCCCAAGTAATCCAGACATATACTTGCGCTTATGTGTCGCTTCAGGTACGTCTTCAAGCATGCGTAACTGGAGTAATACATTCCAGAAACGTTCGGTGTACTGAGGAATAAGCTCACGATCTCTTTGCTGAAGAAGGTCCCATTGCTTTATGGCTTTTTCATAGAATTGTGGAGGAAGGAAATTCTGCATAAACTTCTTCTTGAAATTCTCCCAGGTAGTGGGACAATCTATACTCTTACGAACCACGGTCCACCAAAGAGATGCTCTATCCACTAAATGATTAGTGACACACTTGATTTTATCTTTTTCTGTGTATGTTTCCTCATGAAAGTAATCATCAAACTGACTGATGAATGCAAGAACAGTTTTTTCATCTCGAGTGCCATTGAAAGTACGGAATTTGAAATTTCTTTTACTTATCTTTGTTTCTTGTCTCCAACGCAGGAAGATGAGAGGCCCTCATAGCCATGGCTTTCAATAAAAAATGACTATTTCTTGATGAGATCCAAAGCCAAGAGTAACTGGTGCAGGAAAAATTAGAAGTACTGGTTGAGGTGCACCAAAGGCTCAGCATTGTAGATCAAGCCAAAGGGATTGCTAAAGAGCAGCTGGCTCAGAAGGCAAGAGAAAGGAACTAGTTGTGGTTTTTAACAAATGAGCAGCAACATGTAGTGACCACCCTAGCGAGCCAACTGGAGGAAGAGAGAAAAAGGATGGAAGAAAGAGCTATGGATTGGGAAAGGAATAATTTTGACAGGTGAGAGACTTAACCAAACGCTTGGCAGTAGCAGAAATCCTCTTTGTCAGTAGTCGATCTTTGTAAATTGGCCAATTGAACTTGCAATGCTTGCCGAGCTCGTCGTTCTTCATCCAACTATATCATAATTAAATCCAGCTTTTGCTCCATCGTAGGTTCAGGAAGATCGCCTTCAGCCATCAAATCATTCATATGTGGTTCCGTCATCCTGCAAAACTTCAAAAGACCTCACACTCTCAAAATCCAATTAGCGGGATGAGCGTAGCTCAAGATCGGGTGTACAAGGCTTATATATTTTTGTGTGTGGCTTTCACAATCTTCGTCTTTGGCTATTGCGGGATTTGCAATCTTTGAAAAATCTACGTTTTGACCTTCTGCGTGTACTGAAACTGGTTCAGCAAGTCAGCGTATGCGAACAATACCTTCCAGTGAACAATTTTGCAGTTCGGAGTTTCTGCGCAGGAATAGTCATTCTAGGAGTTTTGGACAGAAGTCAGTTTTGACTTCAAGTGACTTGTCTGACTTGCAGAGTTGCAGACTTATGAGACTTGCAGAGTACCAGAACTTATGTAACTTAATCAACTTGATAGATTTATGTGACTGTTGACCAACAGAACTTGCAAGATAAGTAACTTTGAACTTGAGTAGTTGGGAAGCCTTAGTAGACTTAGAGTATTAAGAAGCTTTAAGCTTCTTTAACAGTCGACGATTTTTAGGATATGAATATGTCCTTGGTGGAATTTTTGGTGCCGTGAAGATCCTGCCGTCCCTCTTGATCAACGATTGGAAGCTTTTATAAAGCTTCAAATTAAGCTAAGCCTTAAAACTTTAAAAACTTAAGCTTGAATCTTAAGAGAAGATATGGCTTATCTCTGTATCTCCACGACTTGTATAAGAGGATGTAGGAGTGGTCCTCCGCTGTTGTAGGCCGGTCCTTCGCAATCAGAGGATGGAAATCGAGGTTCTTGACCGCCAGGAATCCACCCGTATCGACCGTTTGCGATGAGATTGACCGTAGAGCTCGATCGTTCCAAGAGCTCCACCTTCGCACAAGATGGGTAGCGGTTGGAAGCTCTCGATCTCAGCTTCGCTCTGATACCACTGGTGTGCAGATCGGATGCCGTATGCTTGCGTAGTGAATGCCGGAAGGTCCCCAAGAACAAAAAAACTCTACTTTTTGCATAAAACTCAAGGTAAAAAGCATGCACGACATGAACAAGAGACCAATTGGGTGCAATCTCCCCCCATGCCTTGTGTGAGCGCTCCACAAAGCATGTATTTTATGTATTAATCATCTTCAAGCTCAAATAATAGCCCAAATTACAAAATAGCACGCTTTTGGCTTTTGAGTTTGCTTTAGCACAAAATAGAAATAAAGCTAATGGGCGGCGCCCAAAGAGTCAGGTGTACCCAATACAATGTCCAAATACAAATACCATAATCGTGCGCCCATGCGCATACAAAATAATAAACAAATATCCAACGCCTCAATAAATAGGCGCGGCAAAATATAGGCGCCATGCCTAAGGTATGCGCCCATCAAAATATAAGTGATAATTCGAATACACGCTATCCTCCAATGCTTTCCTCCGCCACTGCTGCTATCTCTACACATCAACTGAAGCATTCACAATCATTAGTAAAATAATACAATTAAACCGATAAAAGTGAATACCTAGCAGTCTTTAGCTACATAAATAAATCAACTGGTTAGAAATCAATCCTAACCTTAATTTATTACGAGTGCGCACTCTAAACTCATAAACGTTTATTAATTTAATATGTATTTTACGGAATCACCCATGTACACACTAAATTAATAAAACGCCCGAAAAGGATAGGCGTCCTCATCAACTTCTCGTACAAAGAATCCACTTTGTGTATGAGCCCCGGTTAACAAAGTTTACGGAATTCACTGTAAAACCTCACGGAATCCACCATGGCACGGAATCCACCGTGAAATATGCCTCCTGGCATCATTAAAAGACTATAAATCCATTGACAAGGTGCATGTCCTCGACTTGGACCCTGCGATCGACATAGGTAACAAAGTAAAATCAAAATGAGGAACTTGAGGAATGGGAGTGATGAAACAGAGAATGTCAGTGTATATATCCAAACCTTGAAGAGAAATACAATACCAAAGAAAAAAAAAAGAGATTGAGAGTTCCATCCTAGCCATTAAGGGTTGTAAGGCAACAAAGTGAAAGCACTTGCAAGTGCTAATGCTACACCTCATTGATCGAAAGTAGATAATATTTTGGGCTTGCAAAGAATCCCCATAAGAATCCGTAGCACCTTATCTGGGCTCATTAGTCTCATTGAAATGCTTATCACACAAGAACACTTGGAAACCTTGGTAGGAAAGCAGTAGGGGCCTTCGAGCGCGTAGGATTTTTTGGATTTCGAATTGGACGTCGGACGGTCAAAGATCGGCGGGAAAATGGCAAAATTGGTATGAAGGGGGGGCCCCAAAAAAAGAATTGAAAAGGGGTGACCTTTGGGGCCACTCTAAAATCTATTTTTTGGGGAAGTGCACTTTTTTTCCTACGCGCAAAAAAAAAAGGTGGCATACTCCCTTCCTCCATGGAAAAAATTGAGGGGTGGGGCTAAAGAACAACCCCCCCTATCGATTGCAATAGTGATCTACCTTGTTTCTTCGCTCTCTATCACTACTCTCCACTTCTCCAATGGCTTCCCGGATGGGAAGATCGGAAATCAGTATTTCTCTCTCCTCCCTCTCTCTCTCCTCTCTATGGGCTATTCATGCGCACTACTTTGAAGGAAGAATCCAGAAGCAGATTGAAGAAAAAGATGATGGATATTAATGGAGATGCTGAAGATTGATGTGCAGCATGGAATTGAGGGCAATGGAGGCTCCATCCGCCGCTGGTCACGCAGTCATTCAAAGCGTCTCGGGTTTTGTAGAAACACGTATGCCTATTTTTTATGAAGGAAATGAAGGTTTTTTTACTTTCTATGATGGAAATGATGCTCTTATGCGATGAAAAATTATTTGAGTGCTGGTTGCATCATGTTTAATTTTTTAAATAAAAAATTTGATTTATTTTTGATTTGTATGCACTATTTAAATCTCGCAAAACCCAAAATGCGGTTTTTAAGGGTAAAATGATGGTTTTGTCGTTTTGAGTAGGTGAAATGTGTTGCTATGGGGGAAAATTGAAAATAAAATTGAATTTCAGTATGTTGAAATAATTGGTATGAGAAAAATAAAAAAATAAGAGTGATTATTGACAAATAAATGCATAAAAATAAGGACAAAATAAAAATACACTTCATAAAAATAAGAAAAAATATAAGGAGTATCGGTGAATGTATGGTAGTGGCAAAGCATGAAGTTTAGCCTTAGTTTTCCCTATCTTTTTATCAAATTTTGTGATTTATTGCTTTTTATACATCAAAACATGATAAAATGAACCCCTACACCTATGCAACGGAAGCACTACTTAAAAGTAGGGGGTGGGGTGTTTGAATGATGCAATTTGGGTGTTGTTTATTACTAATTTTTTTGATGCACATCAAGATATAGGATTCTTTGTATTTTAATTAAGAGGATAGTAGCATGAGCATTGTCTCGGTGATATCCTTACATCACCACAATGAGTTAATAAATGAGCTTTGGAAAGCCTAGTTGTGCATGACACGTTTCTGACGATTGAAATTATGTTTGTGTACTTTAGGATCATCCATTTTTGCAAGTTCATATCAACCATGATATAAAAATATAAAGAACTAGATGCATATCACATGTTTTTCGTTATGATGACCTACGCTTGCGTGTGGGAGACGACCTATGCTGTAGGTTAGTCGATCATTTTCTTGGGGATGGTAAGGACACATGGAATCTCCTGGAATACGTTCAAAATGATAGAGTGGAGCTTGTATCGTGTGTACTTTATGTTGGAGCGACACATCTTGGGGCCAATCCCCGAGGTGTAGGAGAGTCGCAGTGGAGCCATGGCAGTCAGCCAAGAGGTGCTTCCCTATGTTTGTGCTATGAGGTATTACACCTATACATTATGGGATCTCCCTATGAGGAGAAGGAATGGTAAACATTGGACTATGACCTAATACAAAGGAAGAATTGACATTAGCATTTAGTGTAAAATGAGTCTTAGACGCTCCTGGCCGTGAAGCCTTGTGGTGGGGCTGTCTGTTGTGTGCATGAGGTCGTGATTAGTGCCATAGCTAGTGTCTCCCCATTTTAGGTCCCATCACGTGAGTTTAATATTATTGGAGATTTATCAATGCACTCGTAAAAAGAGCATTGCCATTGATGAACATCTTATCTTTTAAGTGTGTGTTTGAGTGGAATGAAGCTTGTCAAGTATCCTTCGAGGATGTTAAGCAAGAATTAGTGAAAGATCTAATCCTAAAAGCACCCTGAAGAGGTGAGGTTTTCTATAAATTTTCAGCAGCAACAATGCATAGTATCATCTATTGTTTAACAAAATTTGGGAAGAGAAATGGTATCATCCAATAGCCTTTGTTAGCAGGAAGTTGGGGATATTGAAAGTTAACTATATGTATATGGAGAAATTGTGCCTTGAAATGGTCTTTCCAAGAAAGAAATTTCGGCACTATATTCTCATTTAGAAGGTAGTATTTTTTATGAAGGTGTAAAGAAAGAGTAATCTAACAATGGAAATGAACATGAAATCAAAATATTCTAAGCTATACGTAATGAGAAATATACCAAACTGAGATACTAGCATGGCTATGCCATGGAACATCTTCTATTACCATAGCACAATGTAGCCGTGAGCTACAAACTAAGTACAAGAAGATGAAAGACAAGAAGGATAAAAATTGTGATAGTGCCAAAGAATGATGCTGCATTAGCACTCCTTGCCTTTTATACTAAACCCTAAAGCTCTCATCTCTCTTGGTTGAGTATTTACAAGGTTTATAATTGGAATAGGCTTCAACTCTCATGTTAATAATTTGCTTCATTACAAATCATCCCCTCCTAGAGATGTTTTTATCTTAAAACTTAAGATAATGAGGTATTAGGCAAGTTGTTAATGAAGCAAATTATGTCAATGAAGATCCATAAGCATGTGAAAGAACTTTGTGTGAAGAAACATCACGGTGAACCTGAAACAATGAATTGACTGCTTGCTATCCAAATAGGGCTGCATCAGTAAAATTGCCATAACTTTTGATTGGAGTGTCCAAATTCAATGTTTGAGGTGTAGAGACAAAGTACACAACCTGAAACATTATCCCATACCATCAAGATCACTTTTTTATTTCATTAAGGCAATTTAATTAATAACAGTATTTTAAAACAACAAGTTGTCCCTACACAGACTATCATCATTCATCTTGCAAAAGCCATGGAAAAGCACCCAAATAAGAAGAGGGTTGCCAAATGGACTCTTCCATAGGAAGGCCCCTTTCATTTGATCAAAACTTCAGTGAGAGTTTGATTCTTAAGAACCTTTTCACACTTCCCAATCATCTTCTTAGGCTCATAGACAATTAGCCCATCTTTATCAAGTGGTGGAAGCTCCTTAATAACTTGTACATCTTGTCCAATATACTTCTTCAATTGTGATACATGAAAAACATCATGTATGCAAGTAGCTGAAGGCAATTGAAGCTTATATGCAAGCTCTCCAATCTTTCCCAACACCAAATATGGGCCATAAAATCTGTGAGTCAACTTATTATTTCCACCCTTAAGGGATGCATAATGAGTCTTGGATACTCCATGTGCCTTCTTCTATCATCAGCATAGTACTTATGACATCTTGTGCCTTTCGTATTTTTTCTTTACATTGCTTCATAAGCATCTCCATTCTTTCTAACTCATCCTTCGCTTGTGGATTCACATCTTCATGAAACATGGCTAAAGGAATTTGAACCTTGTATCCATAGAGTGCTTCAAAAGGAGCCATCCCAATGCTCATATGATATATGTTGTTGTAGCAAATTTCAACAAGGTATGGCCAATTATCCCAAGATGATTATATGTCATGACAATAATGTCTTAAGTATGCTTCCACCCATTGGTTAACCCTTTCAGTTTGACCATCAGTTTGAGGGTGGTAAGCGGTACTTGGGGCAAGAATAGTGCCCCTGGAAGTAAAAAAACCCTTTCAAAAATTTCCCATGAATCTAGTGTCTCTATTCGACACTATCCTCAAGGGCATACCATATAGCTTGAACACTCCTTCCATGAATTGGCTGGCTACTCGCTTTGTTGAAAATTGTGTCTTGGTTGGAATAAAATGGGCTGATTTGGTAAGTCTGTCCACCACAACAAAAATGCTATTCCAAACATGCCTTGTGGTAGGGAGGCTCGTAATGAAGTCCATTGAAATTTCTATCCATTTTCCTTATGGGATAGGTAAGGGTTGAAGGAGACCGACTAGTAATAAAGAAGAATATTATTTTGTTGACATTCCAAGCAATGAGAAGTTGACATTCCAAGCAATGAGAAACATTCTCCTTCACATCCCGCCATAGGCCTTTCCAATAAAAATTCTTATGCACTTTGTCAAAAGTTTTAAAGAGATTAAGATGACCAACCAAGGGCAAAGTATGCATTTCTTGAAGGACTTTCAACCTAAAGTTGCTTTAAGGGATCAAGTAGACCTTTCCCTTGTACCATAAAAGTCCATTATGCCATTTGAAGTTTGTATATTCTTCATTTACCCCGTGCTATAATTTCTACATTATTGTGGTAGCATTCTCTTCCATCATATATTCCTCTTGTATGTCATTTATCCAATCTTTATATATAGTGGAGATGGTAGATACATTACATGCCCACATCCTAGAGAGCGCATCTACCACTACATTGTCTTTTCCACCAACAATGTATACTATCTCAAAATCATATGATTGAAGAGTTGCCAACCACCTTCTTTGCTTAGGATAGATAATTTGGGTTGAGAGAGGAAGTACTTTAACACCCTATGGTCACTTTTCACCATAGAGGTAATGATGCCATTTTTTGACTGCATGTAGTATAGCTAGCATCTCTTGCTCTTATAGATGCATTTGCCTCTCTTTTTCATCAATTTTTCTACTCTCGTATGCAATAAAACCATGTTCTTGGGCTAAAATAGTCCCCCAATCCTCTCCCACTAGCATCTGCATAGATCACAAAGACATTAGAAAAGTCGGGACAAACCAATAAAGGTGCTGAAATGAGGAGTTGCTTCAGCTCATTGAAACTTTTATCGGCTAATTCATCCCAAAAAAAATCTTCTTTCTTTAACGTATCGGTCAATGATGCAGTCACATGAGCAAAACTCTTGATAAATCTTCAGTAGAAAGAAGACAAACCAAGAAAACCCCTCAATGAAGTAGTATTTGTTGGAGTAGGCCAATCTTTCACACATTTGACCTTTTTTGAGTTAACCTTGATGCCATTTTCTCCAACAATATGTCCCAAGTATTCTACTTCTTTTGCTATGAATGTACATTTGGTTGCTTTAGCAAGCAACTTGTGACTCCTCAATATGTCAAAAACTTCTCTAAAATGCTATAAATGCTCTTCTTTGTCCTTGCTATATGTCAATATGTCGTCAAAGAACACCAAAATTGTCTTGAAAAAAAGTGGCTGAAGTATTTTATTCATTAAATCTTGGAATGTGGCTGGAGCATTTGAAAGACCAAAGGGCATAAGCATGAAATGATACTATTCCCTCTCGGTTCTAATGCGGTCTTGTATTCATCCCCCTCCTTCATGCGTATTTGGTGGTATCCCGATTGCAAATTAATCTTTGGAAAGACCTTGGCATCCTTCAATTCATCCAAGAGATCATCAATCATTGGTATTGGATACCTATTTTTTATAGAGACCTTGTTCAAGTCCCGATAATCTATGTACATGCGTAATGAACCATCCTTCTTCTTAAGTAAGAGAATGGGAGAAGCAAAGGGAGATTGACTTGGTTGTATAAGACCCATTTCAAGTAGCTCCTTTACTTGGCACTCAACTTCTTCTCTTTCCACCTTTGAAAGGCGATATGGAGGCTTATTAATAGGCTTGGCATTTAGAAGCAAGTCGATGGGGTGATCCACTTTTCGCTTTGGAGGAAGAGAGAAAGGTGGCTGAAATAAATCATCATACTCTTCCAACAATTTACAAAGACAAGGATCCATATCTCTTGAAGGAGTAGAGAGCTGATTTGAAGAGGACTGATCCTCATCAATCTTTGACAAAAAAAGGGCAAACATACATGTCTTTGCATTGATCTCTCTTTTAATCTTCTTGGGGTTGATCACCTCTAGCTTCTTCTTCTCAATCCCTTGAAGAGTAACTTGTTGTCCATGCCATTGAAATTCTATTTGCAGCCTTTTCAAATCCATGGTAAACCTGCCAATACTTTTCAGCCAATCAGCCAAGTATAACATCAATGGGACCTGTCTCCAAGGCAATAAGACTCACCGAAGTGGTACAAGATGACGATAAAGTGATGGGAACATTAGAACAAATCTGATCACTGCTCCCATAAGCTCCATTTGCCACTTGGATTTTTAGCAATGAAGGCATTTCTTGAGTGTACAACTTTAGCCCATTGTGTATTAACAAAGGTGTGTGTACTCTTGGTGTCGATAAGAATATGAGCAATTCTTCCATTATTGTAGCCTTTAAGGCATAATGTATTGTCCCCTTTGGAACCATTCCATGCATCATGGGAGATAGAACAAAGATTCAATGAATTCAAATTTTTCCAAGGATCATCCATATAGTAACCACCCAGGTCGAACGATCCATAAGTTAATAAAATTCTTCATGGCAATCATCATCATGGTCGTGTGTCTCCTCAAAAGTAGATAAGCACTCAAGCTAAGATAAATTGCTTTCATTTACCTCAACATCCAATTCCTCTTCAAAGATTATGCTCACGTTGACATTCTTGGCTTTGGATTTGGTCTTGTGGTCAGAAGACCATTTCTCCCCACATTTGAAGCATAGACCTTTCACGTACAAGTCCTTCATCTTGTCATTAGACACATGCTTTCCTTGCACCATAGGAGTTGAGCTTTTACCACCTATTTTAGTCCTCTTTCCATTTGGTATATTTTTAGCATTAAATTTGAAATTACTCCCATGTTTTGATCCATAAACAGAAGGAAATGTAGGAATCTTGTTGTAGGTACTTCTTGGCTTTTCTCCTTGCTGAAATTTAGTATTTGTTTGCCCATAATTTGCAATTGTTCTAGTGGACTAGTTTGGCTGAAAATATTGCCCTATTCTTTGTTGAAAACTCTTATATTTTTTACCATACCTTTTAGCCAATTATATGGCAGCTTGTAAAGAGGATGGTTTCATAGCTCCCACTTCCAAAGATAGAGAAGATTCAAGCCCAAATATATACTTATTCAGCTTGGCATTGTCAAATACTCCATCCACATACATGGAGAGGTTAAGGAATTGGTTAGAATAATCTCTAACTGATGATCCCCTTTGCTCAAGAGCATACTACTTCTTCTCTAACTTCTCTTTTTCAATAGGAGACACAAAAAATTCAATCATTGCCCTCTTTAATACATCTCATGTCAAGAAATCATTACCAATCCTTGACATGTACCACCACCAAGTGTGTGCATATTCCTTCAAATGTAGGGCTGCAAATTTAATCTTGACATTCTCAAGTCTAGGATACAAAGAGAAATACATTTTAAGCTTGTCAAACCATTCTTCTAATTCAGTAGGGGATGGATTTTTACCCTTGAAATTAGAAATGGTTATTTTCTCCTTGTATTCCCACTCATATTGATGAGATTAACCATTATTGTGCTACTGTGCATTAAAGTTTGGACCAAAAGAATTTTGTTTGAACATCATTACTCCATGTTCCATGAACATATGGTTGTTGATGTCCATGATGTCGAGATGGCAAGCTCAACACATGTGGATATTGATGATGGACCGCCTGGCTAGATGAGTCCGCACGTCTATACTTAGCACGTTGGTGGTCATTATGATACTCACATGGCCATTGACTTATCACTTATTATATTTAGTTTGTTACACCTACCTACAACTGGCATAGATATAATACCAATCGATTACTGTAGTCGGTTATGCATTGTTTGACTTAGAATGACACTTTCCTTTATATTGTATCTTATCTATACTTTGTGTATATTGTATAGTGTGTGGAAGAAGAAGAAAAAATCAACAAGAAAACGTTTTGGCCTCCATCTCTCTTCTTGTGTTCTTGAGTGAGCTTCCTCTTGTGTATACAGTGTGTATTTGGCACAGCAGCTCAAGCAAATCCCCTCATCATGCAATTGTTGACATGGTATCAGAGCTGCACCACTGAGAGAGGCTAATTTTGAAGGCTGAAGTGAAGGAGAAGAAGCAAGGTTCGAGCAAGCAAGCAACAGGTAAGAAACTCTCCCATTCTTCCTCTCTCTCTCTTGGATAGTGCTTGTGGAGGCACTGAAAGTAGGGTAGAGCAAAAATGTCAAATTGTTGTGAGATTTGATGTGCAAGCAGAGTAGTTATTTTGGGTGTATGAGCCTGTTTCAGACCCCGTTTTAGAGCCACAAGGTTGCAGACAATAGTTTCAGGTACACTACGATTTCGGCTGTATTGACCGAAAGTGGGTGCACAGGTTACAGATTTTGAATATGTAATTTTGAGGTGTTTGTAGGAAGCAAGCATAAGGTTTATCTGCAAACAGGTTGCAGATTACATGTACTATTGAGAATTCAGTGAAAAAGTTGCTTGGTGTATTGTTGTGCACATATTGTGAAAGATTGCAGAATATTAGCTTGATGTGTTGTATCCTTGTTTGTGATAATGGCAAAGAACAGTGGAAATCCCATTATTGAGAAGCTTAATAAGAACATCTACCCTTCATGGAAGTTTCGTGTGACCAACTTCCTCATTGTTGGAAAGGACCTTTATGAGTTTGTTTCAGGTGAAGAAAATGAGCTAGATCTGGGTATCCCTTCGACTGCAGATGAATTAAAAGCATGGAAAGAATGGAATGCGAAAGACAAAAAGGTGATGTACTGGTTATCTGCAATCATTGATAATACAATGTTGGGACATATTAGGAATGCGAAAACTTCACATGCAGCTTAAACAATTTTTGAGAACGTGTTTTCAGTAAATATAAAGGCATGAAAGATTCAACTCAAGTAAGAGTTGAATGCTTTGAAGAAAGGAAAAATGTTTGTCAATGAGTATGTGTTGAAGATGAGGAGTATTGCAAATGCTTTAGCAGCGATTAATGCAATGCCTGATAATGATGATTTGGTTTCATCCACTTTGAGTGGCCTTAACAATGAGAAGGTATGGAAATCATTTGTTACTCCAGTATATGTATTAAAGCCATTTTTAAATTTTGATAAGTTGATCTCTCTCATGATTATTGAAGAGATCAATATGCAGGGTGACTCAAGTTCAAGCATTTTACTCAAGTTCAGGAAGGGGGCATGGTACATCCTTTTCAAGAGGCCATGGTATGGGACATGCTGGCGATGACCAGCAAAACAGGTTCAATCAGCAATTTGGTGAAATGTAGCTTTCAGGAGGCCAAGGAAACTTTAGAGGCAAGGGGAGCTTTAAAGGAAGAGGTGGATGGCAGAATAGAGATTCTGAAAATTCTACTATTGTTTGCCATTATTGTGGAAAAACATGCCATATTGCATCCCATTGTTATGCTAAGAAGGATGATATTCGCAGTGGAAAATTGCAGCAAGAAAATTATGCATCGTCTTCACGACAGAATGAAGACAAGAATGAGCGTTTATTTATTATGCAATATATGATGAATGCAATTACAAGAAAGATAACACATGATGATGTATGGTATGTCGATTCAGGTGCATCTAATCATATGACCAGTCATGTTGAATGGTTTGGAGAGATGTAGGACTTACAAAATCCAAGTTATGTGCAAATGGGTGATGATTTATGCCACCCAATTTCACATTGGAAAGGTTCCCTTGTCCTTGTATGATGGCCAGACAAAGAGTTTGATAGATGTATTATATGTGCCATCAATCACAAAGAATCTAGTGTCTGTTGGCCAAATGGTAGAGCAAGGGTTGCAGGTTCGATTCAATGCAAAAGGTTGTTTTATAGAAGACTTTAATGATAAGTGCAGGTTGGTCGCAAAATGAAGAAGTGTTGGTTGAATGTTCACTCTAGATGCTGGAATTCTTGCAATGGATACTGCTATGTATACTAAAGGAAAAGGAGTAGTTGCAGATATTGAAATATGGCATAAACGTATTGGACATGCAATTGTGCAAAGGCTAAAATTAATGCAGTCCAAAGGATTGGTTAGAGGGTTGCCTTCTTTTAGAGTTGCAGAATTGCATAAAGTCAGTGAAGCATACTGGTTTGGTAAGCAAGCAAGAAAACCCTTCTCGCATGACAGAGAAGTGAGTAGAAAAATACTTGATGTAGTGCATACATATGTTTGGGGGCCTACACATAGTGTATCTCTTGATGGCAGCAAATACTTTGTCATATTTATTGGTGACTGTTCAAGGAAGTTATGGGTATACTTCATGAATGAAAAAAGTGATGTGTTTGAGTACTCCAAATCTTTTAAGGCAGCTGTTGAAACAAAATAGGCTTAAAAGTGAAGTTCTTGAGATCAGATGGAGGGGGAGAGTACCTCTCTAATGAGTTTAGTGGCTTCTTGAGGACTCATGGGATAAAGAGGCAATTTACTTATAGGTATACCCCACAGCAAAATGGGGTTGCAGAAAGAAAAAATAAGCATATTGCAGAAGTTGCACGGGCATTAATGGCTGAAAAGAATATGCCCAAACATTTTTGGTCTGAGGCTATCCATACTGCTATCCACATTATAAACAGAACTCGCACAACTGCAATTCATGGGATGACTCCTGAAGAATGCTTTACTGGGGCAAGAAGCCCAACGTATCACACTTGAAGGTATTTAGATGTATTGCATATGTTCATGTGCCAAATGAGTTACAGAAGAAGCTTGATCCAAAGACTGAAAAATGTATTTTTATTGGGTACTCTTTAGAGGAGAAAGGGTATTGTTGTTATAACCCTGTCACACGTGAGTTCAGAGTGAGCAGGGATGTTATCTTTGATGAGATGGGCAGTTGGTATGCACCTGTTGGTGAGGTATTAGATGATGATAATGATCAGGACATGTATGTGCAGAAAGAAAAACAAGAATCACGGAGTCTTAGTGGACTAGAAACATCATTTGGTGCTATACCTACAGTGAGCCCTTGGTCTGGGAGACTAAGGAGTAGCCCCACATCTTCAGGTGGATCTATAAGTATTGCAGAGAAGGACAAAGGAAACAAGAAAGTTCTAGATGGTAATGATGCATTTACCAATCATTTGGGATTTGATGGAGATTCTAGTGGTTTGGAGAGTTTGGATTATGAGCTTGGTATTCCTTCAGTCCTCAGAACACCAAGTGTATAGAGAGCTCATAGTAATGTGATCCGAGAAAATCACCAAAAAATATTTGTCTAACACTTTGTTTATTTTATGTACATTTGGAGATTTGAAATAAAAAAGAGGGTGGAAACAACCTCTTGGGAAATCCAAGAAATCACTGGATGAAAATATTTCATGGACCGGTTTACCAAGGGGGGGAGGGGGTGAAGAGTAAAGATCAATGGAGGAAGGTGAAGGGAAAATGTATAATGTGAAAAGAAAAGAAATGAAATGGATTTGGAGCCATCCAAAGGGCATGTGAGGCTCATAATGTCATGGCTTTGGAGCCTTATGATAATTCAAACAAATGGGACCCTTCTTGGAAGCATTAGTGGAAGAAAAACCAGGCACATGATTTTGTAAGATTTTTAAAAAGTACTTCCACTTTGATCTAAAAAAACTTTTTGATATGAAAGTTGTAGCGCTTGAGCTAAAGTTTTGGCTGGTATTTTTTTAATAATTTTTTGGAGCTACAAGTTAGGAGATATGGCCAAAATAGTGGATGCCAACTTTTTCCAACTGCGGTGGAGACCACCTCCCAATTTTATACACACCCACACTTAACACTTTCATAAAACATCATTCATTAGACTCCCAATCCTTTCCCCTCTCTTTTCCTCTCTCTCAAGCTAATAAACCATTAGAATTTCCCTCCTAAATCACTCTCAAATCATCCTTAATTATAGTAGTAATGTATGACTTCTCACTATTCTCTCTCCATTATTGCTAGATATGATCTTATTTTATGAAGATTCTCTATATTTTTTTCTAGGAGAGCTCTTGGAATCAAGCTATGGGGGGGAGAATGGAGACAACTCACCTATGATGGAACTTGATTAAGTAAAAAATTGGTCAACAAAACATCTAGATGGAGCTTCCACATTGGTGGAACCGTCTTAATGCAGCTTTGGTGGTGTTAATTCCTATTCGAACTTAACCTCCTTCCTAAACACCCTCAAGGCCTATATAAGGATGCATTTTCCTTTGTAATTTGCAAGAGAGAGCCAAGAGGCCTTCTTCAGTCCTATTGAGCCTTCCCCATTCTCTCTCATGAGCTTATGCAGTTCATTCCCTTACTATAACTTATGCATGCTCTACAGTGTAATAAGCCCATGCTATTGGTGTCCATATTGTGTATATTGGTTATGTCTTGAGGGTTCTCCATCTCTTGTGCCCTCTTAAGTTTTATTGATTCATCTATCTTTTGTAGCTCTCTCTCTCTCTCTCTCTCTCTCTCTCTCTCTCTCTCTTAATTTTCCTCTCTTCTCCCTCACAAGCTCCTCTCCCTCTTGCATAGCGTCCTAGTCCGCTCTTCCATGACTAGGTGGTGCCCTTACCTCATTCACTTTGTGGTGGAAGGGAGTTTAACATAGTATAGAGGCTGCCATACCGAATTTCCTTTGTCATAATGTAAAGGCTCCATTGAGTGATTCGGTGGTACGCAGATCTAGTAGGGTCAGATACCCTGTTAAAAGATTTTGTTTTAAAGGTTATGCAGCTCACCATTATGCTTATATGGTGAAACTAGTTGAGGATATTGAGCCCACTTATTTTGAGGATGTTGTTGGTCATGCTCATTGGGATGCAACAATAGATGAGGAGATGGCTACATTAGAAGCCAATAAGACTTGGGATTTGGTACCCTTATCTAAGGGTAAGAAAGCTATTAGCTGTAAGTGGGTTTACAAAGCCAAGCATAATGCAAATGGTTCAATTAGCACGTATAAGGCTAGGTTAGTTGCAAAAGGCTATGCTCAAACATATGGCATAGATTATGAAGAGACATTCAGTCCAGTTGCTAGGATGGTAACTGTTAGATGTGTGATTGCCTTGGCAGCAGCCAAAGGTTGGATTTTGCAGCAAATGGATATTAAGAATGCATTCTTGCATGGTGAATTGCAAGAAGAAGTGTATATGGAGCAGCCAGCAAGTTATGAGGATTTAGAGCATCCCACATATGTGTGCAGGTTAAAGAAGGCACTCTATGGGCTGAATGTTGAGATGACAAGCTCAACACATGCAGATATTGATGATGGAGCACCTGGTTAGATGGGTCTACACGTCTACACTTAGCACGTCGGTGGTCATTATAACTCTCACATGGCCACTAACTCATTACTTATTATATTCAGGCTGTTACACCTATTTACAGCTGGCATAGTTATAGCGGCAGTCGGCTAGTGTAGTTGGTTATGCATTGTTTGACTTAGTAGGGCACTTTCCCTTATATTGTATCTTATCTATACTTTGTGCACATTGTAAAGTGTGTGAAAGAAGAAGAAGAAACTAGCAAGAAAACGTTTTGGCCTCCATCTCTCTTCTTGTCTCTTGAGTGAGCTTCTCCTTGTGCATTCTGTGTATGTTCGACGTAGCATCTTGAGCAAGTCCCCCCACTACGCGATTCTTGATATGGTATCAGAGCTGCGCCACTGAGAGAGACTGATTTCAAAGGCCGAAGTGAAGGAGAAGAAGCAAGGTTCGAGCAAGCAAGCCACGGGTAAGAAGCTCTCCCATCCTTCCACTCTCTCTCTTGGATAGTACCTGTGGAGGTATCGGAAGCAGGGCATAGCAAAAATCTCAAATTGCATTGAGATTCCGTGTGCGCGAAGAGCGTTGTATATTCTGCAGATAAGGCCTTTGGGGGTTGCCCGCAGTTATTTTGGGCATCTGAGGCCATTTCAGGCCCCGTTTTAGAGCCGCAAGGTTGCGGACAACATTTTCAGGGTACACTATGATTTCGGCTGTTTTGACCGAAAGTGGGTGCATAGGTTAGAGATTGCAAATCTGTAATTTTTGAGGTGTTTGTAGGAAGCAAACATAAGGTTTATCTGCAAACAGGTTGCAGATTGCATGTATTGTTGAGCAGACAGTGAAAAAGGCTGCCTGGTATACTACTGTGCACTACAAGTCGAGGATTGCAGAAGATTTGTTTGCTGTTTGGTATTAGTTTTGTGATAATGGTAGAGAACAATGGAAACCCCATCATTGAGAAGCTCAACAAGAACAACTACCCTTCATGGAAGTTCCGGGTCATGAACTTCCTTATTGGAAAAGGCCTCTACGAGTTTATTTCACGTGAAGAAAAGGAGCCGGAGGTGAGTGATCCTCCAACTGCAAAAGAGACAAAGGCACGGAAGGAATGGAATGCAAAAGACAAAAAGGTTATGTATTGGCTGTCTGCAGTAATTGACAATAATATGCTGGGACATATTAAAAATGCAAAGAATTCATATGCAACTTGGACTATACTTGAAAGTATGTTTTCCGCAAATACAAAGGCACGAAAGATTCAACTCAAGCAAGAGTTAAATACATTGAAGAAAGGGAAGATGTCTATCAATGAGTATGCATTGAAGGTAAGAAGCATTGTAGATGCCTTGGCAAAGATTGATGCAATGCCCGATGATGATGATTTGGTGTCGTCTACCTTGGGTGGACTTAACAATGAAAAGGCTTGGAAGTCTTTTGTAACTTCTGTGTATGTCAGAAAGCCATTTCCAGATTTCGATGAGTTGGTCTCCCTTATGATCACTGAAGAGATCAATATGCAGAGGGAGACATCTGAAAAAAGTGGTGAACAGGTCCAAGCTTTCTACTCCAGTTTAGGAAGGGGATGTGGCAGGTTCTCTTCAAGAGGCCGTGGTACAGGACGTGGTAGTGACAACCAGCAAAATAGATTGAATCAACAATTTGGCGATATGCAGGTTTCAGGAGGTCGTGGTAACTTTAGAGGCAAGGGGGAGCTTTAGAGGAAGAGGTGGATGGCAGAATAGAGGTTCTAACAACTCTGGTATTGTGTGTCACTATTGTAGCAAAATGGGTCATATTGCATCCCAATGTTATGCTAAGAAAGATGATATTTGCATGGTAAGTTGCAGCAAGGAAACTATGCATCATCTTCATGACAGAATGAAGACAAAAATGAACGTCTGTTTGTTATGCAGCATATGCTGAATGCTGTTACAGGAAAGGAAACACATGATGATGTTTGATATGTTGATTCAGGTGCATCCAATCATATTACCAGCCATGTATAATGGTTTGGATAGATGTAGGATTTGCAAAATGTAGGTTATGTGCAGACGGCTGATAATTCATGCCACCCAATTTTACACATTGGAAAATCTTCCTTGTCCTTGCATGATGGTAAGACAAAGAGTCTTTCAAATGTATTACATGTGTCATCTATTACAAAGAACTTGGTGTCAGTCGGTCAGATGGTAGAGCAAGGGTTGCAAGTCAGATTTAATGCAAAAGGCTGTTTTATAGAAGACTTCAATGACAAGTGCAGGTTGGTAGCAAAGGGAAGTAGAGTTGGACGTATGTTTACTTTGGATACTATAATTTCCTTTATGAATGCTGCTATGTATGCTAAAGGAATAGGTGTTGTTGCAGATATTGAAATTTGGCACAAACGCATTGGACATGCAAATATACAAAAGCTCAAATTAATGCAGTCCAAAGGGTTGGTTACAGGTTTGCCTACATTTAGAGTTGCAGAATTTCATAAGGTATGTGAAGCATGTCAGTTTGGTAAGCAGGCAAGACAACCCTTTTCACATGACAGAGATGTAAGAAGAAATATCCTTGATGTTGTGCATATATATATTTGGGGGCCTACATAAAATGTATCTCTTGGAGGCAGTTCATACTTTGTCACATTCATTGATGATTGTTCTAGAAAGTTGTGGATATATTTTATGAAAGAAAAGAGTGAAGTGTTTGAGCACTTTAGAACTTTCAAGGCTAGAGTTGAAAGAGAAACATGCTTGAAAGTAAAGTGCTTGAGGTCAGATGGAGGGGGAGAGTACCTCTCGAATGAGTTCTATTGGATGTAAGTGGGTTTATAAGATTAAGCACAATGCAGATGGTTCTATTAGTAGGCACAAAGCTAGGCTAGTCGCAAAAGGCTATGCCCAGACATATGGCATAGATTATGAAGAAACCTTCATCCCAGTTGTTAGGATGGCAACTGTCAGATGTGTGATTTCTTTGGCAGCAACCAAAGGTTGGAAGGTTGTAGAAAATGGATGTGAAAAATGCATTCTTGCATGGTGATTTGCAGGAAGAAGTGTATATGGATCAACCAACAGGTTATGAAGATTTAGAGCATCCCACATATGTGTGCAGGTTGAAGAAGGCACTCTATGGGCTCAAGCAAGAACCTAGAGCATGGTCTGACAAGATCAGAGAGTATCTTGTCAATATTGGCTTTTATGTTTCTGATGCTGATCACTCACTTTATGTGAGAAAGGGAGATGCAGGTTTGGTCATCATAGTCATCTATGTGATAGTGATAGTGGGATTGCTGAAATCAAGGACTTTTTAAAGAAGAAGTTTGAGATGAAGGATTTAGGTGAGCTAAGGTACTTCCTTGGCATTGAGGTGATCAGATGTAATGATGGTATATGGCTGTCCCAAAGACAGTATGGCTTGGATATGTTGTCCAAGTATGGTATGACAGCATGCAAACCACTTTCAGTCCCATTGGAGCAAAATGTAAAATTGAATGCTGATGTTGGGGATGAGATAGAAGACCCTACTATGTTCAGGAGGATAGTGGGGAGTTTGATCTATATGACCATTACAAGGCTAGACTTGAGCTACGTTGTTGGTATTGTGAGTCAGTTTATGCAAGTACCTAGAAAGCCACATTTGGATGCAATCAGACGCATATTGAGATATTAAAGTCCACATTCCATTATGGACTTTTCTATGAGGCAGGTATAGATGTACAGGTGTTTGGATAAGCAGATGTAGATTAGGCTGGTAGTATGTCTAATAGAAGATCTACCAGCGAATACATGTTCTCTCTTGGTAGTGCAGTAGTTGCTTAGAGCAGCAAAAAGCAATCTACAGTTGCTTTGTCGAGTACAGAGACTGAGTATAGAGGTGCTGCTATTGCAGCATGTGAGGTAGTATGGCTGCAAAAGTTATTGGCTGATTTAGATGTGCATGTGGAAGGTCCAATTGTCATTTATTGTAACAACATGAGCAGTATACAGTTGGCTAGGAACCCTGTGTTCCATGCTAGGACAAAACATATTGAGGTACACTACCACATTGTGAAAGAAAAGGTACTAGCAGGTGAGATTGACTTGGTGTATGTTAGCATATAGGATCAGATAGCTGACATCTTCACGAAGGCATTGGATACAGAGAAGCTTCAAAAGTTTCGAAGCTTACTTGGAGTTGCAGAGATGCAGTTGAGCTTGAGGAGGAGTGTTGAGATGACAAGCTCAACACATGCGGACATTGATGATGGACCGCCTGGTTAGATGGGTCCACACGTCTACACTTAGCACGTCGGTGGTCATTATGACTCTCACATGGCCACTAGCTCATTACTTATTATATTCAGGTTGTTACACCTATTTACAACTGGCATAGTTATAGCGCCAATCAACTAGTATAGTCGGTTATGCATTGTTTGACTTAGTAGGCCACTTTCCCTTATGTTGTATCTTATCTATACTTTGTGCACATTGTAAAGTGTGTGGAAGAAGAAGAAGAAACCAGCAAGAAAAAATTTTGGCCTCCATCTCTCTTCTTGTCTCTTGAGTGAGCTTCTCCTTGTGCATTCTGTGTGTTCGGCACAGCATCTTGAGCAAGTCCCCCCACCACGCGATTCTTGACATTGAAGCAAGCACCTAGAGCATGGTCTGAGAAGATTGGAGAGTATCTTGTCAATATTGGATTTTGTATTTCTGATGTTGATCACTCATTTTATGTGACAAAGGGAGATGCAGGTTTGGTCATCATAGTCATCTATGTGGATGACTTGATTATTACAGGTGACAGTGACAATGGGATTGCTGAAGTTAAGGACTTCTTAAAGAAGAAGTTTGAGATGAAAGATTTGGGTGAGCTGAAATACTTTCTTGGTATTGAGGTGATCAGATGTGATGATGGTATATGGATATCCCAAAGGCAGTATGGCTTGGATATGTTATCTAAGTATGGTATGGTAGCATGTAAGTCTCTTTCAGTACCATTGAAGCAAAATGTGAAGTTGAATGTCCACGTTGGGGATGAGATAGAAGACCCTACTATGTTCAGGAGGATAGTAGGGAGTTTGATTTACATGACTATCATGAGGCCGGACTTGAGCTATGATGTTGGCCTTGTCAGTTAGTTTATGCAGATGCCTAGAAAGCTTCATTTGCATGCAGTTAAACATATATTGAGGTATGTGAAGTCCACTTTACAAGTAGACTTTTTTATGAGGCAGGTAAGGACATACAGGTCTTTGGATACACAGATGCAGATTGGGCTGGTAGTATGTTAGATAGAATATCTACTAGTGGATTCATGTTTTCTCTTGGTAGTGTAGCAGTTACATGGAGCAGCAAAGAGCAACCTATAGTTGCTCTATCGAGTACAAAGGCTGAGTATAGAGGTGCTGCTATGGCAGCATGTGAGGTGGTATGGCTGCAAAAGTAATTAGGTGATTTGGACATTCAAGGAGATGGTCAAGTTGTCATTCATTATAATAACATGAGCAACATACAAGTAGCTAGGAATCCAGTGTTCCATACTAGGATAAAACACATTGAGGTGCACTACCACTTTGTGCGAGAGAAGATACTTGTAGGAGAGATTGACTTGGTATATGTCAGCACACATGATCAGATAGCTGACATTTTCACAAAAGCATTGGGTACAGAGAAGCTTCGAAAGTTCCGAAGCTTACTTGGAGTTGCATAGGTAGAGTTGAGCTTGAGGGGGAGTGTTGAGATGGCAAGCTCAACACGTGCGGACATTGAGGATGGACCGCTTGGCTATATGAGTCTGCATGTTACACTTAGCACTTGGTAGTCATTATGATACTCACATGGCCATTGAATTACCACTTATTATATTTATTTTGTTACACCTACCTATAGCTGGCAAAGATATAACGTCGATCAATTAGTGTAGTCTGTTATGCGTTGTTTGACTTAGAAGGCCACTTTTCTTTATGTTGTATCTTATCTATACTTTATGTATACTATATAGTGTGTGGAAGAAGAAGAAAAAATTAGCAAGAAAACGTTTTGACCTCCATCTCTCTTGTATTCTTGAGTGAGCTTCCTCTTGTGTATATAGTGTGTGTTTGGCGCAGCAGCTCAAGCAAATGTCCCCATCACATGATTGTTGACACATGAGTATGTATAAACCCATTTGGCTAATTAAATTGTCCTTGTGGCACAAAGAAAGAGTTTCCAACAACATGAAGTTTTCCATAGACTTGATGTCCATACATTGGAGAGTGTATATTTATTGTGGCATTCATTAGTGGTTGTTGTCCACTTATTTGATGAGGCCAAAACTGATTTGAATGAGGACCTTGTTTAGAAGGCTGATTATTTACATGATTATTTTTGACTTGATTTTGTTGTCCAAAAGAATTTGGAGTTGAATTTACATGACCAAGTCCATTGTAATGGTGCTACCCATGAAAATTATTATCTCCACTTCCTTGACCATGATAAGACCTTTGTTCTTCAGCTTTCTCTTCATGTGTAGATTTAGGGATAGTAGATTGTTGTCCATAAAAGGACCTGTAAAAAGGATGACATCCATGTGTGTCATCATCAAGCCTTGATATAGTATGAGTCTTCTCTTCCAAATCCTGTCCATCAAGGCTAGTGTAGATCTTGGGTTGATGTAGGGGCTGAAATTGAGGCTGAAAATGAGAGGGCTGATGGCTCTCCAACTTCATAGTGTCCAACAACCTTGGGAGTTGTGGTCTTGAGCTACTCTTGAACAATGGGAGGACTTGGAACATTTGGAATAGCTGTAGGTAATATCCTCTCACTCAAGAGAGCCACAAGCTTGTCAATCCTCGACTTCACGTCCTTTATGTCATTGGAGAATTGTTGAAAACTATTAGAATCAATAGAGACATGAGTAATTCCAACCCCATTCACATGTTTTTTTACTACAACATGTGTTGAACTAATCTCTAGCTCCTCATTATCATGGTTCTCATCCTAAATAGCCTCTTGTAAAGCTCACACTCTTTATCCAGCTGATAGTCCCTTAAACCTTCACTAATGGTATCCATAATGGGTCACTTTATTTTATTTGTAGCCATAGGTGACGTCCTGTCCTAGATGTACAGCAGAAGAAAAACTCAAATATCTTGAGCTCTAGTGATCCAAATGACTAACTTTTTGGCTCTGTATAAAGCTTAGGATGTCCTCTTTCAGATGAGCTATCAAATATTGAAAACAAATGAGTACAAAAAATTTTGTAGGCAATTTACTGTAGCATTCTGGAATGTCCTACAACCTATGAATGCTCTGTTTTGGTCATTTAATGACTTGTATCATCAATTTCATGCATGTACCAACTATGTAGACCTACAAAGGAACTCCATACAACTGCAAAATTGAGAATGGCCTCTACAAGAAACAAAATGATTGAAAAATTCCACTATAGACTGCAAGATAAGGATCCAATCAATGGGACCTTGTTTGCATACCCTATTCCAACTCTTTAATGCCACAAGTAACATACATCTTTCTCAACATAGCTTTGTCCCAATTCGCCAATTGCATTGAATTATGTTGTCACACATTTGTCTTATTCAATGGCCACCATGCATTTGCCATTACATCATGTAACCAATGCCAATTTACATCATGTTGTAGGTTGAATTTTTGTACCTCTAAAATGGTACATGCTCCCAAACTTTAAATGTGTGGGATCCGAGACTTGAGGTGTGTGTAAATTTCCCTCTCAAGTTGGGTTGTGCTCCCCTTTAGGGTCCTCATCAGTAGGGGAGGGTCACCTCTCTTTTGTCCTACCAACTCGCCCGGCATCCACTTTTGCTCGTGGGTATAGACATGGTAGTTCAATGTTATGCTAAGAAGATAGCATGAAATGCATGTATTGAGAGGAATTTGATTGCCATTTCATGATATGCAAGAACTTGTATGGAATTGGGCTGAAAAAGAAATGGGGATAGGCAAGGAATACTTGCAGCAGTGACTCATTGCTTTACAATTTTTATTTCACTTACCCTTGGGCAATATTTCATTCATGGTAATGAAACAAGAGGCAAACAATTCAAAAGCATTGGGTACAGAGAAGCTTCGAAAGTTCCGAAGCTTACTTGGAGTTGCAGAGGTAGAGTTGAGCTTGAGGGGGAGTGTTGAGATGGCAAGCTCAACACGTGCGGACATTGATGATGGACCGCTTCGCTATATGAGTCTGCATGTCTACATTTAGCACTTGGTGGTCATTATGATACTCACATGGCCATTGAATTACCACTTATTATATTTATTTTGTTACACCTACCTATAGCTGGCAAAGATATAACGCCGATCAATTAGTGTAGTCTGTTATGCGTTGTTTGACTTAGAAGGCCACTTTTCTTTATGTTGTATCTTATCTATACTTTATGTATACTATATAGTGTGTGGAAGAAGAAGAAAAAATTAGCAAGAAAACGTTTTGACCTCCATCTCTCTTGTATTCTTGAGTGAGCTTCCTCTTGTGTATATAGTGTGTGTTTGGCGCAGCAGCTCAAGCAAATCTCCCCATCACGTGATTGTTGACACATGAGTATGTATAAACCCATTTGGCTAATTAAATTGTCCTTGTGGCAAAAAGAAAGAGTTTCCAACAACATGAAGTTTTCCATAGACTTGATGTCCATACATTGGAGAGTGTATATTTATTGTGGCATTCATTAGTGGTTGTTGTCCACTTATTTGATGAGGCCAAAACTGATTTGAATGAGGACCTTGTTTAGAAGGCTGATTATTTACATGATTATTTTTGACTTGATTTTGTTGTCCAAAAGAATTTGGAGTTGAATTTACATGACCAAGTCCATTGTAATGGTGCTACCCATGAAAATTATTATCTCCACTTCCTTGACCATGATAAGACCTTTGTTCTTCAGCTTTCTCTTCATGTGTAGATTTAGGGATAGTAGATTGTTGTCCATAAAAGGACTTGTAAAAAGGATGACATCCATGTGTGTCATCATCAAGCCTTGAGATAGTATGAGTCTTCTCTTCCAAATCCTGTCCATCAAGGCTAGTGTAGGTCTTGGGTTGATTTAGGGGCTGAAATTGAGGTTGAAAATGAGAGGGCTGATGGCTCTCCAACTTCATAGTGTCCAACAACCTTGGGAGTTGTGGTCTTGAGCTACTCTTGAACAATGGGAGGACTTGGAACATTTGGAATAGCTGTAGGTAATATCCTCTCACTCAAGAGAGCCACAAGCTTGTCAATCCTCGACTTCATGTCCTTTATGTCATTGGAGAATTGTTGAAAACTATTAGAATCAATAGAGACATGAGTAATTCCAACCCCATTCACATGTTTTTTTACTACAACATGTGTTGAACTAATCTCTAGCTCCTCATTATCATGGTTCTCATCCTAAATAGCCTCTTGTAAAGCTTCACACTCTTTATCCAGCTGATAGTCCCTTAAACCTTCACTGATGGTATCCATAATGGGTCCCTTTATTTTATTTGTAGCCATAGGTGACGTCATGTCCTAGATGTACAGCAGAAGAAAAACTCAAATATCTTGAGCTCTAGTGATCCAAATGACTAACTTTTTGGCTCTGTATAAAGCTTAGGATGTCCTCTTTCAGATGAGCTATCAAATATTGAAAACAAATGAGTACAAAAAATTTTGTAGGCAATTTACTGTAGCATTCTGGAATGTCCTACAACCTGTGAATGCTCTGTTTTGGTCATTTAATGACTTGTATAATCAATTTCATGCATGTACCAACTATGTAGACCTACAAAGGAACTCCATACAACTGCAAAATTGAGAATGGCCTCTACAAGAAACAAAATGATTGAAAAATTCCACTATAGACTGCAAGATAAGGATCCAATCAATGGGACCTTGTTTGCATACCCTATTCCAACTCTTTAATGCCACAAGTAACATACATCTTTCTCAACATAGCTCTGTCCCAATTCGCCAATTGCATTGCATTATGTTGTCACACATTTGTCTTATTCAATGGCCGCCATGCATTTGCCATTACATCATGTAACCAATGCCAATTTACATCATGTTGTAGGCTGAATTTTTGTACCTCTAAAATGGTACATGCTCCCAAACTTTAAATGTGTGGGATCCGAGACTTGAGGTGTGTGTAAATTTCCCTCTCAAGCTGGGTTGTGCTCCCCTTTAGGGTCCTCATCAGTAGGGGAGGGTCACCTCTCTTTTGTCCTACCAACTCGCCCGGCATCCACTTTTGCTCGTGGGTATAGACATGGTAGTTCAATGTTATGCTAAGAAGATAGCATGAAATGCATGTATTGAGAGGAATTTGATTGCCATTTCATGATATGCAAGAACTTGTATGGAATTGGGCTGAAAAAGAAATGGGGATAGGCAAGGAATACTTGCAGCAGTGACTCATTGCTTTACAATTTTTATTTCACTTACCCTTGGGCAATATTTCATTCATGGTAATGAAACAAGAGGCAAACAATTCAAAAGCATTGGGTACAGAGAAGCTTCGAAAGTTCCGAAGCTTACTTGGAGTTGCATAGGTAGAGTTGAGCTTGAGGGGGAGTGTTGAGATGGCAAGCTCAACACGTGCGGACATTGATGATGGACCGCTTCGCTATATGAGTCTGCATGTCTACACTTAGCACTTGGTAGTCATTATGATACTCACATGGCCATTGAATTACCACTTATTATATTTATTTTGTTACACCTACCTATAGCTGGCAAAGATATAACGTCGATCAATTAGTGTAGTCTGTTATGTGTTGTTTGACTTAGAAGGCCACTTTTCTTTATGTTGTATCTTATCTATACTTTATGTATACTATATAGTGTGTGGAAGAAGAAGAAAAAATTAGCAAGAAAACGTTTTGACCTCCATCTCTCTTGTATTCTTGAGTGAGCTTCCTCTTGTGTATATAGTGTGTGTTTGGCGCAGCAGCTCAAGCAAATGTCCCCATCACATGATTGTTGACACATGAGTATGTATAAACCCATTTGGCTAATTAAATTGTCCTTGTGGCAAAAAGAAAGAGTTTCCAACAACATGAAGTTTTCCATAGACTTGATGTCCATACATTGGAGAGTGTATATTTATTGTGGCATTCATTAGTGGTTGTTGTCCACTTATTTGATGAGGCCAAAACTGATTTGAATGAGGACCTTGTTTAGAAGGCTGATTATTTACATGATTATTGTTGACTTGATTTTGTTGTCCAAAAGAATTTGGAGTTGAATTTACATGACCAAGTCCATTGTAATGGTACTACCCATGAAAATTATTATCTCCACTTCCTTGACCATGATAAGACCTTTGTTCTTCAGCTTTCTCTTCATGTGTAGATTTAGGGATAGTAGATTGTTGTCCATAAAAGGACTTGTAAAAAGGATGACATCCATGTGTGTCATCATCAAGCCTTGAGATAGTATGAGTCTTCTCTTCCAAATCCTGTCCATTAAGGCTAGTGTAGGTCTTGGGTTGATTTAGGGGCTGAAATTGAGGCTGAAAATGAGAGGGCTGATGGCTCTCCAACTTCATAGTGTCCAACAACCTTGGGAGTTGTGGTCTTCAGCTACTCTTGAACAATGGGAGGACTTGGAACATTTGGAATAGCCGTAGGTAATATCCTCTCACTCAAGAGAGCCACAAGCTTGTCAATCCTCAACTTCATGTCCTTTATGTCATTGGAGAATTGTTGAAAACTATTAGAATCAATAGAGACATGAGTAATTCCAACCCCATTCACATGTTTTTTTACTACAACATGTGTTGAACTAATCTCTAGCTCCTCATTATCATGGTTCTCATCCTAAATAGCCTCTTGTAAAGCTTCACACTCTTTATCCAGCTGATAGTCCCTTAAACCTTCACTGATGGTATCCATATTTGGTCCCTTTATTTTATTTGTAGCCATAGGTGACGTCATGTCCTAGATGTACAGCAGAAGAAAAACTCAAATATCTTGAGCTCTAGTGATCCAAATGACTAACTTTTTGGCTCTGTATAAAGCTTAGGATGTCCTCTTTCAGATGAGCTATCAAATATTGAAAACAAATGAGTACAAAAATTTTGTAGGCAATTTACTGTAGCATTCTGGAATGTCCTACAACCTGTGAATGCTCTGTTTTGGTCATTTAATGACTTGTATCATCAATTTCATGCATGTACCAACTATGTAGACCTACAAAGGAACTCCATACAACTGCAAAATTGAGAATGGCCTCTACAAGAAACAAAATGATTGAAAAATTCCACTATAGACTGCAAGATAAGGATCCAATCAATGGGACCTTGTTTGCATACCCTATTCCAACTCTTTAATGCCACAAGTAACATACATCTTTCTCAACATAGCTCTGTCCCAATTCGCCAATTGCATTGCATTATGTTGTCACACATTTGTCTTATTCAATGGCCGCCATGCATTTGCCATTACATCATGTAACCAATGCCAATTTACATCATGTTGTAGGCTGAATTTTTGTACCTCTAAAATGGTACATGCTCCCAAACTTTAAATGTGTGGGATCCGAGACTTGAGGTGTGTGTAAATTTCCCTCTCAAGCTGGGTTGTGCTCCCCTTTAGGGTCCTCATCAGTAGGGGAGGGTCACCTCTCTTTTGTCCTACCAACTCGCCCGGCATCCACTTTTGCTCGTGGGTATAGACATGGTAGTTCAATGTTATGCTAAGAAGATAGCATGAAATGCATGTATTGAGAGGAATTTGATTGCCATTTCATGATATGCAAGAACTTGTATGGAATTGGGCTGAAAAAGAAATGGGGATAGGCAAGGAATACCTGCAGCAGTGACTCATTGCTTTACAATTTTTATTTCACTTACCCTTGGGCAATATTTCATTCATGGTAATGAAACAAGAGGCAAACAATTCAATGTCAGGGTTAGAGCAAAATGGATGAGAATTAGAGGCATTGAGAGTGATTATTTTAGTGTGATGCTGTCCAAAACTGTCAAGTATATGGTTTCATAGGAGAGAGAAGAGTCCAAGATTGAAAGACATATTGCCCAAGCTTGACGAAGACTAGTTGCCAGAGAGATGGAAGTCTCAAGCATGGATTATTTGAGCAATAGAGCTCATTTTTTTGAAGATATGGCAGATTCATTGATTAGGCGCAGTTCGTGCTATTGCACTCCATGAGATGAGGAAGAAAGAAATAGACTAAGTAAGCCAAATCACTACTCTACACGTAGCTCAATAGGTTAAGAACAAGGTTATGGAGTCCATTGACATGATAGAGATCATGGGAAGAAGATTTGATCAGCCTTTGACCACCATGGATTCTTGAGGCCAGCTTGAAAGGAAACGGAAAAAGCCCTTGTTCTTGAAAAGTAACTCAAGTTTAACCCATACTAAGTCATATAACCCTCATTTTGACCAACTTACCCCAATTTTTGGTCTAGAACTTGGTCACACGAGTTGCCAAATTCCACAGGGTAATGCCAAGAATCACCATCTTTGTCACTATTTGTAATAGACCTTCAAATATAACCCCGGTTATGAAGAAACTAAGTCCTGTAACTTAGATCTAACTACAGTTTTCACTCCCTAATCTATGAAACTGGATCAAGTACAAGAAAATGACTCCTAAAAAGGATCTAGACTAATGCTATGATAGCAATGTAAAGAAAGACTAATCTAACAATGGAAATGAACAGGAAATAAAAGTATTCTAAGCTACATATAACAAGAAATGTACCAAACTGAGATACCAGCATGGCTATGCCATGAAACATCTTCTATTACCATATAGCCATGAGCTGCAAACCAAGTACAAGAAGATGAAAGACAAGAAGGATAAAAATTGTGATAGTGCCAAAGAATGATGTTACATTAGCACTCCTTGCCTTTTCTACTAAACCCTAAAGCTCTCATCTCTCTTGGTTGAGTAATTACAAGGTTTATAATTGGAATAGGCTTCAACTCTCATGTTAACAATTTGCTTCATTACAGAAGGTGGAGGGACTTAGACTATTGATGAACAAGTAGCAACTGCTTGACCATTTAGCAAAGTGGTCAATCACTTTGCAAGAGTTTGATTATGAGATTAGTAGTAAGCCACCAAAGATGCAAGGTTATTGTGGAATTTCTTGAGGATTTCAGGGAGCCAAAGGAAATTCTAGTTGAATGAAGTGATATCGAAGGTCTATTTAAAATCGATATAGCTTTCATTCCTTCTTGGTATGCAGCGATAACACATTATTTATCTACAAGGAGATTTGGGGTTTCTCTATCAAAGTTTGAAAAGAGAAAGATTAAGCAACAAGCATTACACTTTTTGATTATAGAGGGTGTCTTGTATCGGAGAGGGGTAGATGATATTTATCACCATTGTGTAGTAACTAATGAGGTACCATTCATTCTTGAGGAGTTCCATGACTCAGCATATAGGGGACATTTTGCTAGATGGCTTACCACCTAGAAAACTCTCTGTGCTGCTAGATATTGGTGGCCATGGATTTTTCAGGATGCTTTAAATTATCTTAAGCACTATGATTTTTGTCAAAGACACAATGCCAGGGAGAATTAGAAGCAACCTCTAAACCCTCTTTTAGTTACATTACCCTTTGAAAAATAGGGTTTTGATTTTGTGGGACCAATATACCCTTCATCAACTATGTGTAAGCGACATATTATTATAGCAACGGACTAATTTACAAAGTAGTTTGAAGTTCGAGCAACAATGAAGGACAATGCTAAGGAGATGACCAGTTTCATTATGGAGAAAATTGTTTGCTATTTTGGTCCACCTAAGGAGATAGTGTTTGATCGAGGGACACACTTCTTGAATAAAGTTATTGTAGCCTTGACTGAAGCTTTGAAGAATAAATATAATAAAACTATCCCGTATAATCCTCAAGCCAATGGTCAAGTTGAGAGTACAAATAAACAGTTGGTGGGAATCTTATCCAAGATAGTGTCAGAACATAAGTGCGATTGGGATAAGAAATTGTATGTGGCAGTGTGGCCTTACAACAAGACATTCAAGAGAGCTACATGCCACACCCCGTTCAAGCTCATATAAGGGGAGGAGTGTGTTTTGCCATTGGAAATAGAGCTGTCCACCACTATGTGTTTTGCTCTCAATCATTCGTTGGGAGAGGCAGAAGCGTTACAAGAAAGTGTAACGTTCTAAATTTCTTTTTTTCGCATGAACTACCTCTAATAGGAAAATAATGATATAGCATTTTTTTAAAGGTTAATGGCAAAAAAAATTTCTTATTCCCCTCCCCAGCCGACTGTCATGCTGGAGAGGGAGGGGAATAGAAAGGATGCGGAAGCTCCTCAGTGGAGCTCGTAGGTGTGTTATACCCATGCCCGTCGACATGCTAGGAGAGGGAGGTTCCCCCTCCCCTCCCCTATTTAAACAGAGGCATGTCGTGACGTTAGAGGAAGACAAAAGGAATGAGGGCTGCCAATATCCGTGCGCCGACCTGCAACAGTGGAAGGAGGGAAGGCCGCCTCGACACCACTCTGAGCAATGGGTGAGAGAGAGAGGGCTTGAGGTGAGGGAAGCACCCGAGCCGCCGAACTGCCATCGTCAAAGAAGCTGCCGCTCTATTGTGACATCGCCAATGCCCAAGGAGGAGCCACCTTCATTCACTGTCGATAGACGGCTCTATTATCCCCCCCCCCCCACGTGGAAAGCTTCTGGAAGCTCAGAAGCTTCCAAGGGGGGGGCCTTCCTAAGCCCCCTTCCTGTCCACCACTATGTGTTTTGCTCTCAATCATTCATTGGGAGAGGCAGAAGCATTACAAGAAAGTGTAACGTTCTAAATTTCTTTTTTTTGCATGAACTACCTCTAATAGGAAAATAATGATATAGCATTTTTTTAAAGGTTAATGGCAAAAAAAAATTCTTATTCCCCTCCCCAGCCGACTGTCATGGTGGAGAGGGAGGGGAATAGAAAGGATGCGGAAGCTCCTCAGTGGAGCTCGTAGGTGTGTTATACCCATGCCCGTCGACATGCTAGGAGAGGGAGGTTCCCCCTCCCCTCCCCTATTTAAGCAGAGGCATGTCGTGACGTTAGAGGAAGACAAAAGGAATGAGGGCTGCCAATATCCGTGGGCCGACCTGCAATAGTGGAAGGAGGGAAGGCCGCCTCGACACCACTCTGAGCAATGGGTGAGAGAGAGAGGGCTTGAGGTGAGGGAAGCGCCCGAGCCGCCGAACTGCCATCGTCAAAGAAGCTGCCGCTCTATTGTGACATCGCCAGTGCCCAAGGAGGAGCCACCTTCATTCACTGTCGATAGACGGCTCTATTATCCCCCCCCCCACGTGGAAAGCTTCTGGAAGCTCAGAAGCTTCCAAGGGGGGGGCCTTCCTAAGCCCCCTTCCTGTGCCTCTTGAAACCCCCTCTCCCCCCCCACCCCCCCCCCCCCCCCCCCCCAAGTTTTTAAAACTCTGTTAGCCCCCCTTCCCTTGGGCTCCCCTCTATGTTTAAACCCTTGGCCCCCTTCCCTTGTGCCATTTTGGAACACCCCCCCCCCCCCCCCCCCCCCCCCCCCCCCCCCGGTGTTTTATCCCTTAAGCCTTTCCCTTAGGCTTTAGAACCCTTTTCCCCCGTGTTTTAACCCCCTTAGCCCCCTTCCCATGGATGTTGGGAACCTTTCCTTTGGCCCCCGTGTTTAAAATTTTCTTCTAGCCTCCCTTCTCTTGAGACATCTTGAAACCCCCTATCGTAAAAACCCCCTTAAGCCCTTCCATTGTGCTCTTGAAACCTCATGAAAAATACCCTTGGAGCCTTGTTCTTTTTCCCCACTTGTAAAAGAGAAGAGAGTGTTGAGGGCTTTTAACACCTCCCTTTCTCACTCAAAAACCCTCGAGGGAGCCTTCTAAAACTACTTTCGACGGACGGTGCAAGGGAGCGACGGTGGAATTCCAAAGCGGAATTGTAAAGCTACTTCCACATCCAAAAGACTACAATTGCAATTCCTCCTAAGAAAATTCAAGGCGAAGCCGCAGGAGGGTCGTCTCCTGGCATCCACGTGGATATCTCACCCCAAGCCCAGGTTTTCCTTCCTAATTTTTATTTGGTATTGTTGTAATTCAATCATGCAAGGTTAATCGTTAAAAATATGATATATTTTTGTCCTAAATGCTCACGACGAAGGAACTTAGTCATTAATATTTTTAATGAAACATGCAAAATAAAGAAAGCATAAATGCATTTCTAGCAAATAGCTTTATGCATTGAAATGAATTATAAACTAGATTATTGTCCATTAAAATAGTATACTTCGTTTAAGCCTAGAGGTATAAACTGCATATCGCACTATTAACCCATATCCTCTTCGCAATGAATCATCATGAAAATTGCAAAGCATGAAATAATTATTACGATGTATAAACTCTAGGAAATAATCGTTGTCAACTGCATAAATTATCAAGAAAAAGGTGGCTTGTTTAGCATGAATTTTGTTCGCAAACTATAGGAAGATTAGTTGGAATTTAACCTAACCTATGCCTAACCTCAAATCGATACGTTACAGTAAAAATCCATTTACGCATAGACAACGAGTCATGTGGAAATGATCACGTAATTATTTTCTAGAGTTAACCAAATTGGTATGATCCTAAAACACCTAAACCGCGGAGTACTCGTTTAGAAAGAGTTTAATTCCAAGAAATTCACTAGGAAATTAACACGTGACCTAATCGTTACATATGGCTAAAACTGAAACTCCTATACCTTAAATACTTGCCCACATTGATTAAATGTAGCGGACAGTGAAATGAAATTGGAAAGTGAGCTAGGGTTTGTCCCTAAGAATCTTACAAGATGAAACTTGGAAACCCTAGGTCTAACGACATCAGCCTGAAACAGATTATTTCGTGACTCCATTGTCTCATAGTTCGATGCGACACTTGCGCAACAAGTACGGAGTCATACGATCTTGTGATTGGATCACAAGGGAATGGCCAAGTTCTCGCAATGAGGTTGGCGGGTCCTTATGCAAGTTAGCTTGCAAGAGGATGAATAGTCATTCCAATTTAGTATCTTTCTTGAGTAAAGAAGATTGATTGGAAGCTAATGACCAGCCGATAAACTGAAATAATTGATGAACTTAAGGTTTGACCAAGTCGGGTTAATAGGGTATGCCCTAACCCAGGATATAGGGGATCTTGCCAAGTTGCAAGTCATCCCGGATCGAGTGTTGGATGCATTCGAAAGGAAGGATTCATTCCTTAGCAGTTTGCCAATAAAAAAACCATCAATGGAAATGTTTGTGCTTGCTACAGATTTTAGAGCACTGTTTGGCTTTGTTTGATCAATGAATTAAAAGATAAATGGATATCTATACCTCAAGTTGAAGTCCTGAAGGGAGAGGCAGCTTCAATTACCCCCGACTGCCTGCCTGACCCTAACCAAGGGGGTTGTTGACCGCGCCGGGCATGTGGACCGAACCCGCTCGAGAGGTCTCTCCGTTGAGCACTACTTGGAGCAGGAGGACCCTTGGGTGCCAAGGGGAGCTCTGGCCATAAATCCCTTGCCTTCCGGGCCCTGCACAAGAGGCTAACGTGACTTGGGATTGGATCTCGAGGCCCGCATACTAGTCTACGGGCGAAAACTTGGATTACTGATCCCTAGGGATTGCTGGATAGCCTTCGGGCAGATTGTGGATAAGCCTACGGGCTGGACTCTTTGTATTTCAAAGATAAATATGATAACCTGTTAATAAGGAACTTGTCTGATATTGTTTTTCTATGTCAATTGATAAGATTACATGAAGGAACTAGTGCCTAATGGATTGATTAAAGAAGCTGGTTGTTACATGTCTAACTAATGTGTTAGGTAATTAAATAACTAAAACAACCCGAGGAAAGTGCAGAGGATGGGCCATAGGTCGGGGTCCTACGGATGGGTGGTCCTGGTTGGCTGAGAACTTTTCTCTAATCACGATGGACAGTAGGAAGATCATCAAAGAACACGAACAACAAAAGCGTTGACCTAGAGTTATGATTGGACCCAATTTACGCTGTTTTAGGGGAACGGAATGGGACTATGTCTTATGACAGAGAGGTTGAACTTTGCATCCCTCTCATTTCCCATTCTCCTTGAACCAAGTGCAGCGTAAATCCGCTTCGGACCTGGCGTTTTTGCGTAAAGTAGTTCGCTTGGGTCCGACGCTAGTTGCCGTTAGGAAATGACTAATAAGGAAAATCCTAATTCAGGTCGATCCTAAGTGGGAATGGCCGGAATACTTCCACTGCGTGGCAGACGCGGAAAGCCTTAGATCGCAAACCCCGTAACATTCCATGGGAGTGCCGAGAGAGCTTTCTAGACACCCTTTCTGATGGACTGCTAAGACGTGTCCTGAAGATTCAAGTGGACACATTACAGTTGGTATCAGAGCCGTATCAAAGCCGACCAACAAAGGAAATATTTTTATGAAATATTAATAAGAAGAAGTAAAGAAAATGTTGATGTTTCAAATATTTCCTTACCTTCAATGCTGTCTTGCAAAATTACGAAGTGTGGAACAAGTTCTTGGTATTTCGAGTCATGTTTATGACTGCAATGCATTCTCCGCATTATCGACAAAGGGTTGGGATGATGAACATCCTGGAGCAAATCTATAATCCATCACCCTTGTACATGGAACGAAGATGGACAGCTGCCTCAGGAATCTACTATATAGCCGCCCATCGGTTTGCTTATCTACAAACCAACCTAAAGAGGATCAAGTGGTTGGAAGACCTGAAAGTCGTGAAGCTGTTCATTTTTGTGGAAGCTCATGTAAACTCAACTTTACATATTCAAGGTCGGAGGGTTGAGATGAACTCATATGTATATGAGGAAGTAACCCGTATAATCCCCGCCTACAGGATTAAACTAGTGGGCCACCATGAGAAGAATGGATTCCAACAGAAAGGATACCCTGAACTTCCAATGACTTACTGATTCCTGAAGATACATGACCCGAAACCATACTATTATACAGTTCTTGTAGATAAATGTAATACAACGTTGTTCTCCCTAAACTAAATGTAACAGTTGGCTTATCATCGGAAGAAATGTTGTATTCCGAAAGGGCTATGCCCATATAAATACAAATAAGACTTCCTTTTTATCAATGTCTGATTGTGCATGAGAATTGATAAAAAGTTAAGTAGCTACTGTGATAGCATAATTGAAGATGTAATATAAATCAATAACGATTATCATATAATAACATTAAGAAACCTTTATCCAGGCACAACCCGAGGTACAGGTTCCTAGTTCGCTTCCTACATCAAGTACTGCTGTAATCCAGGAGAAGAAGTTCCTTCTCAAGCAGATCAAGCCGCCTGAGTTTGACGGGAGAGGCAGGTCCGTTCAAGCTGATGTTGAAATTTAGATTGAATCCATGGAGGATTACTTCGAAGCAGCCGATACCGCACCTGCCAATCAGGCTATGCTCGCCAAGCTAAAACTCACCGGCGAAGCGAGGCTTTGGTGGAAGCAATGGTGCAGGGATCAAGGGATCGCGGAGGGATCCGTTACCTGGGAGAAGCTGAAGAAAGCTGTGCAGGGAAGATACTTGCTACCTGCATATCGCACGCAGAAAATGAATGAGTTCTACGAGCTAAAACAGCTGGGGCTCACGCTTGACGCATACTATTCTAAATTTGTCTCACTTCTTAAGAATGCACCGCAGATGGACATGACAGAGCAGGTGTCCAAATTTTGTGTGGGTTTAAATCCACCAGTCAATACCCGTCTCGAATCTATGTGTCCATCAGATCTTCAGGACGTACTCATTCAAGCGGCGCCTATAATTCAGGAGGTGCAGTCTAGACCAAGGGGTAACAAAGCTTGGTCTTATAATTACCCGAACAGAGGTGCATTCAGACCTCAGATAAAGAGAGTTCAAGGTCATAATCAGGGACAAAGAAAGAAAGCAAGGACTAACAATGTCAACAACTTTGTTCCTACTCAAGGCAATGGCTGAAACCTCCGTTGTTTCCACTGCAACGAACTCGGTCACTTCAAGAGGCAATGTCCCAAGCTTGGTGGAGGACATTGCCAAGAACCTTTCCAAGGAAAAGGCCGTGGTCAAGGAGCCGCTACACAAGGCAAAGGAAGAACCGCCTGCATTGTCAATAGGCAATTGTGCAAAGAAGAAGAAGAAGAAGATCCGACCATGGAAGCAAAGTTCGAAAGGGCGACAGTCCATGCCGCTCTTCACAAGAAAGGGCCGAATTGCCAGTTCTTGGTGATTCAGACACCGTCGGACTATCAAGGTAAAAGTTTCAAGACCTTGATTGATTGTACCAGTACACATTCCTTTATCTCACCAGCATGTGCAAAAGATTAGGAATAGCCACAGTAGAAGCACCTACCTTGCTTGTGGAATTGGCAAATGGTCGTGAGGTTACTTGTATCAGGCAAACTGCTAAGCTGGAATTCTTTCTGGGAGGAAAGAAGACTTCGGTCAAATTTAGAGTCATGAATTTAGGTATCCATGAGTATCTACTCGGAATGGATTGGCTTAAGCCTAATGACGCCCACATTCATTGTGGAAAGGGTCAAGTTTCCTTTCGAAACTCTGAAAGGGAATTAGTCACAACTCAAGGTGAGGCTGGAGTGCCAAGAATCCAATTGGCCAAAGTATCTCAGATCATAAAAGGAGTCAAAAAAGGATTACCTATCTACTTGATCAAACTCAACAAGTTAGATCAGAAGCAAGAGTCTAGTAAAGGACCTTCTTGGCTAAAGGAATACGTGGACGTATTCCCTAAAGAGTTGACAGAGCTCCCGCCTCAAAGAGAAGTGGATCATGAGATTAGGTTAGTACCAGGAGCTGCGCCAATTGCAAAAAGACTATATAGAATGTCCATACCAGAAGCAATTGAGCTGAAGGAACAACTCAAGCAACTACTAGATCAGGGCTACATCCGGCCTAGCAATTCACCATGGGGAGCTCCAGTACTATTCCAGAAAAAGAAAGATGGGACACTTCGACTATGTATTGATTATCGAGGATTGAATCAATCAACGGTCAAGAACAAGTACCCTATTCCTAGAATAGATGAGCTTCTTGATCGTCTTTAGGGTGCAAAGATCTTCTCCAAGATTGATCTCAGGTCAGGTTATTATCAGATAAGGATCAAGGAAGAAGATATCCCAAAGACAACCTTCAATACAAGATATGGGCACTTTGAGTTCCTAGTTATGTCATTCGGGCTTACGAATGCACCTGCCACCTTCAACAGGTTAATGCAGGATATCTTTAGGCCATATCTTGATGATTTCGTGCTTGTCTTCTTCGACGACACTTTAGTCTATTCTAAACATGAAGAAGATCATGAATCCCAACTTCGGATTTTCCTTGAGACAATGAGGTCACATAAGCTATATGCTAAGATGAAGAAGTGTGCATTCTTCAAACGTCAAATTGAATATTTGGGATTCATAGTATCAGCGAAAGGAATCTCTGTGGACCCAGCCAAGGTCAGAGATGTGCTTGAATGGCCAATACCAACATCTGTCCAAGAAATACACAGCTTTCTGGGATTGACAGGATGGTATAGGGTCTTCATAAAAAACTAAGTAAGAGAGGTTTGTGCAGTTGAGGGAGCTTCCCCCTTTAACCACTTAAGGACAAAAAGTTATGGCAAGATGGCCTTTATTAAGCAGCTTATACAACATAGGGGTTATTCTATTTGTGAGGCGGGGTGAGTTCGGGCAGTCAGGCGATTGGGGCGGTTGTGCCGGTGAGGAGCTCCTATCAGGTCGGACAGGGAAGATATCGGCTGGGACTCGAATGGTGTAGTCCCTAGCCCTTGGCATTTCAAGAATGCTTTTAAATAATTCATCAACTTTTCTCTTATTTCTAGCTGCATTTTTCTCTTTCGAGCACCTGGTGCCCGAGCGTCTAGGGAGGGCCTACACAATAGGTGCCTTGAGCCCTCGTCCTCCTGACTTGGGGAGTTTTCAGCCTTCGTCCTGGGCGGTGTCGCGTGGGGCCTCTTTTCAACACATACCTTTTTAAGATAGGCATGTAGCGTTCTAGTGGAGGAGCTCGTGCCTTATGCTCCCTCCAACAGCGAAGAGATTCCTCGCGGGCCAACTGTACTGTGTGCTCTATGACGGCTACTATGGGGGAACTTGCAAAATGTGAACCAAGGGTTAGGCCCTGAGGTAGGATAGAATTATTCACATAAAAGGGATTAAACAATGGATTATTAGGCGCATATGAAGAGGAGGGGTGAGGCGAGTTGTAGAGGGACGGCCCCCTGATGATGTTTGTCCTGCCTCGATTGTGGGGGGCATATTCCAGCCAATAGTAGATCTTTGCTCCCTTCTAGTTGCACGGACTGGTTGTGATGGAATGGGGCAAGGCTCGTCCTCAGAAGGATGGATCGAAAATGGGAGAAAGCCTATAGAAGGGGACGGTGCCCTGTGTACACCCTCAGAGCTGTTGGTCAGGGCTTTCCATGGCAGCCATGAGGACTACATGCCCTCTACCCGGAGCTGGGAACGGTCACACGACTTCTAGACGTGTGGTGAGAGGACCCTAGGAGATCAGCCTGTCAAACCCAAACTTTTCTCCCCGCGCTTAACTATCATTGCTTGTGTGTGCTCGTTTTGCTTTTTTTTGTATTATTTATACACAGTCACAAAACACATTGTTCATTTATGTAAAATTTATGTATCCATATCGCTTGCTGAGGATAAAAACCAATTTTAGAACTCAAGATTGTATTATTGTGGCACACGCATCCAGTACTCGTGGCAGCTTACTCAATAACAATAGATATTTTGCAACATCGAGTAGCATGGTACCTTGTCTGAGTCTACTTGCAACATGTAGCTTCTTCTCAGTGAGAATCTTATCAACTAGAGTGTTTTCTTAACTAGATCCGGGTAAGTCCATACCCCTAATGACAGTCAGGACTTGAAAGGAAGTTGGCGCCACATAGGTCTTTGAGACCACCATTTAGCCAATCGCTCCTCTGAGACCATCATAATTCGGGCTCCCAATTCGGCCATTGTAATGTGGTTTTCAAACCAACGTTTTTCAAATTGACTTCGACCCTTTGATTGTTGCTTTAGTTGCTCTATCTTTAAGAGATTTGGTTGGCAAAGCACATCATTGAATATCACAGTTAAGTGTAAGTCATCAGCTTCCTCGTCAAAGATGAGTTGCATGTGCTTATGTAGGAGCTTGTCATAGTGCTCGTCAAGATATTCTTGCTCTTCCCAGGATAGAGGAAATGGCAAGTATTCCTCAGGCTGCTCCTTAGGGAATGCACCCATATCTGCAAGGACGTAGACACGTGTGAATACTTTGAGTTTAGCATCCAACTCAGTTAAGCATTATGCAACACTTCTATATTCAATGAGGGATTTCTCAGTTGCTATCTCATGCAAGGTTCTAGGAGTTTCCCTAGGCTTTAGCATAGCTAGGGGCTCAGGCCTAGATGAGTAAGATTGGTCAATGCTAGGATTGCTTATGTCCTCAGGATTTCCATGTTTCCCTTGAGGCCTTGCTGCTATTGTGTTATGGTTCTCCTTGGATGTGACTGGTATAGTCTTGTCACCCTATTGTGACAGTGTTGCATCAACTTCTAGAGTTCTGTTGTCGGTGGATTGAGTGTTGCAAGCAACTGTTGATGGTAATGGTTGCTTTGATTTTTCAAAACATACGGGTGTGTCTGAGGTTTCACTACTGTTAGGAGAGATGGCAATGGGTTCCTTGGTGGGTGGGCTCGATGCTTTATTCCTAAGCTCTCCAACACTCTTGGTCTCAATCTTCTTAGTGTCTACAACCACTTGCAATTGTCGTTGTTGTTTTCATTGTTCTCTCCTCTTTTTCTTAGGCGATTGAGGTGTATCCTTTAAAGACTCAGAACCCGAAACTAGGTTAGTCGTTGATGTGCTTGGTTGGGCCTCAGCATTCTCTTTTTCTAGTGTGTCCTCATGGGACATAGCTGCAGGTTGTGAGGGAACAACTGCCTCTCTTTTTGGAGAGTCTAGCTCTTCAGCTAATTCCCCTTCATTTAGTTCCTCATCTGATTGTATTGGCAGTTACTCCTGGTCGGGAATTTGCTCTAAACTCTTGTCCTTACCCATTGGAACATGCCTCCATTGCTTATTATCAAATCGGGTGTTGTGTTTAGAGCTGTTTCTCTCTTGCTCAGGAGGTTTGGGTGACTTTAGTGTAGAACCAAGAGATAGTTTAGGGTTCTTGTCATGTAGGCTTGGACGGAACCAGTTGAAGAAGTCAGGGTTGTATTGATGGGAAGCATAGAGATCTAGGATTGCAAGGTCTTGAGTGAGCCAGAAGACATATGCGCTGACATCAAGAACCATGCTCCCCACTCCTAGCCTGCTAGCCACATATAGATCTTCTTCTAGAAGTAGTTTATCGTACAAGGGATGTTTTTGGACAGAGACAGAAAGCTGGACCTCCTAGACCATTGCCAAAACTCTTAATGAGATTCGGGCAACGTACATGGGATCATGTATTGATGTCCAAAGGGCTTTTCTTTTCTTGGAGAGTGTCATTAGTCGGTGGCCAATTTTGGATGCCAGAATCTGATCTGAGTACCATTTTTGCACAAAGTTTCCTTGTCCTTAACCTTTTCGTTTGATTGCTTCAAGCTTTTCCTTGTTGTCTCACATTGAGCAGTATAGAGTGAGGGTATC
This sequence comes from Lygodium microphyllum, assembly GCF_053477565.2. Taxonomy (NCBI): domain Eukaryota; kingdom Viridiplantae; phylum Streptophyta; class Polypodiopsida; order Schizaeales; family Lygodiaceae; genus Lygodium; species Lygodium microphyllum. The sequence goes on from NC_141160.1 coordinate 112,361,352, forward strand.
AAGCGCAATTCTCTAGCTGTGGTCTTTGGGATGTCCTTTATGACTTCTTCAGCAATAGCTACATAGTGGGAGCAAACATGTTGTTGCTCATTCCAAGTCAGGGGTTTGACTGTGAGCTTTACATGTTCTGATATTGGCCTTCCAATGTCCACATGGATGTATGCATGTGTAATGGCTATCAGCATGTGATCAAGCTTCATTAGGCACTTCATCTCTGATTCGTTGGTCAGATGTGCCATCTCCTTGGCCAAATCTTCGAGAGATTTCTCCTCAAGTCTAGGCTTTAGGTGCTTCGATAATGCTGGAGGTGTCGAGGATGTTGGTTGCAACACCTCTTCCACATGTGAATTCCTAAGGACACATTCCGCAAGGGGTATCATCACGGCCAAAGGTTGTGACTGCTGTGATTCCTGATTGGAAGTAGTAACGACTAGTTCAGCAGACTGGCCACTATTGGTAGATTGCGATGTCAAGTCCTTAAGCAAATCAGAAGTGGCCGTGTCTTTTGTTGCCCTTTGCGCATTCACTTGTGCAGATAAGCTAGTTACGATGGATTGCACAGGCCTATCCTTAGGCTGAGAGCTAAGGGTGGTGTCATTTTCCATCTCTTGGACATTTGGAAGCTTAGATGGAGATAGAGATAGAGATTGAGCAGCTACACTTAACGACTATTGTTGTGCTTCTTATGTCCATTTAGGAAAAGAGGGTATAGGAGATTTGGGACTCCTGGATGGACTTGGCACTGTGGCTGGAAGATTTGCTCGTGGCTGTTAGATGATCGTGTCATTTGCTTTGTTGAGCAATCAACTTTACCATGAGCAATATTGCACTTATGATGCTCGTCATCCTCTTGGAAAATTAAAGGCTCCTTGGGCACTAGTGGCTTTTGTGCACTCTCAATGGTTACATCTGATATCTGCTTGTTAAGCACGCTAGGCTAAGGATCTACCCTTTGAATAGTCCCATTTGGTTTCTTGATTTTCGTGAGGGGCTTAGTCACTCCGACCTTATTGAGTGAAAACTTGGATTTTCTTCTAGATTTCCTCCTGTGCTTCTTCACCTTTGATACGGTCTGGCCTTCAGTTGTTGACAGAGGTGGTTTAGCCAGGGGTTTTGGCACCCAAATCCATTGGTTACCTATGTAATACCCTTGAGCATGTAGCAACGCTTTGGATATCCATTGCAGCATTGTGCTGGCTCTCCATCAATACCTTCGTCTATAAGGCTTGGGCTTCTTTTGTGGTCTTCTATTATATTTGTAAGTCCAAAGCCTATCCTTGGCATTGTCTCCTGACCTTCTTATTTTAGGCATGGCCTCGCTCACTGGTTCTCTCTGTTCAACATGCGCTTGTATGAACTCTTTCAACAAGTCCTTGCTCTCATTACTAGGCTTGCCTAGTATGTCAAAATGTTCCTTGTCTTTCCCTCGAGATTTGATGAGGTCACCCGCAGGCAGTACTATGTCTTCATCTTCTGGGTCTTAGCTTGTTTGATGCATACATTTGAGTCCCCAACTACACGACCAGATGTGGATTCTCCAATGATGTCTTGGGTCGTCTATGCAGTGCCATTCAAGGTGCATCTATTGTCAAGACTGTCATGTCTAGTCATCCTCGCAATTGCACCTTGATGTTGTTCCATTCCGCTCTGACTAGATGCAGTCTGAATGCAACCTATACATGTTTTTGTGGTGTCGCCTTTTTGCCCTTGTTGGCTAGATTGGCCCATTGAAGTTCTAGGGTCTCTTGTTGCGTCATCTTACTCGTTTTAGGTTCGTTTCTGGGTCTAGGACTCCACTCGCTGCTATTAACGTGCTGACTCTCTCAACAGCCTACTCAAGGTACTAAGCGGCTACATCTCGCAAATTCGCCTATTCCTTGCGCCAGAATCAAGTTCTAGGCGTTGGGATGGCTCACAAAGGTTTGCGCGATTGAAACCTAGCTGAGTCTGGTGTACTTTTTCCAAAAATTTACAAAAATTTGACTCAGTCCAACTCGTTCGAATTGCGGGGGCCGAGTGGTGGATTCGAACGGGCTGAGGGCCAAATAGGAACAGTGGCCGAATTTCGGCTCGGATGGCCAAATGGACGTGGCTAATGGCTGAGTCAGATTAGTGGGCCGAATTGATCGCTCGAACAGGTCAAGTAAAAAAGTACCGAGTGGAAATGGCTGAGTGGTTTGGGTCGAATCAAATTGGCTAAGGGCCGAATGGTATGTTTAGATGGGCCAAGACGCAAGGACGGAGGGCCAAATTTAAAGGTGTTGGCCAAGTTGTTCATTCAAACGGACCGAATGGGCCAAATGCAAGAGGGCCGAGGGCCAATTCTAGGACTCGGCCCAGAACCAAGTCACTTGGACAGGCCGAGTCGTGCGCGACAATGGCGGCACCGAGACTGATTTCATTAAATCTAGCGTTCCAAGCAATCATAAGGCACACAAACTTTCAAATCACAAAAAGGACATAGGAGAAAGGGTTTGATATACCCTGATGCGTGTGAAGAACTCCCCGATGGCAAGATCGATTGGAAAATCAATAATGAAAGCTCTCTCTCTCTCTCTCTCTCTCTCTCTCTCAATACTAAGGTGAAAAAATGAGCTCTTCTATGGTCTCCTGGCCTCTTATTACCTTGACCAGGCTTGCATTCCCTTAGTCTTGCTCCCCTTACCAACATTTAACTTAAAAATTTTATTTTTTGTCTTTCTTTATTTTGGCCACACACAAGAATGAGCTTCTCATTCACTTTTCAACTTTATATACAAAATCCTAAATCCCTTTTTGGCGGTCATCCCCTTATCTCCTTTTTTACATGGCCAGCTGTGGCCTAGGCCCTTTTTTCCATTGTCCTCCTATCTTCCTAACTTCCTTCCTACCGCCCATCTACCTTTACAAATTGCACAGGTGAGAGTCCGGCACTCTTAAAATAAATCATGGTGCGCCTTGCTCTTTTTTACAAAAGTATAGACTCGCACTTTTTCTCGTGCGCCTTTTTCCTTGATTTAGGACTTTTTGCACTTATTGTGTTTTCATATTCTTCTTAGCACATCTTCATATTCTATTTCACTTTTTGCCTTGGCCTTAACTTCTGCTTTAGATTTTCTAGCTTTTCCACCTTGTTCATGTGAGGGTTAACATTAAAAATGTAGAGGTTATCAACTGCCGAAACCCACGGACCGCTTATTGTTTCAAGCGTTCCAAGCCGAGCACTAATGGCTACCTCTCACATAGCCGACGTGCTATCCATCTCTACAGGTGTAGTGAGCCTATCTCCATGCCGGATCGAGTTACCTCCTCTCCCGAGCACTCTAATAGCTCCACGATCCGAGTGCAAGCTTCAAGCAAGCTCCATCCTCAAGCTCCACGCTCCAAGCTCCATTGCTGCGAGTAAGACAAGAGAAGGGAAGAGAAGAGAAGAAGAGAGGAGAATATGGAGAGCTTCTTCTTCATGGTCCCTCACCCTCACACACTCACTCCCTCATACTCTTACACTCCCTCACTCAAGCACAAGCTCAAGCAAGCAAGAACAAGAAGAAGAAGAAGAAGAGGAGAGCCACTTTTGGCCACACAGAAGAATAAGCTTCTCATTCACTTTTTAACTTTATATACAAAACCCTAAATCCCTTTTTGGCAGTCATCCCCTTATCCCTTTTTTTATATGGCCGGAGGCCCTTTTTCCCATTGTCCTCCTATCTTCCTAGCTTCCTTCCTACCGCCCATCTATATTTACAAATTGTATGGTTGAAAGCCCGGCACTCTTAAAATAAATCATGGTGCGCCTTGCACTTTTTTACAAAAGTATAAACTCTCGCTTTTTCTCATGTGCATTTTTCATTGATGTAGGACTTTTTTGCACTTGTATTTCCAGATTCTTCTTGGCCCGCCTTCATCTTCTATTTCACTTTTTTCCTTGGCATTTTCTTCTGCTTTAGATAATCTGGCTTTTCCACCTTGTTTGCTTGAGGGTTAACGCTAAGGGTCCAAATACATTAGGGGAGTTTTGAGATCTCGAAAATGCCTTTTAGGGTGTGGAGAGAGAGTGCTCTAGACCAATAAGAGCAAAGCCTCCGTAACGGAACTTCTATTTTTTAAAAAATAAAAAACTATTTTATAAAAAAATATAAATATAATAATATTACGAATTTATATTTTTATTATCTATTTTTAATCTCTTATATTCGTGATTATGACATCTTTTGCATTAATGACATAGAGTCTCGGCTACTTTTATTTAATGATGTATCTAGATTAATGATAATGATTGATGTAATCAAAATTCAAATTAGTGAAAAGCATGGTGCTTAGTTTTTTCCCTCCTTTCTTTTATTCCTCTATTGTTTTTCCCTCCGTTATGGTAGCCTAGTCCTCTCTCTCTCTCTCTCTCTCTGTGCATATCTCTCTCTCTTCTACCATGGATACAGAAATTTGACCTTCAACAAGGCGTCCAAGCTCCCAAATCACATCCATATCAGTGTTTAACTCATTCCAAACTGATGGAAGATGGATTCCTACTATCATTAGCAAAGGTAGTTGAATCACCATGCAACAAGCAAAACGTGGAAAAAGGCAAAGACATGAGAGCTCGTTTATCTCTGCTTGGAAGGGTAGAATCCGAGATTTTAAGCTTGGAGCAAATAAGAATAGCATCAAAGAGGTACTAGTGCAACATGTGTTCATGCATAGAGAGCTGTGTTTGAAACTTGAATCTTCAAAGCTTCCAATGCATATACCAAATTGTAAGAATTTGATTCTTAAAGTTTTTCCTTTCTTAAATATGGTTTAGGTTTTTCCATTATAATATTTGTTTGTCTTGTAGATGTCTATCCCTCTAATCTTGAGGAATGGCAACCAGTGGAGTCTATTATTGATGTTATTGATGTTATACATGGTTCAATTGGAGAAGAAATGTATAGAGGCAGAAAGAAGACAATGCTTGCAAAGAATTGAATATTCTTTTATGACCATTCTTATATTATTCCTATGCGACGTTGCCAATGGGGATCAATAAACCTCCTTCCTTTGCCAGACTTTTCAAGCTTTAAGTGGCCTTTGCAAAGTCCAACTACTAGTGAGGGCTATAGATGTAAGATATTTTCTGAGATCTAGAAAGCACTAAAATCTAATATCTCAAGTAGGCTAAGCAAAGTTACTTTGTTTATGCCTATTAATATATTTATTGATTTCTTCTCTAGTATGGAGATAAGAATAACAAAAACCATGCTTTCAGTGAGAGACTAACATATGATCATATCATACAATTTGTTGATGAAGGATGGGATACAAGGACAAAAGGAAAAATTATATGTAAGATAGATCAAGACTCTATAGCTTGTAAATATATGATTGCTACTCAAAATTTTATCCTTAGCTTTTACTACAAGGATATTATTGCAATCTTAAAGATCAGAAAATCATGTACGCTACATCAAGTGAGGATGGATTTACAAAATGAAGACATTGAACTACCATGCTCCTTTGTATTCCAACTTGACAAGAAACGAGTAAGTTTTCACATCATATTATATCTACTTAGATGTATATTAAGATCTCACCCCTAACTAACAAACATTTGTAATTTATTTTTTGCAGATATCGAGAAGGAGAGAAAATAATATACACTGCAATGACATTCAAGAAAAGATATCTTTACTATCAATATAAAATATATGTACAAATTTTGTAGCAGATGTCTATTTGCCATCTTTATGAGATATACAAGGGCTGAATGACAAATTTCTATATATGAAGGCTTACAAGGCGATATGGAAAAGCTATTTCTTTTTTGGAGAACTATCCTTTCTAGGAGTCCTTTTGCCTTTCTTTGATGTCTTGGGTATAGAATGTGTGGGTAAAGGTGTTGAAGTTGTGGCTTTACCTTCCATGGTTATAGACACCACATCTCCTTCATGGTGCAAATCCCCACCAATCTCTTTTGTTGGTTGTATACAATTGACCATTATATACTTCAAGAGCTTTGCTCTGACGTACCAAACATGCTCAGATGCATAGCAATCCTTTGAAAACTGTCACACATTTATAGAAAAAAGAGTTTTAGTTCATTATTGTTCTTACAATAGACTATATTTTTATCATCAATGGACTATTTGCAATGAATATCTCTCTTAAAGTTTAGCATCTTTCATATTACCTTTACATGTTTATCATCATTAAGATATATAAAGTTAACCATTCTTCTAGCATTTGCAATCACCCTCCAGCCACAAGAATGGCTATCATCCTGATGAGGACACTGCAACCACCAACACAAAGTAAAACTATAAAATTTACGGATGGTAGTTCATAGAATAAACTTATGTTTCAATTATTTTAATCAATAACTTACCACAACTTGTCTATATTGCATTGTTGCAAGCAAATCAGATGGTATAGGGGGCCTTTTCTCTAGCTCTTCAATTAATCTTTTTGCACCTCTATATATAAAATATATTGAAATTTAGAGTACTTACAAAAAAAAGAATTGAAATATCAAGGAGCTCTTGGATAATATAACTTACAATTTAGCATTTCCATGGCTTCCTTTCATAGAGTTGATTAAAAAACATTGCTTATCCACACAGTCTATTGCAATCAAGCTCCAATGAGAATTGAAAGCAATCATATCTCAACAAATTAGTAGGATAAAATCTCAAAAACTCTAATAGAATATTGAATCACTTACTTTTCATTATATGGAATTATAAGGAGCTCCAAAGTATTGAAGGCAATCAGATTGAACCACTGCTCAACAAAACTTGTATCAAGCTCGTTCCTCATAAATAATGAGATAGATGGATCAAGACCCTCGATTTTTTGTTGCATATCCAAAGGAAACTCATGCATTAAATACCTAGAAAAGGCATAGAAATAGTGAGTATAAACAATAAAAATCTTATTGTTAAAAAAATATCAAAAAGTAGAAGTAATTATAGGTGAATATACCTTAGGCTAGCAAGAATAATACTGTCATTTATTTATCTTCTTTTATCCTTAAGAATCTGAACACATGCAGCATTAAAGGAGATAATCTCAGTTCTTTTGCCTAAGTCACCAGGTAAGAAACAAAACACATTGAATCCTTTTGGATTAGCTACTTCAAGAAGGGTGGCCAGCTCATTTTCAAAGGACTCTAGTTGCTCTGCTTTCCTTTCTTCAGCCCTTTGCCTCCTATACTCTCTCCATTTATCTGCATGTTCCTCTTTAGCTTTCTCCTCTTTTTCATGTTGCCTTGTATCCCTCTCATGGGTGACATCCTCAACCTTGGGACCAGAATCATCTTTCTTTCTCCTAGCTAGGGGCACATTAAGGATATTAAATGTCTTCTCATCAGTGAGGGGAATTGGCTCAAGGACCTTTGAAAATCTATATCTTAGCCTCCTAAGAATTACCATGTCCTTGTCCATGAGTGTGAGCCTATGAGCATGAGCAGCATAAATATAGACATCTTGAAAAAACTCAACTAAAAAATTCTCTGTGGCTTCTTGTATACAATTAAGGGCTGTTCTTGTCCATCTGAAACTATCCAAACTATATTTGTCACAAATCTCCCTGACAAGCCTTTGAAAAGACAACTTTGGAATTACATTGTCAAGAGCCTTTTTTGCCTTCCTAATCTCCCTTAGGCACCTGACATTTTGAGAAAACTTTCTCTTTGGCTTTGACTTTCTAGAGAGCTTCTGAGGCTTTGAAGATTGATAAATCTTTGATGTTAAACCCTTAGGATCAATCTTCTCCTTCCTTGCTGTTGCTTTAGTCCTAGCCATCTGCCAAAAAAAGACATGTTACTTCTTGTCCAGTGTGTCCAGTGAAACGCGAGTTTCAAATAAGAGACCTCCTTGCAGCATGTTGTTTTCGCGTTTCACTGGACAATACATAAATAGCAAAAGAATCAAAAAATGAAGAAAAATAAAACATTGATCTAAGGAATGCTATTACAATTACCTAAAATCTCCACAACATTAAGGAAAAAGTTCGAAGGATTGCCTAAAATCTCCACAACATTACCTAAAATCTCCACAACATTACAATTACCTCAAATCTCCACAACATTAAGGAATGCTCACACTAAGGAAAAAGTTCGTTTATAGTGCTCATAAGCTCATAATAATATAAAACATTAAGGAAAAGTATCAAAAAAATGCATTGAATGGATGCCTGGGCATTGAGAAGGACGGATGCAGAAAACCATACCTTCTTTGGCGCTTTGCTAGGAAAAATCCGTTTAGAACCAATTTTGTCAATAGCTCTCGTGAAACGCGAATACGTTCTTCACAACCACAGCTCGAAGACCCTACTGCATGACCATGAAAATGTGCTCCATGACCATAAAAATATGAAATGAATTTGGCAGTTGTTTCCCTTTAACGAGGGATTTTTTTAAAATCAATGGTACATGCATTACTTGGCGTAGTGTTAAGTAAAACACGTGCGATGTATTCTCGAAAAAAGGGAGTGCGCATGTCTTCTGAGAAATTTGATACGGTGTGTTAAGTGAGACACGTGTGCACGTATTCTGAGGTATTTCGTGTGTCTAAAAATATTGGAAATTTCGTCCAAATTTGCGGTCGCGTTTATTTTTCCATCATTACGCAAACTTTTTTGTTGGAACTATCAACACACGTTTGACAATCAATATAAAAGCTTTTCGAAGTCATCCTCTCCGATATTGTCTTTCTTTCTCCCAAAATTTTGTTTTGATTTCCCTTCAAGGTCCTTGCTTCCTGTTTGAAGAGCAGTTTAACAATTTCTGATAGGTAACAAAATTTTGTTATTACAAGTATTTGAACAAAATCTCGTTGATTAGTATAGAAAGAATTGTTAATAACACTTGAAAAATTACAAATATCATGTGCTTTGTGTCTTTTAAAAGGAGCATGGCACTTTCAGAAAGGATTTTATCATAAATTTCTGTGCTTTAATAGAATTAATTCATAATTCATGTTTCTCTTCTTGTTCTGTATCTTTTGACCAGTGAAACGAAAAATAATGTCTCTGGTTAGTGGTATTTTGCTAACTATCGCCTTTCACCTGTGAAATTTTCAAATAACTTTCGTTTTCAAGTAGTGTACGATGAAATGTGATTTCTTCACCGGCTTTTGCCTCTGGACACCTTGTTTTCGTGTTTCACCGGTCACTTAAAAAAATTTCTCCTTTTTTGATTTTTTGTCTTGAGAAATGAAATTTTGGGGCCTCTTTCCATGGTTCCATCTTGTTTTATTGGACATTATTGCCATTCTGCTTTATTTTCAGGGATAAATCTTTTGTTGGTCAAGATGACAAAGAGAAAGATATATCTGGAAGGAATGGATGAGGAGGAGCTAATGGAGCTAATGTATTAATTAGATCGTAGAATACGAAAAGAGGGGGCTACCTACAGAAGAAGATTGCAGGTCCAGAAGAAACTTCATATTGATGATGTAGGGTATGAAGAGAGATTGAAGTCTCCATCAGATGAGAAACCCAAGAGCTCAATAAATCTTTATGATGATAGTCTTCTCAAAGAAGACGAACACCCTAAGGTATGAAATATAATTCGAAGTTACCCATTGAGTTTATGTTAGACTTTATTATGCATTATAGATAAATATCTTATATCTTATACTGTTGTGGTTTGTTGTGTAGATTGAGATTGAAGATCAGGACAACTTTCTTGGAAGGGTCAAGGGCTCTAGGCCAATGAAGCTTGGGAAAAATCAAAGCTTTGGCCATTATATTGGAAACTTAAACAATTAAACAATTGTAATATATCATAGTAGATTGTCAAGCTCTCCAAGTCTACCAATGATGGCTTTGAGAGCTATCTCAAAGGTAATTGGATCTCAAGTTTTTAGCAGAGGTTTGGACAAGAACATTTTAGTGGAGAAGGAAGAAGCCATAAGAGTTTTTGGCTTCATGCCTAGATACAATGGATCTAGAGCTGGATATTTTGGAGTTCTTGGCTCCTATTTGCTCTCTTATATAGGAGATAGTAAGAATTTGAAGCTTCTTCCAGGCTATCGAAAACAGGAGTTTTTGAAATACAGAGGTCTTATTGAGTGGGATGAAACAAAAGATGCCTTTAGAGGCCCTGTCGAGCTACTTGAAACCAAGGAATCCTCTAAAGGCCCTGTTGAGGTGTCTGAAACTAAGGACTCCTCTGGAGGCCCTGTCGAGGTGGCTGAAACTAAGAACTCTTCTACAACACAATCAGACTAGAAGATGCCAAAGATCAAGGGCTTCTTGAAACCCATCTTTTCCCAACTCTTTGTTTGGTTTGTAACCATTCTGTAAATCTTTGCTTTGCGTAAGAATTTAAATATCTATCTTTTCTTCTTTGGGTAACAATTTGTATAGTCCTTGCTAAAGATGATGTATTGCTTGATGTGGTTGTATCTTTAAGCTTGAATTTATGCCAGATTTGTCGATAGAACCATTGAAAGACCTCTAATAAATTGTTGACTTTGTGTCTTCCACCTCCATGTCTTATGTGTCTGAAATATTTTGTTCTTGCTTGATAATGTGATTTTTCCATACCTTGGGTTGACCAGATAGATAGAGATCCATATTGTTTAATAAATTATGGAGCATGGTTGTATAGAATATGCTGCATAGTCAACAAATAAAGAAAGTTATTAAAAAACATTATATGAGTTCGACAATGAAGAAACAAACATATACAAACTTCTTACCATATAGTGAGTAAAGTATTGATCACCCCAAGCTTCTGTCATCGCCTTTTTGAAAAGGTTCAATTGGTTTTTAAAGTCTTTGAGATCATCGTCATTCCATTCAGTCTTATCACAATAAAAAAACACTTTGTCTAGTGTTTCCCAAACTTTAGCTTTTCTATTCCGAGCTTGTCCATTATCAATGTGATACTTAACTGCATTATGTAGGTATTTCCACTGATTAAATTTAATAATTGAGCCACCATTTCTCAAGTTTATCTTGCCAAGTCTCCCATGAAAACCTAGAAACCTTCTAGCCTTCACTCCACCAATAGATGGTTTTTTTGGGACACAATTACCATCCTTAGACTTTTGAAGATTTGGTTCAATAACAACATTGCCACCATGCAAACCAATTGCAGAGAGAACTTTTTCAACCTTTGTTATAGCATCTGTTCTAGTTGATAATGGCTTCACCTTCCATGCAAATCCTATATAGAGATGAACAAGCTTTTCAATTATCCTACAAAGTGCATGAAGTGTACAAATATGAACATTCGCTAAAGGAATGTCCAAGACTGGTTTAAACTGTAGATTCTTATTGTGCCTAGAGGGAGCTCTATTCCAATTGCTTGAGTTTAACTCTGCAGCTGGTGACATGAAGTATAAGCAAGGAGATCTCGAGTTAGCTCCCTTTGATACATTATACATACATTTGAGTGTCTTTAGGTCACCAGCTATGTGCCACTCAATCCTGTAGTTCCCAAATCCTTCAACAAATAGCTCTTCTCCTGCTTGTTGCCTTTGAATAACATTTGGTATTGATGTTTGATTGAAAATCCAATATAATAAATCAAAATTCTCAGTATCTATCTCAAATGCTCCTAGCCACCAGATGTTATATTCAGATTGAACACTAAATGATGTTGAGTGATTGCAATGACCTGACAAAAGTGCTCTATTCATCAAGATGATAGAGATTCTCTCCAATTTTTTACATTTCAGAATCTCACTTTCATCAAGTTTAATCACAAATCTAGCCACTCCCTGTGCCTCTGCTACTGACAAGTCATAAAATTTGATCATTAAGCATTGTAGGGTGGGCAAGTCAAGGAAAATATTGTTAAATTCATTGAATGTAATCTCCTTTTTCTTGCCCTTGAAGGTAGCCTTGACATGAAAAGGCTCACCTAGAATCCCCATCACTTTGTTATTAACTGTCTGTCTGATAGTCCTAACCACAAATGGCTTCAGAAGTATGCAATTGTGTACTTGTCCTTGCTTTATATTTGATTGTAAAAGCTGAAAAAGTTGCATATAAGCATCTCGACTAATACCAATACTATCCAGTGTCTTCTGTACTAACTCAGAATCCAAAGAATGATCCTTTACAAATGACTCCAAGCATTGTTTCTTTGCCTTTTTAAATTTCTTCTTCTCCAAAATATCCTTTGAAACTACTGAAGGAAGAAGATGATAATAAAATTGAGCTTCTTTTAAAGAATCTCTTTCACTTGCATTTGGTTGTAGAAGAGATCTAAGCAAAATTAACATCACAAATCAATGCAAGTAATTTAAATAAAGCCATATTTAAGATTTTTCAAGTGAAAAAAAATATACCTTGCTGCTTGGATTCTTTTACCATAGCCTCCTCCTCCTCGTTTGAGATTCTCAATATTTTTAAGAGCTCTTTGTCGATTTTGAAGGCCTAATAAAGTTTGCTTTCGTTGATATGCTTTGATATGCTAGGATCTTTGGGATATAGCTTTCCATCTAACCAAAGATCAATATTCTTCTTTCCTTCAAACCTGAGTATATGTTTCATAGACTCTGTAACCGTGATAGATTTTGTTCTCTTTCTTATTGGTTCATACTCACTATCCAACTCAATATGAAGATGATAGAGAGATCTTTTATGAGAGCTACAGAGATCATTGGATGATTGATCCATAGCTGAGTTACAGAGATCATTGGGTGATTGATCCATAGCTAAGGATATGATTAGAAGCAAGAACGAAAACAAAGAAGACATTACTAAGGAGGAGAAAAAAAGAAGAGAGAAACGATGGAGGGAGGCAATCGAGTATCCACCAAAATTTAAATTGAATATTACTTTTCACTTTAATGAGGAGAGGTAAGATCTTCATTATGACAACCTTGCCAACTTTATGGCGACCTAGATTTCTAGGTTTGATGTGACCACGAGAATATCACAACAATGACTTATTAATGAATTTTGATATTTTAACTTACCAAAATATAAACCTTTTAAAAATTCTATAAAATGATTTTATTTCTTAAATTGTTTTCTCTCTCTAGGATCTCTTACAAGGCATTTTCGAGACCTCAAAACTCCCCTAATGACTACACCATACATCATGGTTGGTGTGACCAATGTGTTGAATAGCCACCTTCATGTGCAAGGCTCTTGGAAGTGTGCCTCCTAGCATTCTCTCTCCATTATGGCCAATGTTGCCTACCCCCTTATGAGTTGATTTTTGGTTGCCTATGCCATGGTGGGTCCTAGCCGATGCAATGAATGTGTCCTTCCTCTAAGTAGACATAAGAGTCTACAACCTCCACCTGTCTTGCTCTTAGGGTGAAGGTTGATGTCCTCGCTAAAGCTAATGTATGGAATATCAAGACCTTGGTTTTTCCAATCTTAATTGTCAATCCATGTTGTGTACAAAATTCATGAAGGGCATAGGGATGTCAATGTAGACTCTCTTGTGACCCAAAGACTAGAACAATATGGTTAGAATAAAGTATAACAGAGACTAATAAACTTGCTATCTCCACCCCATCACCTACTCGTGTAATGTGGTCATCTATTTTCTTGATGTAGAGTCCAAAGAGTATAGGGGAGAGTAGACATCCCTACTTTACTCCAATGGTGCTAGAAACCATGTTTGAAAGTCCTCTTGTTTATCTCACCTAGCCTACCACCTTCTCATATAGTGCATAGGTACCCTAGATCATGTCCAATGGGATCCACTGTGTCTGGAGTCTCTATAGTAGTCTATCTTGTGGAATTTGTATTAAATATTTTTGTGGGAATACACAAAGAAATAATAGAATCTCTTCTCACTTTTATATTCTCAATAATGCCCCTCAAGGTGAAGATGTGGTTAGGTGTAAAGAATCACCGATTGAATCCAACTTGTCATGTTGCCCTCAATCTCCCTCTCTCTGCATATGTGTTGAGCTCCACCTCCATCACTCCATATATCTCAATCAATGTGTGGACCACTATGATGGTTCTGTAATTACTAGGATTTAGGGAATCTCCAAACCTATGGATATGCACGATGGTATGCATAGTCTCATTTGGGAAGCCTTCTGCTAGAGCCTTGTTGAAGATAAAAGCAAGGGGAGGAGCCAAAATGTCCACTGTATAAATGAAGTGCTCAACCTCTATACTCTTGTGATCCATTGATTGTCCATGCTTTCGATGCACTATCGCTCTTCTCATCATATCATGTATGAAGAAGGTGGATGTCTTAGGGTGAGGCTCCAGTGGGTGAGGAATTGGTCGCTAATGTGTGTGTGTGTGTGTGTGTGTGTGTGTGTGTGTGTGTGTGTGTGTGTGTGTGTGTGTGTGTGTGTGTGTGTGTGTGTGTGTGTGTGTGTGTGTGTGTGTGTGTGTGTGTGTGTGTGTGTGTGTGTGTGTGTGTGTGTGTGTGTGTGTGTGTGTGTGTGTGTGTGTGTGTGTGTGTGTGTGTGTGTGTGTGTGTGTGGTACATTACATAGTCCCTGTGCATAGGAGTGCCATGTCTCTAGCTCACTGATGGGTGTGGGTCAGTGTGACTCTTGCAATCAATGCCATGTTGTGGCTACATCTTTGCTCTCATGAATAAAAGGTATAGATCCCAATATTGTGCCTCCTTATATGCACACTGCTTATATGGAATCGGGGCTCTCACATGCCTATGTGACTCCCTCTCTATAACAGACCCTAGTTCTTTTGGTTTTGGAGATGTTTGTATAGCTCCCTACACTAGTCATCATACCATTTGTTCTAGGGCATGTTCCTAGGTCTTGTGAGTTTGCTAGTGTGTGGAGTGTAGGAAGCTCTAGAAAGTAGTTGAGTGAATGATTGAGGTGAGTGTGCCTAGGTAAGAAATATGCTTGAACATGTTATCCCATCATAGACATGATGGTTGTATATGTTAGCTAGTTCATGTGTGAAATAGAAAGTGGTGGGCTTGCGGAGGTGGCACTTGTGGATGTGGAGGGGTGGACATGGTGAGAGACATGTAGGTATAATATGCTCCGATTGGGTGAAGGGGGATGGTGAATGATCTAATTTGTTCCATCATCTCAATGAAACCTAGTACATAATCCACCCTGCTAGAGCCAATAGACTCGAGGCAAGTTAGTGCTCTAGATCCAAGCCATTGTTTCATCTTGTAGATAATGTGATGGTGCTACTCTATAATCATTATAGATGTCTTCTATAATGATTTTACCCTTTGTTTTACTTTATTTTTGGCCCACTCAGGTGTGCATATACAGCTTTTTGTGTGGGCATTAGGTGGTCCAAGGCAAGGTGAAGCTCGAGCAAGTAGGGTGTGGGCCCATGCGAGGTTGGGAGTGTGGGTGTGGAGAGGGCATGGGTAGGGTAGAGGGTATAGAGGGAGGGTTGTAGAAGGTGGGGATGGGGTGGTGGATGAGAGGTGAAGACTAGTGCTAAATGTACATGAGTGTGTGTTAAGGAGAGCCACATGTCTCACATAGAATTGTGGAGGGGAGGTGAAGACTAGTGCTAAATGTACATGAGTGTGTGTTAAGGAGAGTCACATGTCTCACATAGAATTGTGGAGAGAGTGAAACCTTAGTTATCAAGAAAGCTAGGCTAGTTTCTTATCTATTTTATCCTTTGACTGTATCTCCTATGTTATGCACCAAAATCTTGAGTGTCACCACATACTACTATGCACATGCCAAACTCTAGCCTTTCACCACACACCCATACACTAAGATATCTTCATTGTTGCAAACCTTTGTTTTCTTCAACCTCATCCTCATCAAATAGCTCATCACATGCTTTTTCACACTCCTAGGAAGAGAACATCAAGATGCTACTAGTTTCTCAACTAGCTTTTTTGCACCCCTTAACACCATTGTTGACACCTAACCTTTCACTTTAATATTTTAATTCTCTTGTCTTTCTTTAATAGGTAGTTCTTATGCTTTTTTCTTGACCTAGGGGTAACTTTAGATCCCTTAGCTAAAGGCCATCTATAGTAGAAAAGAGATGTCCATTTTTTGTGTAGGGTGATGACTTGGAACAACCATTGATTCTCTTCTATTTGCAAAAAGGGGGGTGCATTATTATCTCTTTGTAAGCATCAATTCTTGCGGGCTATTAGTGTAGTGATTCTCTCTACATGGCTATCTTTTGCAAGTGTATTAAGCATGTGTCCATTATCGAATTAAACTAGATCGAGCTCAAGAAAAAACCTTTCTTGCAAAACTATTAAGTGTCTACTATGTGATATCAAGAAGAATGAGGAAAGAAGTGTATGTAAGTGACTGATGACATGTCAATGTAAAAATGTTATATATTTATTTATTATATAAATTTGTGAATAGCTTTCTTTGTTTTCTCGTTGAAGGGAGAAGCTGAAGTGGAAGTATGAGCAAGTGGAAGTAAGAGAGGTGTGAGCTATGATGAATGGAGAAAGAAAGCAAGAGAGAGAGAGACTCAAAATGTGGAAACTCCAATAGTCACAATGTGTGACCGGCCTTCCCTTTATTCAAATGTCACTGAAAGAATAAAGAATGAAGTGAATTAAGGGAGATGTGAGCTATGGCGGATGGAGTAAGAGAGCAAGAGAGATAAACTCAAGATGTGTGAACTTTAACCATCACAATGTGTAACCGATCTTTCCCTTATTCAAATGTCATTGAAAGAATAAAGAATGAAGTGACAATGATGGGTGTCCACTATGTGTGAAGTGTGCAAATGCATATACTATCAATGTAGTAATACATAGGCACATTTATCCCTAATAACCTCCCATAAAGGCAAATGTGTCTGGAGTGAAGAGGGAATAAGAAAAAAGGACAAAGTACAATGTATACGTAGAGTATAAGAGGTTGAGAAAGAGAGGTCATCTCATCAAATGCCCATCAACTTCCTAAGGAAGGCAAAACACTTTGTTGAGAGACTTTTCGTGAGCGGATCTATGAGGTTTTGGTCAATTGAGATCTTGACAAGGTCAACAGACTTGTCCTCGATGATCTCTTTGATATAATGGTAGCACACCTTAATGAGCTTCGTCTTTGTATGGAAGACCGGATCTTGGCTAACAGGATAGTGCTCATAGAATTTGAATGCAGTGTAGGGACCACGTTAGTCATACAAGGTCTAGCCACCACTAGGCAATCTAACCAGAGAGTCTCCTTACAAGCCTAAGTGGTTGCAACATACTCGACCTTTGTAGTAGAGAGGGTCATGCATTTTTGCACCCTCGACATCCAAGAAACAACACCCCCATCAAAGATAAACACATAGCCAGAGGTGGATTTTCTACTATCTACGTGTCCCGCATAATCAAAGTTAGTATACCCCATGACTCCTGTATCTTGGCCATCATAACATATGTACATATTTGATATGCCCTTTAAGTACCTCATGATATCCTTGACGACATCCCAATGCCACCTGCCAGGTGTAGCCATATAGCATGCCATAACTCCCATTGCAAAAGCTATGTCAAGATGAGTGGCTATCATGGTATACATCAAACTTCCCACTGCGGTGGTAGAAAGCCTCACAACCAAAGACACACAAATGAGCATACCAGGGAGGTTTTCCAAACCACACCTCATCTGCAACCTGAAAGTTAAATAGTACTATAAGGAGATCGATTGATCAAGTGTATGACAGTAGTCACTACCTTAGCTCAAAACTATTGTGGTAAGCCTGCCTAGCTAAGCATACCATGGATCCTTTCCTATATTGTCATGTTCATGGGCTCAGCCATATCATTCTAGGATGGGGTGTACGGGGCGATCAGCTAATGCTTAATACTCCTCTCATTGCAAAATTTATCAAAGGCTTTAGAGACATACTCGCCCCCATTATTTGGCCATAGGCATTTCAAACTATACTCCGACTGGTTCTCAACGAATGCAAGCTAATGCTGAAAAATAGCCAAAACATTAGATTTCACCTTTATGGGATATGCCAAGACCTTATGTGAGTAATCATCAATGAATGCGACAAAGTACTTGATGCATCCTAACGATTGACATGATATAAGTCCACAGACATCAAAATGAACAAGAGCCAAGGGCTCACCCATGCGTAGAGTGCTAGACTTCTTATGTGTACTACATGTCTGCCAGCCATATAAGCAATGATCACATGACTCAAAACACTTATAGTCAAGGGGTGGAAGATACTGCAAACGAGTAAGCATTTCCATTCCCTTTATGGACATGTGCCCAAGGTGACGATGCCAAAGAGATACATGTGGAACTACAACCATAGACAAAATATAATCTACGGATCTAGATACAGCCAAGGGATATAAAGTGCCAGACTTGGAACCACATGCCAGAACAATGTTTCCACATGTGACCTTTCAACAATAATCCCCAAAGGAAACAAAGCAATCCTCATCATCCAATGTGCCAATAGAGATAAGGCTCTTCATGAGAGTCGGTACATGCTGAGTATTATGCAAGATAAACATACTACCTGAACCAACCTATAGCTAAATAGTACCAATACCAACTATCTGCAATAGTCATTCCCCAAATGGACAGAGCTAGTCATACTGCGATAGGAGTGGAACCTCTCTCTATGAGGAGTCACATGAAAGAAAGCCCCTAAATCTATCAACCAACACCGAGTAAAACCAGGTGAGGCATTAGTTAGTTGTGACTCTTCTAAAGAAGAAGTTACAAGTATGTAATCATCATTAGAGTCAGGCTGTTGCATTACATTGATCTCTTCAATCTTAACACTAGACTTAGTAGGGACAATGTTGCAATCATCAAACTGTCCTATGCTTTCCCTTTGCCCTTTTCCTTGTGCTTGTTATTGCACATTTTATGGCAGTGCCACCTAATATGTCTTGATTTCCCACAATAATGGCATGTCAAATTGGACTTACGTCCATGGGACTTACTGCAAGACTATCCAGGGACTTAGAATGAGACTTCTACGAGTCTCTACCATGGTGGTCATTTCCGCTCTTGCCATCATAGCGACCTTTCACTGTCAAAGAATCAGAAGTACAAGAAGCATCCACATTCTTCCTATTTATCTTCTTTTTCAAGAGTGCACCCTCTACATTAGACAATTTCAGCCCATTCTCGGGCATATTTGCATACATAGCAATATGGAATGTGTCCCAAGACTCAGGCAGTGTGACCAACAAGAATAAAGGTGGAAGATTGTCCTTAAAGTCAATACCTTGCGATGGCAGCTAGCCAATGATAGCATGAAACTCACTCAAATGTTGAGAAATACTGGTATCTTCCTTTATATAAAGGTCCATAAGCTACTTTAGCCAATACATCTGAGAAACATGGTTGTGCTTTTATCATAGAGATTACATATTTTCTCCCAAAGATCCCATGAAGACTGCCCATCTGTGGACAACATTACAATAAACCTACTTATTGAGGGACAGGATAATCGTGGACCTACAAAGCTCATCTAAGTCATCTGATCTTGACCTTCAGGCTTAAGGCTTTTGCATTGGATTGGCCTAATCTGATATTTCTACACTAAAACTTGCAAATTTTGGGTCTTCTAATAGCCAAAATTGTTGCCATCCAACTTTTCAATGTTCAAGATGGCACTGTCATTTGAATGACCAGCCATACTGTAGGAAAAAGAGGCATAGTACAAACCAAACATTTGTTGTGATACCTGCAAACAGTCCCAAAACCACTCTCAAAACAAGTTGAAAACAAGAGTACGGACCAAATAATGAGTTGTCCAAAAAGTACGACCAAAATTACATCAAATAGAGGGGACTGCTCTCATAAATAATACAATAGTTTGCAATTACAACATGCTTAAAATGAGGTACAACACTAAGAAATCAATGCTAAACAAGGGAAACCACTGATACAAAACAACATGTAGCACGCAAGCATAAGTTACAAGCTTAACTACAAATAAAATCCAAAGCTCAGTGTTACATCTAAGTGTCGAGTAAGTGGCTCCCATTGGAACAAAAGTCAAATGCTAAATGAGGAAACAAAGCTCAAATCCTCATGTAAGTGGCATCCAAGCATCCAAGATACATCAAGTACATAGCCAGGAGCATAAGACCCAATAAAAGCTTCAAGCTCGTAAGGTCATAGACGTCTAAAGCATCCAACAAAGTAACTAACAACCAATGTCAAATGTCCTAATCTCAAATCAAAGCTCAAATGCATTCAATAGCATAACCAAGCATAGATCTTCAATGTCATGCACCAATACATCCGATTGAATGCTTTAATAGCATGAAAGAGCATTAGGCATAGATTGTCCCTATTAAAAGCTTGCTATCCATTGTACTACAATAATAAAATGACAGTCAACATTGAGTAAAAGTGAGCTCAATCGAAGCCAAAAAGCATTCCAAGAGCATGGCCAAGTATGTGGCATCAACCATAGACATCAATGTATCATCCCAAGTAGCCAGGAAGCATCAACAAGCAACAAGCATATGCTTTCATTGATAAAATAGCCTTCAGTCTTAGTTATTAAAACATTAAAAATGGGAGTAAAATTGAGCCAAATATGGGCTCAAATCAATCCAAAAAACATTCTAATACATTGGCTAAACATTCCCCAAGTGTCCAATATCAAATGAGCATCTCGAGAGCATCACATAAGCCAAGAGCATGACATTTTCCTAACAAATAGCATTCAGACCTATTATGGAAATACTAATATCTATGAGAAAACAAAGCTAAAAGAGTACTCAAATCAGTCCAATACCATCTCAAACCAATGACATATGATCCCCTAATTATTCAGCAACAAAACATAGGTATATAGGCATCTCAGGAAGCATATACGAGCTCCAAACATTGAAGACATTGTTGTCCCTATTTTATGACAGCATATTTTCATGTTTGCACACTTAATAGGTAAAACTCAATGACTCAAAACCAATGCTCAGTGTTAATGGTCAATGCTGGGAGGAGTGGTAAACAATGCCAAAGCCTTTGTCCAATGATGGTGGAAAGTGGTTGAGCAAGCACAAGTGCTTGAAAATGGCCACAACTAAAAAACGTTTGTGAATTTCCAACCCTAAATACTGAGCTAAATACTCCCTAAAATAAGCTCAACCTAGGCTCAAGAATGCCCTATGATAGCTCCAATAGGTTCTGAGAAGTCCTAGAGCAATGGGAGCTCAATATGAACCTCAAGTTGTGGAGCTATGGCTGCCAATGGTGATGCCTTGCTATAGGTAACTCGAATGAGCATTGAAACAATGCTAGATTGAGCTTGAGCTCATAGAGAAGAAGGATTGGATACCAGTTGAAGGGAGAAGCCCAAGTGGAAGCATGAGTGAGCGAAAGCAAGAGAGGTATGAGCTATGGCAGATGGAGCAAGAGAGCAAGAGAGAGAGAGACTCAATATGTGGGAGCTCCAATAGTAACAATATGTGACCAGCCTTCCCTTTATTCAAATGTCATTGAAAGAATAAAGAATGAAGTGACACTGATGGGTGCCCGTTGTGCTTGCAGTGTGCAAGAGTGGGTATTTTGAGTGTAGTAATACAGGGGCAGCTAGGTAGCACAAGCACCTTTACCCCCAACACTCGTGGTTGTAAGGCTTTTGGTATAAGCTCATGTGCACAAGCTCTCAGTACATGCCTAATATATTAGGACTCTCCAAGTACAAGTTAATGTATGTGTTCCTAGTGAGATCCATAGAGTACTTTATTACAAGGAAATCATTGGTATTGTCTTTTTCTTGGTGCATCCGGACATACCCTATGTGTTGCTTATACTTTCTATCTCTATATTGTGACTTTTATGAAAGGTATTGAGCATATGCACATTGAGTTGTAACCTTGATGCATCTTTTCTAAGTATATATAAGCATATTTTCTCATATGGATAAATTTGATTTTCTATCTCTCACTTACAAGTTCTCAACACTAGTACCCTTTTTAGATCTAAGAGCCTTCATTTTGGCAATCTCATTTGGCTTGTTTTTAATAGTGCTGGTGTGAGCTTATGTGCAATCCACATTTTGGTCCCCTAAGCATTTGGATTAGTGTAGTGCTTCAACCTTACTTGTCTGCCACCAAACTCTAGAGTTGCTTGATTATTTCCTTTATTGTGATATGCCATGGGGTCATCCAATTGAGCCCTTGCTTTTTCAATAACATCCTTAGTTTGTTGTCTAACTTGAGTGACTCCTAATATTCTTGGTAGTTTCATGATCTAGTTCTTGTACCACCCAATTGGAAGGCTCTTGAGTAGCCGCTTGGATGTGCATGGGATTTGATCTTCCTTTGCAATATGGCTTCATTTGGCTATTGAAAAGAGATTTTATGTCATAAATTATTTATAATACTCCTTCATTGTTTCAATTTTCTTTGGCACCTCTTGCATGCTTCTCATTCTCTTAAATTCATCTCAAATCTTCTTATTAATTGTAGTCACCTATATGGCCAGCTTTACATCTAGCTTAGCCAAGCACATGTATACTTTGGCAAGTGTGCCTTTCAAGATCATAATCTCTAGTTGCAAGTTATAAAATCATTGGCATAGGTTTTCATCCCAAGGGCTTTGCTCTCAAATTGGCTTGGATAATGCTACCATGCTTGTTGACAAAGTCTTTGAGTAGATTTCGTGGTTAGGGAAATACCTTAATTCAATAAGGCATGCTACATGTGATCTCACCAATGTAGTAGACCATATGTGTAGCATCACAATGCTATAACTAGGATTTATACTTCATATTTCTTTTTTTTTGTAAGAATATGAATTGTTTTTCATTCTATTGTAATTTAATTCATTTTTCCATGTGTGAATTTTCCATGTATCAAATGAGGTATCAAATATCCACTTTGGAGCCCAATACTTGGCATCAAAGAAAATTTGTCACAAAGCCAGGTGGCCTTATGGTAGTGAAGAAGGTTTAAATACAAAGAAGAAGATTATGATGAACATATAGAGGCTTTGAGAAACTAAACATTGATAGAAAATGGAAGACTGCAACAATGAAGTTGTTAACCTACTAGAGAGATCATCGAATCAAGAGATTATGAAGGGGCATGGTACTAGATTGATATGCATACAAATAGAAGAAACAAAGTTCTCAAGAAGAATGCAAGCATGGTGTTATCACCAAATTTATTGACTATAAAAGAGAACAATTGTCAAAAATGATAGTGGCTAAAAATATAAGTCAATGAAGTCAAATTGTTAAAGAAGCTATCAAATGTACGAAGAGTTAGTAAAAAATTTATAAGTAGTTAAAAATAGAAATTGCCAACAATAGGTGGGCAAAGCTAAAATGTCCCGTAAACTTATGTGTAGTAGAATATCTTAGAAGCTAAATAGAAAAATCTTGTGCATACATTTGATTATTTTGCAACCAAGCTAAACAAGGCCTTGGCTAAGGATTGGACATTGTAAGAGGACGAGGGGCTAAAGGGTTGAGGATGCCCACCTAAGAAAAAAAACCTATTATACAAGGTTACAGATGAATAGGGATCCCATTCTTGGATGTGAAATCATTGAAGAATCCTCTAATCTTATTCTCCTTCTTCCCAAATCCAAAGCTTGAGAGAGAGAGAGAGAGAGAGAGAGAGAGAGAGAGAGAGAGAGAGAGAGAGAGAGAGAGAGAGAGAGAGAGAGAGAGAGAGAGAGAGAGAGAGAGAGAGAGAGAGAGAGAGAGAGAGAGAGAGAGAGAGAGAGAGAGAGAGAGAGAGAGAGAGAGAGAGAGAGAGAGAGAGAGAGAGAGAGAGAGAGAGAGAGAGAGAGAGAGAGAGAGAGAGAGAGCATATTGAGGAAGAATGGAAGCAACAGGAGTTTCCATTCTTCATATGCCTCACATGCTTCCACTTTGGAGTCCAGACTACAACGAAGAAGGAGAGAAATCAGTGAGCATTCTCACATTCTCTTTTTTTCTTTTCTTATATATAGCCAAGAAGTGGTCATTGCATGGAAGGATTGTGTTAAGAAGGGATAGCATCTAGACCCCATTTGTCTAGTTTAGGAAGTCTAGATTAGAAAGGAATCTATTTGTTTGTTGAGAGCATATCAAAAAGGGAAAGAAGTAGAAATGAAATTGGATTAAGATGAGAAAAACAATAAAAACTTCTAAAAATCTCAAACAATCAAATAAAGATTCACCTCAATTAGAGTGTCAATAAGAGATATGTGGTCATGCATTGCTTGTGTTTGAGTAATAGTATGGAGCTTGAATGCATATCTTCTTGAGAAGAAAATTTAATAAAAGAGAGGCTTTTTTGGCATTATATGACACTTTCAAAATTACATGTGGCATAAACACTATGTGCACAAAGTTTCATCTCAAGAAGAGTGTTAATGAGAGATAAGTGGTCATGCATTGCTTGTGCTTAAGTAGCAATATGGAGCTTGAATGCATATCTTCTTGAGTAGAAAGTTAACTAAAAAGAGAATTTTTCATTGTTTGACACTATCCACCAAAGCAGGGCATTGAGAGAGGGTGAAAAGCTTCCCATTTTTGGACATGCCTTGGAATCATTCTATGCATCTAAAACTCATTGTTGAATGCTAGTAATCACATCTCAAACTATTTTTGACTACTAATCATCAAGGGGCATGCTTAGATGCTTGCAATTCATAGAATAGGAGATTCATGGAGGGTCATATACAAGGTGAGCCGCCATAAGTTTTGAGAGAAGAAAGAAAATAGCCACCCTTTCATTTTATAAAGGATCCCTCTTTGAATATGCACTTTGCTACATTCGATGCATTGTATTGTGTCCCTTTTGACTTGCCAATGCAAATGCTTATCTCTTTTGAGTTTCCTACCTTTAGTACATTTTATTTGGTCCCTTTTTTGACTTGCCAAAGCGGTAATAAATTTATAGATATTTTACCATTAACACTAAAATGCTTATCCATCCAGCTTAGCTATCCTTATCTACTCGTACTCTAAGATACAATTCATATTTCCTTTGCATACAAGGAAGACACCACACACACTCACACTCACACTCAAATATTCTAACACCCCCCTTGGTTGCCTTCTTTAGCTACTATAAGGTGGTCATGTGATTATATCAGTTACATTGATTGTTAATTGTCCCCCCTCATGAGGTGCATCCTTTAGCTACCACTAGTAGGTGGTTGGGTGCTTGTTTTTCTTTTTAGTAATCTTAGTCATTCATCTTCTTTTACTTATTACCTTCTTGTCTTTAGAAAGATGTCCTTATACCTTTGCATCCTTGCTATTTTCTTCTATGAAATTTTATTTCTTTTAAAACATGCATTTAGGTTCATAATGACCAATCTTTTTCTAATGGTTGGATTTTGATAGATGATTTAATTTGCACTCCAAGATAATATGGCATTTTCTTGTGTAGTGGTATCATTCTTTAGATTCTTTAGTTGTGCTCTTTTGGTGTAGAAAGTAATTTTCAATGCTCGTGGATGAAGATGTTTTCATCTTCTTTAATTTTCTTTCTTGCTCCAATAATGTAGCTTCTACCTTGTGCACTTTCATCTTGGGAATTCTTTTAAATGTAGCTACAACTTGCTCATATCCATTGCCTTGTGAATGCACACTATTTAGAAAGATAGCACATGCTTTGTCTTCTTCTAGTACAATTATACTTTCATTTTCCTTCAACTATAGCTTGAAGAATTGTATTAGAAAATTCATTTTGAAATTCTTGGCTTAAGATCCAAACAGCTGATCTAATTCCTCCCAAGCCTTCTTTGCCTCCAATATGTTGGAAATATGGTGTAATACATCGTCATGTGGCTAGATTGCAATGATTCCAAGTGCTTTGTTGTACTATGCTTCTTCCACTTTGCATCCTTTTCCTTATCATTTCCTTCATCACTCGGTTCACCTAGTTCAAAAAAATCCCACAAATCCTTGTGCATCAAGTGATATATGGTTTTCATTTTCAATGTATAGAATCACTATCACTAAATTTGGAGATGCTATGTATCACAATTACACACATTTTAATTGCATTTTCAAAGTTCTTACCTCTTGGCTACTAGCTCAAGAGCAATGTCAAATCTCAATTACAAAGAGAAATTTTGAAAATTACAAAGGGTTTAATAAAATCCCACAATGCTGGTCTTAAGGGGGCCAATGGCCCCCGACAAGGGTCAGGGGGTAGCACCCTCGGCCCTGCCCTATGGTAAAGGGGATATTCCCTGGCCGACTAGGAAAGGTTCATAATATGGTCGGATATGCTGACCAAACTACCTTCCCAAGCTATAAAAGGAAACCCCCCCTAAAGCCATCGTAAATCTATATTTCACCTAGTCAGAGTCTTTACAACTACCCTTAAGCTCGTTGCCATCATATGATGGGATCGCCATCTAAGCTTCACAGTGGAATTGCACGGGTGGACAAAGCCATCTTTGTATCAATTCGTTTGAAATTAAAGCAGTCTTTGTTCTTCTCATATTTGCTATGTGTTCTCTACTCCTTGCTCATTATATCCACTATGTCATGTAATTTCTACAGCATTGACATAAGTAGGAGAGAAGTGGGTTGACGATAACACTAATCACCATGAGCACATCCTTTTGAAATAGATTGGCCATATTGGCGATGTAATCACCCTTCTTTGCTTCTTTGTCTATATTTATTATTGCAAAAGTAGGCCTTGAGTTTGTTAAACAAGTTGCCCCCTAGCTTCTTGATAAACAAGACCTCTAAGTTGGGGCACACCCTTTGCAAGCCTTCACTTGGATATGAACCTTGTTAAACAGTGTGGGTTCACCTATTATTAGGCCCCCCTATCTTATTAAACGGTGCGGATTCACAAAGAAATGGATATGAGCAAGTTGTAACTATGTTTAAAAGCATTCCCAAGATGAAAGTGCACAAGGTAGAAGCTACATTACTGTAGCAAGAAAGGAAATTAAAGAAAATAAAAGAATCTTCACATTCAGGAGCATCAAAAATTACTTTCTACACCAAATGAGCATAATTAAAGAATTTAAAGAATGCTACCACTACAGGAGAAAAGGCCATATCATCTCAGAGTGCAAATTAAAACATCTACCAAAATCCAACCATTGTGAAAAGATTGGTCATAATGAAACTTAATGGATGTCTAAAAAGAAATAAAATCTCATGGAAGAAAATAGCAAGGATGCAAAGGTGTAAGGAAATCTTTCTAAAGACAAGAAGCCAATAAGAAAAAGATGATGAATGACTAAGATGACTAAGAAGAAAAAGAAGCACCCAACCACCTACTAGTAGTAGCCAAAGGATGCATATCGTGAGGGGGGACAATTAACAATCAATGTAACTAATTTAATCACATGGCCACCTTATAGTAGTTGAAGACAGCAACCAAAGGGGGTGTTAGAATATTTGAGTGTATATGTATGTGTGGTGTCTTCATTGTATGCAAAGGAAATATGAATTGTACCTTAGAGTACTGGTAGATAAGGATAGTTGAGGTGGATGGATAAGCATTTCAATTGCAAGTCAAAAGGGACCAAATAAAATGTACCAAAGGTAGCAAAGTCAAAAGGGATAAGCATCTGAGTTGACAAGTCAAAAGGGACCAAATACAACGTACCAAATGTAGCAAAGTGCATATTTAAAGAGGCATCCTCTATAAAATGAAAAGGTGGCTATTTTCTTTCTTCTCTTAGACTTATGGCTTGCCTTGAGGCTTCAAGAGCTCTAATAGCTTTCACACCCGTTGCAAGCCTTCACGTGGACAACACCATTGTAGTTTGAACTCATGAACTTATGTGCAATATTGGATACCTCACCACCTCAAGGATAAGTATTTGATACCACATGTATAATAGTATATTTATGGAAGGTCATAGATAGGGAGAGACATATGCTTGAGAGAACACAAGAAATAGCTATTCTTTCATTGCATAGAGGATGCTTCTTTAAATAGACACTTTGCTACGTTTGGTACATTGTTTTTGGTGCCTTTTGACTTGCCAACTCACATGCTTATCCATCCACCTTAGCTATCCTTTTCTATCCACACTCTAAGGTAGAATTCATATTGCCTTTGCATACAAGGAGGGCACCACACACACACACACACACAGAGTAATATTTCCATGCAATTAAAAGTTAGTTGGTTAGTTCGAAAGTTAGTTAGTCAATTAATAAGTTAGTAAGATTACTAATTAAAGTTTTAAAAAATAACTAATATTAATAATTAATTATTTTTATTTCATTTAAAATATTTTATTTAGAAAAATCAAGAGTCGTAAATCTGATATTTTTCTCGGATTGACAAGGACCATAGCATAGCCACCCTTCATGTAAGTTACAACGTGAACGAGACTTATGAGCTATATTAATCACTAATATTAATGTGTATAGTTTGGATGGTCCAAAAATATTAGATTTTGGGCAAAACTAATATATTTTAGATATTATTCTAAAAATATATGGAGATTTCTAGAACCGGATGTCATTTAAAAGAAAAGACAAGTGATTTTTTAGTTAGTTATGGAGATTTTATAAAAAGAAAAAAATAAAGAGAGGATTTGTGAAATCATGCACGCCACAATCGCAGTCTACAGACAGAAAACAACACTTCGAACAGAGAAAAGAAGGAGTGAACTAAGAGCTTTCTAATCAAGTGTCTTGGAGTTTTACCTCCCTTTCGGAGTCAACGGAACCATCAGATTTACGATCTGAGCATCAAATCACTGATCTTTTCAAGATCCCCCTCCACAAAGAGCTCCACTTCTCAGCCACAAGCCCTCTTCTCTAATTCACTATAAATATGAGGCATGGGGAGGCACAAGAGAGCACAAGGAGACCCCGATAGGCTGTAAGAGAGAGGTAGAGAGAAGGATACCCCTCCAAGAGATTGTGAGAGAGAGCTTGAAAGAGAGAGAGAGAGAGAGAGAGAGAGAGAGAGAGAGAGAGAGAGAGAGAGAGAGAGAGAGAGAGAGAGAGAGAGAGAGAGAGAGAGAGAGAGAGAGAGAGAGAGAGAGAGAGAGGTCACCCTGAGAGGCAGCAAGGAAGAGAGTTAGCTCAATTCCCTTTATTTCGATCCTCGACTTAACCATCTTCTATTACACTCTCCTATCTTGAATCTATTCCGCCTTCTTAATCTCTTGAGTCTACTTGTGGACGATGGCCTCTAAGCAAAGAATATTGCACGTGGATGACAATCCTACAACCAGCAACAACGAAGCTTCAGGCAAAGGCATCACCGTTAATCTAATTGCGGTACCAGTCATAAGTAATGTATCTCCAAATTTATAGATAATTTTTTTGATTCTCATATGAGATATATTAAGCCCCATACTATGATGCACGAGTATAGGTCATCAAAAGGGATAAATTTTATCTCACCTATTCAAAAGATCGAGCTTGCAAAATGCATATATTAAGGAAAGTTAATTGCACCTAGTTGCATATGGCTTGTTCGTTGATAGAGCAATTACAAGGAGAAATTGATCAAGGGTATGAATGGCATAATCATGACATTAAAAATTGTGCATACAAGAGTTAAGTAAATTTTACATAGAATCGCTCTTTGATCCCAAGGGGAAGAGCAGATATGTGATGGAAATATTATCACAACTATTCTTGCATTGTTTGGGAAGAATACAATTGGTTCTTTTGTTGGTTGATCGAACAACATCCTAAATGCTTTTACATTCAATTGGTTGTTAGTTTTTTGTTTGGATGATTGTTCCATGTGCTTGTGATTTATGCTAAATGCATGGCAAGGGTCTGTGATGACAAGTTGCTGTGGGGATAAAGGAATGTTTTCCTAGAAAATGATGTTAGGGCTGAATGCCTTGTTGTGCTAGATTCCTAAAAGATTTAATTAAGAAAGGATATATTGCACGGGTGGATCACCTCCATGACCGCACCGCAGATTAACCCAAAGAGGGCACTCCTTGATTCATGGGCCGAAGTTCAAGTGGTGAAAAGGCCAACCACGGGAATGATGTTTCACTCCTAGACAACTTTCGGGTCAGGTGGAGCTCTGGACACCCGTTGCTAGGTCTAGAATGGAGTTGAAGACCTCCGTGGCCCCCAACATCTGGGCATATTGGGAGATCCTATTCTAGATAAAGGGTTGAATTTGTGGTGCCATGTGATTTGGACCAGTTACTTCTACAGGACAGAAGAGATACTTCTGTTGGACAAAAGGGATACATAATTTCTCCTGTATGGGCGGGAGACAAAGATTAACTTGAAGATAAGTTAAGGAACTTGTTTGAACTTGTTTGTCAATAGATTGCTTGCTCTATTTTTGTGTCTGTGCTATAAGTTATGTGAACAAACCATGTTCTTTAAAAGGCTTAATTAATGAAGCTGACTTTAAGTGTCACACATAAATGTGGTAGAACCTAATTAGAAAACTAAAGCTATTAAGGGAAGCAGTTGGGCGGAACCCCCGACGATCGTCCTATGGCAAGGTGGTCCCAGAGAACTGGGAGGCTTCTCACAAGATTTTTACCATCGTTCGACCTTTAGGTATTGTTAGGTTAGAACCCAATTCATGCCATCATAGGGGACTGAAATGGGACTACGCCCTACGGGTAGAGAGGTTGAGCGACACATCCCTCTCGTTTCCCATTCTCTTTGAACCAAGTGTGGCTTGGGTCTGCTTCGGTGTGGGTATCTCTGTGTAAAGTAGGATGTCCAGGATCCGTCATTAGAATGCTATTAGGAGACCTTGGCCACTAGGAGCCCAAATTTCAGGTCAATCCTAGTGGATTAGTCCGTGAACATTCTGTTGTGAGGTGGATTCGAGAAACCCTAGGCAAAAAAACTCGGAACATTCCATGGGAATGCCATGCAACGACGCTTAGATTCATTTCTCAATAGACCGGTAAAAGCGTGTCTGGACAGGCGATGGGGCGGGCACCTCACATACACACACATGCACACTCAAATATTCTAATACATTTTGTATTGAAAATGTAGATGACTATGATTATTGATGTATACTCACTTGAAAACATAACTTCCAAATAGATTTTAAAGTGATTTGATGTTTTTTTGTTCAAGATTCATAGGAAGAGAGAGAGACAAAGACATGGAGCTATAATAGAGAGTAGTGAACTCTCATTGTTCTCTTCTTCTCATTATTCCATAATGCTTACTTAAGTCTAGTCACATATAAATGATAAACACACTAGGTTACTAACTGACAATACCACTAGCTGTGGTTGAGTCTAACCGACTCAGCTATTACAACACACATGAAGAGTGATAGCTAAGATGACACCTGTCTAAATAAGGTTAGTCATGTCAGTGATACTGATCACGAGCTCGATTCTCAACCCTCCCCCTCAAGCTCAAGCTAACTGTTGTACTCCAAGTAGCTCTCTAAAATGCACAAAGTTCTCTTTACCAAGTGATTTGGTAAAGATATCTGCTACCTGGTCTTCTGTCTTCACATGGAGTAAATCAATATTTCCAACAAGTACCATGTCCATGATAAAATGGTAATGAACTTCTATGTGTTTGGATCTAGCATGATAGATGGGATTGCTAGCCAGCATCACACTGCTGAGATTGTCACAATGCAATGTGACTTTGCTATCCAATTGTATACCCATCATCTCCTTTTGTTGACTTCTCTTCAAATTCATCTATATCAAAATTTGGTGCTTTTTGAATGTGTGTTGAGAGTGTCATGACCATGGGTGACTCTATAGTTGTAGGAGATCTTGGATGAGGTGTTCTTGGTTGCCACAAATTGATTGCCTTCAAGTGTTAGTCCTCATGTCCTCTTTTTTTTCAGGTGATGGACCAATTTCTCCTTTACATGCTCTAGAGACATTAGGTTAATCTCACAAACATATTCCACACTCTCCAAGCTTCTAATGATCAACCACAATCTAGCTTTGAGCTTCTTAGGATTTTCTATCTATGGAGTGTGAGCTAAAAATGTAGCTTCCTTAAAGAGTTCCTATTTCTTAGCCATGATGCATCTATATACTTCCATTGGGACTTTGCATTGGCTCTCATTGTACAACACTACACCTAAGTTGGTGGATACCTTCATTAAGATTCCTTCATAAGCTCCAAGACTTATTTTCCAACAACTCCTACCTATCTAGCAGCTATGTGGGATCATGTATGCAGCCATTCATTGACCTTGACCTTGTGATGCTCTTGTTTTTCTCTCTCATGAAGAGTTGTCTTTGCCTTATCTTGATTAAGTTAAAGTGTAATGTTTGTCAATTGACCATTTATCTCTACTAGCTATTTCTATAACTCTTCCACTTCTTCCTCCCTAGCCTTAGTTACCGAATAATGCTCTTTGACTTGAACCTAGAGCTCATGTACCTACTCATATGATTGCATAATGAACTTAATGTAGGCTTATTGAGTCTCATCTAACCTATCTTGAAGCTCCTATATCATCTTGATTGCATTACCTTTGTCCCTTTTGAGATCGTCATACAACTGCTTTAAGGTTCCTAGTCCACTTGTTATTCCTTGTCCTATAGGGGACTTTTGTGTGTTCTTGGTAGATTTAGCAAGGTGATGTCTTTCCTCCTAGGTTATGGTTGTAATGAACGGGGATCACGGGAGCATGGCATGGGAACATACCAGTCACACTGACAGTATATAAGGTGTAAGAGGGTATTTTGAGGCATCACAGAAGTTATCAAGAAACTCTCTTTTCACCTTCTCAAGCTTCCATGGCTTCTTCTTCTTCTTCCTCTCTCCCTCTTTCCCTCTCTTCTTCTTGCCTTTCTCTCTCCTCTCCCTCTTCTTCTGCAGTCCTTCTCTCTCTCCTTCCCCTTAGTTAGGACAGTTAGTTCTTCTTCATTACAAGTGGTATCAGAGCTTTGTCCTTGATCCTTCTCTTTCCCCATAGATTTAGGGCTCTCACAGTTTCCCACAGTTAGAAAACTCCAGTTACATCTCTTTCACAGGTACACAGGAGTACCCAGGCAGGCTGTCAACACTCTTGAAGACTGTGGCAGCCTTTCTTGGAGCTTTCCCAAGAAACATGGATAAATCTGGAGGTGGGCAGACAAATTTGATAGGTCGTCACTAATTTTCATGCAAGTTTTTTAGGATTTTGGGCAAAAAGGAGGGTAGCACAGTTAGAGAAGGCCAAAAACTTAGTTACTTTTCAAGAAGACCTTCTCTCTCCTCTTTTCCCCAAGCTGCCATGGAAGCTCCAGCCCAAGAACCTCAGAAATCTTGCTCCCCCCCTCTTCCCAAGCAAGAATGGCTTGTCCCAAGGCTTTCCCCTCAGCTAGAGCATCACATTGAGCAGCAGCAACCCTGGTCTACCCTGCTTGTAGCACCTAGGAGCAGCCCCGAAATTTGTGGTGCAAAAAATGGGCTGCTTCCTGGCCTGTTGGACAACCCCCCCAGCCCTCCTCTCCTTCCTGGCATCACTCCTGGCTCTTGGCAACCTTCTTGGGCAGCAATAGAGGCATCTTCCTCAGCCCTTGGACTCCCCTTTTCACTTCAAGAAACCCTGGTCTGGTGCAATCCATGGCAGCCATGGAACCTTGGCATCAAGCTCAGAAATCTTGAAGATTTTGGTTTCTTCTTGGTCCCCGAGAGTCCCTCTTCAAGCTAGCTCAAGATTTCAGCCATCAAGAAGCATGGGAAGAAGATTACAATCAAGATTTGAAGGCATGCACTTGTGGGCAGCCATGGCTATGGAGTAGAACTTCAATTTCAGCAAGAACTCTTCATGGGAAGGTCCTCAGCCATCCTGCCCCAAGCTTGACTTCACCCTTTCTTGACGGAGTACAACCATTTTGGAGCTATGGAGCATGCGGGATTAAAGTGAAGCTCTCATGAAGGACTGAGGTGGCATTAGTGGCTACCTTCTTCTCCAAAAGACTCAAGGTAACCGATTCTTGGCTCTCATTCTCTCCGTTTAAGCCTCTTGTTGAATCCCATCCACTTGTTTGAGAGAATGTATGAGTCCAAGTAGATAATAGGAGTCCCAGACATTGAATACATGCTGAGTATTAATCCCAGTCATTTTCCTTTGATCTTATAGTATCGAAATGGATTTTACTCATGCTGAAGCTTCATTGTGATTATATTTTTGCTTACCCACAACCCGTTTGGCTTCTTGTGAATTGGTTGAGCCAAGAAGTGATAAAAAAAATCCATTGTATAAGGGTGAGTAGACAGTGAGTCACTGCCGGTAAGCTCTCTATCCCTACTCCCCATTCCAATTCCATGCACTTCATTAAAAGCCTAAAATTTTGATTCCTGAAATGCATCTCATGCTGGGTGTTTAATTAATAAATGTATGCCATGTATATTCCGGGTGAGGAAAAGCCCGATGCCAAGCGAGGTGGCAAGACAAAAGAGGGGTGACCCCCCCTTGCCATCAAAAACCCTGAAGGGGTGCACAACCCGGCCCGGTGGGAACTTTGCCCACCTCTCGATGATCCGGAGCCCAAAGAATTATTGCAGGTGCAGGTACATTTGATGGAATAGCCTAAAGCCTAATAGCTTGAGCCTACAAGCCCCTACATGCATTGGTAATATCACGAACCACTTGGTAATGTATGGTGGATGCAATGCAAGAAGGGCAGGGTATGCAATTATGGAATTGGTCTCAACAATGAACAATGGATGCAAAGGATGTATGGCTTTATGGGGCATTGAGAGTCACCGTTGAGGCCCTGGATGTCTGGGATAAGACCCTCACCATTGGGATAAAGTATGCTCCTTGAGGGAGTCTTTACAGGGTATTGCAAATAGCTAGTCCTACACAATCAGCCCGCAAAAGTTGATTACAACAAAGCCTTCTTGTGTGATTGAGTGCAGGCTCTATAGCTTGATTTGAAGAGGGCATCTTCCCCTTCGATTTGAGCTAAAAACCTCCCCATTCTGCCTTATGGTTTGGGAGATACACTCAATTTTGTGCTCAAAGGTAATGTGGGACAGGCAATAGTCCTACACAGTTAGCCTGCAAAAGTTGATTATAACAAAGCCTTCTTGTGTGATTGAGCATGAGCTCTATAGCTTTATTCGAAGAGAGCATCTTCCCCTTCTATTTGAACTAAAAATCTCCCCATTCCGCCCTACGGTTTGGGAGATACACTCAGTTTTGTGCCCAGAGGTACTGTGGGATATGCATTGGTAATATCACGAACCACTTGGTAATGTATGGTGGATGCAATGCAAGAAGGGCAGGGTATGCAGTTATGGAATTGGTCTCAACAATGAACTATGGATGCAAAGGATGTATGGCTTTATGGGGCATTGAGAGCCACCGTTGAGGCCCTGGATGTCTGGGATAAGACCCTCACCATTCGGATAAAGTATGTTCCTTGAGGGAGTCTTTGCAGGGTATTGCAAACATCCAGTCCTACACAGTCAGCCCGTATTTGACATGTGTTCCCACTGAATTACAGCAACCTCTTCAGGTTCAAGTGGCCAATGGAAATGAGAAAGTGAGCTCCCATGTATGCACACAAGTGTCTCTTATGCTAGCTGAAAATTACACAGCAAAGGTGGACTTAATTACCCTTGATATGGGCCCCATGGATATTGTTTTGGGATGTGATTGGCTTCAGCAGTTGGAAAAAATATCTATGGACTTCTCTCAGCTGTATATGGAGTTTGTAATGCATGGGCAGCTTGTACACTTGGAGGGAATCAAATAAAATGCAGATTTTCAGCTTATAACAGCAAGATAACTCAAAAAAGAATTCAAGAAACGCTCCCAAATCTTTGTGTTGCATTTGCATAAGGATAATGGTGACCAACACACCTTGGGGAAGCAAAATTCAGCACTAAAAGTGCTTCTGGCTGAATATGAGGACCTATTTCAGCCCCCACTACCCTTCCCCCTCAGAGATCGGTGGATCACCCGATTGACTTGGAGCCCCATGCCAAGCCCATCAATAAACCCCCATATCGACTCTCTAAATGTGAGAGAGAGGAAGTAGCAAAGCAAGTCAAGGAGCTCACTGAGATGGGATTCATAGAGCTTAGCTCTTTCCCTTATGCCTCCCCGGTTCTATTGGTTAAGAAAAAGAACGGATCTTTCTGGTTATGCATTGACTACCGTGATCTCAATAAGATCACCGTCAAAAATAGATACCCTATCCCTCGAATTGATGACTTGCTTGATGAACTCAAGGAAGCACGCTACTTCACCAAGATTGATTTGCGATCCGGTTACCACCAAATCAAAATGAGGGTGGGTGATGAAGTCAAAACAGCCTTTCGGACTAACCGTGGCTTGTACCATTTCCTTGTCATGCCATTTGGGCTCACTAATGCACCCGCCACATTTCAGAGCTTAATGAACAAGATATTGCAGCCATGGCTTTTCCAGTTTGTGTTGGTATTCTTTGATGATATACTCATTTACAGCAAGTCACTGCATGAGCATCTGAAGCATGTCAGGCGAATTTTTGAGCACCGACTATTTGCCAAAGAAAGCAAGTGTGTCTTTATGCAAACAGAGGTTGAGCACTTAGGACACATCGTTAGTGAAAAAGGCATCTTAGCTGATCCTAAGAAAGTGCAATGTGTCCAGGAGTGGCCCACCCCCACTACCACTACCTCCTTGCGTGGTTTTCTTGGCCTCTCCTCTTTTTATCGGATATTTATTCGCCACTATGTCACAATTGCAGCCCCGTTAACAGACAAGCTGAAAAAAGAGGCTTTCTTATGGGATGAATTGGTTGACCACCGTTTTCAGCAGCTAAAAGACTTGCTCACTTCAGCCCCCATCCTCGTATGCCTTGACTTTTCAAAGGATTTTACCATCCAATGTGATGCTAGTGGACGGGGTATTGGTGCAGTCTTGCTGCAGGAACACAGGGTAATAGCATTTGAGAGCCGAAAATTGGATGATAAAGAGAGAGAGTTGCATGTCTATGATCAGGAGATGTTGGCAGTCATTCATGCTATCAAAAAGTGGCATCACTACTTGTATGGCAGCAGATTTAAGGTGAAAAGTGACCACCGTGTGCTCAAATACTTCTTGACTCAGTCCAACCTCACTCCCAAACAACGTAGATGGGTGGCTACCCTACAAAACTATGACTTTGAGATTACCCACACCCGTGGCAAGGACAATATAGTGGCTGATGCACTCTCTCACATGTGGGCATGCAAGGTTTCATCCATCACTAAACTCCACCATGATTGGATTGAAGAGCTCCAAGAGGCATACTTGCTTGATGCTGAATTCAGCCTTCTTTTCCAAAAATTACAGCAAGGTGTCATGGATGACAATTCCCAATATCAGCTCCACAATGGCCTCATTTGGATCCATGGCCGTATTGTGATTCCCCATGCCTCTCCCTTCACCCAAAGGATCAATTGCATTCTTCACCGATTGATGGCCACTTAGGGGTCTTCAAAACATATGACTGAGTTTCAAAAAGCTTCCATTGGAAAGGCCTATGGCGGGATGTTAAAGACTTTGTGTCTAGATATGTGCCTTGCCAACAAAATAAAGATAGCACTCTTAAACCGGGT
Organism: Lygodium microphyllum; assembly: GCF_053477565.2. Taxonomy (NCBI): domain Eukaryota; kingdom Viridiplantae; phylum Streptophyta; class Polypodiopsida; order Schizaeales; family Lygodiaceae; genus Lygodium; species Lygodium microphyllum. Next base: position 112,398,609 of record NC_141160.1, read on the forward strand.
GGATTGTTGCAGCCTTTACCTATCCCCAAAGGAAAATGGACCCACATTACCATGGATGTTATCACTGGTTTACCTACAACCAAGAAGGGTTGGGATAGCATATATGTGGTAGTTGATCAACTCACTAAAGCAACCCATTTCATCCCTACAAAATCCCAGTTTACAGCATCCCAAGTTGCCACTCAGTTTATGGAGCATGTTTTTAAGTTGCATAGCTTACCCCAAGTGATAGTACATGACTGGGACACCAAATTTATGAGTCAGTTTTGGCAAACAATTTTCAGCTCCATGGGGACCAAATTGGCTTCGTCCACAGCCTATCATCCCCAAACGGATGGACAGACCGAGAGAGTCAATAAGTGGCTTGAAACTTATTTGCGACATTTTTGTCATGATGTGCAGAATTCTAGGGACGTATGGCTGCACTTGGCTGAATTTTCTTACAGCAACTCCACTCATTCGAGCATTGGAGTCTCTCCCTTCGAAGCATTGTATGGTTATCGGGTGCCCCTTCCTACCGTGATCTTCAATGAAAAGCTCAACCCCCTTGGAAAAGAAGAGTTGGACCGCATGCAAGCTCTACTTCAACAATGCAAGGTAAACCTCAAAAGGGCTCAAGAGCACATGAAGCTCCATGCTGATGCAAAAAGAAGACCCCTTGACTTTCACGAGGGTGAATTGGTACTCCTCAAGGTCCCCAAGTCCCGTTATGCCACACTAAAGGACGGTTCTTGCAACAAGTTGGCACACCATTATTATGGGCCCTACAAGATCATTAAGAAGGTTGGGGACTTGGCTTACCATCTCCAACTCCCTTACACCACTAAGATCTATGATGTCTTCCATGTGAGCCAATTGAAACCTTTCATTGGCACTCCCAAAGATCATGAAGAGGAGCTACCACCCATAGATGAGGAGGGCCTTATTTAGTACATTCCTGAAGCGGTCATTGGGCAACGTGAAAAGCAACTCTGCACCCGTTCCATACATGAATACCTAATCAAATGGCAAGGCCTACCAATAGAGGAAGCCTCTTGGTGCCCAGCATCTATATTGGATGAATTTCCACACCTCAAGGAGGCCGTATTGGCTGGAACTTAACCATGACACCTGTTTTGGGCTGCAGTCTGCATCTGGACAGCCACCTCTTTTGTACCAAATTTGGTCCTGGTCCATTTTCAGCCCCATCCTCCATACGTGGCCTGAAAGTACACCTCAAGGGCTCCGTGCCAATACCTTACTTGCCCCGATCGGAGTTCCCTAGTGGAAGTTATGGCTGTTTTTCTCCAGCCATACCATCTGGGACAGCACACTAGTAATTCCTGGACAGCCCTTTATTTTGTACCAATTTTAATCCTAACCTGATTGCAACCCCGCCCCACCCACATGGGCTGAAAGTACATCTCATGAGCTCCGTAACGACACTTCAACTGTCCCATTCAGAGTTTCCCACACAAAGTTATGGTTGATTTCCTACAGCACACCCTTACAGTCCATGACTACATCCTTTGTTTTTAGGACAAAAACTTTATGAGACGGGATGGTTTGTAATTAATGGGGATCACAGGAGCATGGCATGGGAACATACCAGTCACACTGATGGTATATAAGGTGTAAGAGGGTATTTTGAGGCATCACAGAAATTATCAAGAAACTCTCTTTTCACCTTCTCAAGCTTCCATGGCTTCTTCTTCTTCCTCCTCTTCTTCTTCCTCTCTCCCTCTTTCCCTCTCTTCTTTTTGCCTTTCTCTCTCCTCTCCCTCTTCTTTTGCAGTCCTTCTCTCTCTCCTTCCCCTTAGTTAGGACAATTAGGTCTTCTTCATTACAATGGTGATGACTTCTTGTGTGGGTTTTGCTTTGGTAAGCCCAATAATCTATGTTTCTATATCCCCTATTTTGTCATCAGTTCTTCATGGAAGGTTGCTTAGTCAACTAATTGTGATTCCACTTTCTCCTTCCCCTTCCTAAAATTACTCCCCTCTATTTTCACTAGGATTTTCAATACTTGTTGTGAAATGGATTGGTCCTTTTTATACATTGCTACCTCAAAATATTTTTAATACTTGTTTTGAAATGGATTGGTCCTTTTTATGCATTGTTGCCTCAAAAGATTTCCATATGGCCCCTTCATACTCTGTTTGGTTGTACTTCATTTTGGCTTCAAGTTCAATTTTTCTTCTTTTCTTTGCTTATTTTTTGGCATGTCATACTCTTCACAAAAATTGGAGTTCTATGTATCTTTTGTATGCCTCTTTTCCCTCACTTGAGTGCATTGATCTCTAAGCAAGTCCTTTGATGGTGTAGGCTAGCTTGCACATTGTGAATGCAAGTTTTTCTAAAAGAGGAACTCCTAGACTCATAGCTATGATTCGGATGAGCATACTACCATATAATTGACAATGTTGTTCCTTGGCTGTGTGTGGTTGAGCTTCATACTTGGAACCTTTAGTAGAATCTTATGAGCCTTGGCTAAGGGCTTAGTGATGCATTCCAATCGAAGGGCATGCAATTCTTTGTTGATCAAATATCTTGCCACAATGTCATCTAATAGCCATTTTAATATCTTTCCTAGAATGGTTGTGGATTTATTATAAGTGAATAGGTGATGCAACTCATATAATGTGACTCTTAACTCCTCTTTTGGAATTTGATTCATTAAGACTCATTTATTGTTCACAATTGGATCATCCCATCTTTGTGATACTTGGGATATTCACTATATTCAAATATACTTCCATGTTCTAGCTTTGATCTAAAATGTCTCCTCTATCAACTTTGGAGTGAATTTAATTCTCACCTCCCAGCCTTCATACTGCTAGCCCAGCTTTAGTAAATAGATGAATCAACTAGTCCTAGTGTCTGGGTTATAATTTCTAATGAGAGCTATACATGTCATAAAATGTATCTAAGTTTGTGTGGCCCTTATGTAGACAATTAAGCCACAATTGGCTATATGAGGTCCATAGGTGGTTTGGTACTTATTGACCAAGCTCTTAAGGCTAGTTTTAGGATTCAATCATATGGGACCCACTCTTTGAATGCTTACTTGCATGTTAAAGTCTTTCCTTTTTTGCATACAGAACATTAGTTTGTCTTCATTGATAAGTGTTGAAAGTAATATGGACTTGAGTAGAGGGGGTTCTTGAGCAGCTATCTACAAGTTAACAAGAAATAGTTCCCATTAGAGAGACAGAGAGAGAGGGTGAAGAAAAAAATTAAAAACATAAAGGGAAAATAGGAGAGGAGGAAAAGAGAAAAATTAAATTTACGTCACTTTTCACCTATTTATCAAGACACTTTTTTAAAAAATCAACTCATGTGAATAGTCAAGGTCTTTGGAAACGGTGGAGTTGGAGGATTCAAATGATGCAAAATAGCTTTAAGCTTCCTCTTCCTAGAAAAAAACATTCAAGATTTTGAGCTTCAAGGAGTTGGTTGAATTGTGTGCATGACTTTTGTGGTTTTGGTTGTTTTAAGGATGAGTCTTCTAAGATATTTACAAACAAGGGTCCATTGATTATTATGTACAAAGTTTCTTTTGGGGACCCATTGATTAAATTTTAGGATTATAGTAGCTTAGGGAGGGTATCAAGATTTAAGAGTTGAACCATAAGTATGCATAAGCCGTAATGTCACTAAGCAACAAGGGTCCATCAAAACAACTAGTAATGTTCTTCTTCAGCCATGATCTTATCCAGGATGAAAAGATGAGGGAAAGAGAGAGAGACCTTGAGCCCTTGCAAGAAACAATATGTACAGAGAGAATGCACACAAGATAGGAAGCTAAAACCCTAGTCTATCTTCTTCTTCACTATATGAGTCTACCAAGAGTAAGAGAGAGTATAACAGCATACATAATATACAAGAAGCGGTCCGGAGTGTGAACACGCTAAGTAGAAAGGTGACTAGAAAGATATCACGTAACTCAAGTAGGTGGACTAACTAATGCCCAAATGTAAAGTATCACTAGAATGATATGTTGATGTTGCAAGTACAGATTATGTTAGTGATATGAGTGAGGAAACGGTCATCCAGGTACTTTTGTGTTATCTTGAGTTGAATGTGACATCTCAACACTCCCCCTCAAGCTCAACTCTATGACATGTACTCCAAGTAAGCTTTGAAAATTCCAAAGCTTTTTTGCTCCTATTTTAGGATGTCTTCTCCCATTTATGCTATTTCCATCTCTTCTCTTTTCTAGATAGTCATATGAAATATGGCCTTTTTTACCACAATTGTAGCATTCTCTATTATCCTAACATGTATCCTATCTATCACATCTTATATGACTCCCCCTACCTCGAGACTAGCCTCTATCACCCAGATGTGACTACTCCTATGAGTCATGAGATTACACCTGATTTTTTCCATAACTGCTACCACCACAGCCTCTACCACCATGACCTCTACCTCTACTTGTGTTAGAGTAGAGTAGCTATTCTCAATTGTTCTTGCTTTGTGATAAAGATGTAGTAAGACCAAATTTTTCTCTTTTAATATTAACATAGATATTAGATCTACAAAATCAGTGATGGTATCTCTTGTATTGATGGAGATTTGAAACTACTTGTACTTTTCGCCTAAGCCATCCAATCATCCAACCACTATATCATCATCATCAGCCTACACTTTAATAGATCCAAGAGCTTCCATAATGCTCTTAATCTTCAGTCCATGGTCATCATTAATAGGTAGATTGCCACACTTGGCATTGTTTAACTCAAACAGTAACTGCAACCTTTTAACTTTGGTATTTGTACCAAACAGTTTGACCAAGTTATTTCATGCTTCTATAGTATGCATCCTATATATGGCCAATCTGATTTTCTTAAGTACTAATGAAAAGCCAATACATAACTTTTTGAGCACCCTAATTCCATTCCTTAAATGTATTGGTCTGTTTAGGTGTCGCATTTTCATCTAATAAATCCGAAGCCTTAGCATTATCTCCTTTGATGTAGTCCCAATAACATTTACCCATAAGGAAATTGGTCAATTGGAAATTTTAAGCATGGAATTTGTGCTTGTCAAGCATGTCACTAACAATCTAATTAAATCCCTTAGAGTGTGCAGCAAAACCCACAAATCCTCCTTTATCAATAGCCTACCAATTCATGCAAACTTTCACTCATATCAAGCCCTATACATACACATACCCTAAGTAACACTTGTAATTTTTTATAATATCCAAATACTATCTGTCACACCCAATACATGCAATACGTTTGTAAAGTGATAAGGTTTGTAGAGTTTGTGAATCTTACCAAATTCGCATATGAACAATCTCAATTTTGTAAATAGAAGCTAAAATGCATCCGAACCACAAATCTGACTACACAACTTAGGCCTAATTTTGTAACATTCCCTCAAGCACTTCAAGCTTGCGAAGATGGGTCATTAATCGAAGATCATATGAGAATGATATCCATAAGTGTACTCCATAATAGGGTTTTCTTGTAGACTCTTGTACTTGTGGCTCATAGCTCCTCGCTTGAATGTGATACTATAAAAAGTTTTGTGTGTGTGTGTGTGTGTGTGTGTGTGTGTGTGTGTGTGTGTGTGTGTGTGTGTGTGTGTGTGTGTGTGTGTGTGTGTGTGTGTGTGTGTGTGTGTGTGTGTGTGTGTGTGTGTGTGTGTGTGTGTGTGTGTGTGTGTGTGTGTGTGTGTGTGTGTGTGTGTGTGTGTGTGTGTGTGTGTGTGTGTGTGTGTGTGTGTGTGAGCTTGAGCTCTCACAAGACACAAAACACATAAAGAGAATGCACGCAAGATAGGAAGCTAAAACCCTAGTGTATCTTCTTCTTCTTCACTATATGAGTCTACCAAAAATAAAAGAAGTACAACATACATAATACATAAGCAATCCATAGTTTAAATACACTAACAAGAATGGTGACTAGATAAATATCTCATAACTCGGGTGTAGGTAGATGTCTAGTTGTAAAGTGTCACTTGAATTGTCATGAAATTATATTTATCATGACATTCTATCAAAATTATGAATTTATGTTTATCATAGGTAAAATCAAAAATATAGAATTATCATAGTATTTTGTCAAAATTTATTATAGATTTTGTTTATTCGTTACATAATTTGTGACTTATCATGCAAAGGTACATGTACAATACTAGACACACATTGCCTGGTAGATAGATAGAAGGATACAAATGTGTGTTGTGTTGTGATGAGTAGATAATTAGATATAATAAGCAAAATTATTATTTTTGGAGTGTGTAATTTTGTGCATGGAATTTAAGTGCTCTTTAGCATGGAAAATTGTTGCCAAAAGCATTATATTTTTTATGTGCCTATTATGCAAGAACTTTGCATACACACATGCACAATAGATTTATTTTTTATGTATTTATTAGAGAAGATAAAATATATTTTTATTAAATCTATTAGAATAGGGTGTGTTTTTATTTATTGGCACAAAACCAAGTCGTGCAAAGTGAGGTAAAGCAAGAAACACAAAAAGGATGCTTTCAATATATTTTGGGCACAAAAGCTTATTCTAATATTATAAATATATGCATGGGGGAAGGTGCTCACCCATGCATTTGTTTTGGGGGGGAGGAGAGGGGGGAGATTACACCTAATCTTGTGTCGTGCAAGTTCTTGGTGTTCTTTTTCTTCATGCTATTTGTTCACTCTCCATTTTATTCTCAATTTTGTTCTATTCTATGGTAAAGGCAAGCAACATGAGTATCAGAGCAAGGTTATTGGTCTATGTGAACATCAAAGAGAAGCCATACATCCATCTATGAAAAGAATCATCATCAACAACATCGAGAAGTGTGCTATTGTTTGTTGGTTGAAGCATTTGTCTAGTGATTTGTGCTTCAAGATATCTTTTCCTTCATCACAATCGGACCTAAATCTCTTTTTCAAGGCTCAAATCCCATCTCTTGTTTCCTCATAATTTGGTGCTATCAACTTCACACATGGAAGTTTCATCAAACTCTTAAAGCCTTACTCTCTTTGTTAAATTTATTTAGTTTTTTTTAACCCTATACATTAGGACACTCATGCTATCACTATTACTACCCCCTTCAATTCAATATTCCCATTATATCAAAGCTTGCCTATTAAGGGGCCTACTCACTAAGTTTCACTATAATGGAAATTAACTACTATCCCAACTTCCAAGGCTTCATTACAATTGTGGTCTATATAATACAATGTTGAGATTACATGCCTTCTACAACACTATCAACTATGCTTTCACCCAACTATCTTGAGCTTAAAACTGCCTCTCAATAGGCAAGTCACTCCAATTTTCAACCTGCATCTAATGGACTGGGGAGCTTCCGCACAATGAATGCACAATGTTTTTTCAAAAAACTATTTAAAGCTTTCAAGAATTTGTGCATCTCTAAGATTTAAAAAGATTATGCTTATCCAAGTTTATTTCCCCTCCTTCTTAGGCCATCTTGTTGATTAAGTGTTCCATCACTATAACGTGTCTGCCCAAGCTTTCCTGAGCGGTACGTTCTTAGTAGCCCATCAAGAGATGTCCTAGGAAGTGTCGTCCAAGATTTTGATGAAAACCCTCGAAGTTTGCTAACTAACTAGGCTTACTTGAGTCTACCCTGTAGTGAAAGTTCCGATCGTTCCTAGGAGGATCAACCTGAGTCTTTCTGGTCAAATCTATTACTAACAGTTAGTTAGTATTAGCTATTCGAGATTCCATTCCTTATAGGAATTGCTAATTGAAACGGACTTATGTTGCGCTGGGTTCAAGAGAATGGGAGAAGCATGACACTTTAATCCCTTCTACCCAAGGTTCTAAAGTGATGCGAGTCAAGCTTCCTAATGTTTAATGGTCTATTAAAAAAATGTGATTTTTATTCCTTCTTAGAAAAGCTCTTGGCTTATCGAGACCACCCAGCCATAGGTCTAGATCCGTCGGGGGTCCATCCTCCCACTTCTCTCAAGAGAGTAGCTTTAGTTACCTAATTACCTACCACTTTAGGTTCAACATATAAAAATAGCTTCTTTGAAGTATCTCCTGATACAAACTCATTACATGCCTTTAATTCACGATATAAAAACAGAGTAAAGCAATTCCTTCTAAATATTTCCTCTCAAAAAAATGACTTTTTACAAATATTTTCTTGTTTTAAGGTATTATTCTCTCCAAGTTCCATTCCCCAACTAGTATTGGAACTTTCAGGACACTATCTGGAAATCGAAGGGTAGTTGGCAGTTGGTAAGAGCCTAAGGAGTTTATGACCAAATCCCCCTAGTATCCTCACCTCCTCCTGCCAACTAGAGCTCCCTACGACAAGACCTTTCGCGTCATTATTGGTCTATACTCAATAACGTGAAACAAAAAAGAAAACCCCTTGGAGTACGTTTTATTCACATTGTCCTTGTTTTAGCCTGATGGTTTTAGGAAAGATCAGTACCTAGCTTGCAATCACAAACATCTTATTTCGAATGCATTATATACATAAACTTTCAATAAGTTTATTTCCAAGACAAATCTTTTCTTTCTAAAAATAATAACATCGAGACAAATTAGCATAGGTGGCAAAATTAGCATAAGTGGCAATACCTTCCAATATTCTTACTGGATTCCCCCTTCCTCGGGGTCTAGTTTGGACTGAATCTAAACAAGAATTTCATACTTGAGAATAACTCCCTTGGAGTTTCATGAGAAAATATTGGTTAGTTTAATTACGAACAATATCCTTTGGCAATTTCATCTCAAGCTTTCATATATACCGAGGATTAGCATCCGTGATCACCTATCAAAGGTTTTATTCAATCAACACATTTCAAAAACATCAAAGATTATACACAAGAATTGAATAAAATCTTATTTCAGGAATGCAGCTTTTATTGCCCATTCATGGGATGAAGGCCTACTAGTTGTTTTTATTTTAAAAATAGTACTTGAAGGTCCATGATGGGTGCTTGGTTAATGGTATTTGTAGCTTCATTTATAATCCCTATAGTCATCATTCCGTTTGTAGTAATTGTGTATGCAGCATTATTGGTAGCTCCTCTCTATGTGACCTTCTTTCTTCTCGGGGCCATGGTCTTAAATTTCAAGATTGAAAAGGGGATTTTTGGAGAAGGAGCTTGGGGGTAACTAGGTTGATGGAATTTTTTGATTGATGGGGGAAGGTGATAATTAAGAATTCAAGAAAATCGAGAAGAGACTTGATTTCATAGAGAAATAGGATGGAGGATTTGAATTCAAGAGCCCACGGAGTATCCTCCTTGTCTTCGTGATGAGGGTTCCCATCCTCGCTCTTCTCTTGCCCCACTTCCTCTTGCTTTATACTCCTGATAAGGGCCTCCCCTCTCTTGTTCGGACTGCCTCAACGGCTTCAAATGCCTCATATTTATAACTAAATTGAAGAAAAAGGGTTGTGGCCAAGAAGAAGAGCTCTTTATGGAGGGTATCTTAGCAAATCAGCAATCTATAAGATTTCAAGATGCAATCTAATATTGCCAATTTGATCTTTGAGGTCCAGAGAGGCTGCCAAAGATGCCATGACTGATTCACTTGGCTCTTGGATGATCTTGCTTCAATCCAAGCCTTTTTTCGGACTAAGAAGAGGGGGATATTGTTGGAGCTTTCTAGTTGAGATTGAGAAGGGAGATTTCATGATTTCTTTCCTATTTTGATTTGCCAAAATTGGGGATGATAAGGGTGCCATTTTTTTCCAATTAAAAAAGGGGGCAAAGGGGGCGGCCTGTTTGCAACATCTTCCTCTCCTTCTTCTATTTTTTTCAAGCTTTTTAAGCTTTAAAGCTTAAAGCTTTGTGATTTATTTTACTTGCCAAGTTTTAAATGTGTTTGATCAAATTCAACTTATGGTTCATAACTCTCATGCACGCGATAACTTCCGTGATGGATGGCTATAGTCCTTGTCAATCCGAGGTTACAATCCTCAGGTCATTTTGCTCGAGATCTTCACTATTTAATGATTTAGAGTTCTTCAAGTCCATTTTGTGAGAAGTCTGGAAGATTTGACATTAAAGTTGGGATATCACAATCACTAACTTTACCATGTCGTTGGACAGACAAATTTGTTTCCCCCTCACCATCTACGGCCAATGTTTGGAAACATTGGCCTTATCTCAACTGTCTAGCCATTAATATCGACATCCTCCACCTTGCCTCCATTCAATAGCTAGCATTCAACATTCTCTTCCTTGGTGGCTACTTTCCTTGCTAATTGTTGGCTAATCTTTAAAATTTTAAGCCTTTTAAACAACTTGAAAATTAGTAGCATAGGGGACATAGAGAATTTCAATATGTATATGTAATAAACCTCAGCAGGTTTGAATCTAGTAACCATCCATCATTTTATTTATCCTTTAGCCTTGGTCAAATACATCCTAAACTTTACAATACATAATAGGTTTATTATATAGTCAAAAAAAAAAAGCTAACATATATTTTTCTTTGGTTTTTTTTCAACTAAACAATTTTCATTGTAGCAACATGTAGTTAATTGAGGGATCTACAACAAAGCTTCAACACGTTTCTATATCTTGAAATAAAGGACATTGTAGGACTCTCCAAGATCACTATGACACCACAAAGTCGCATCCACCCTTTTAGGATGATCCTTAATCACTGAAGGCATATTAATGGATCTTCAATTCAGTAAATAATTCAAGTTTTGTTTCTTAAGTTATTATTGGTATTCAATTAAACTTAAGATTAGTTGAATTTCATATTGATTAAATTTCTTTTTAAAAATAAATCACATTATTAACTCCAATCCAATATGTTCTAAATCATGAAGATTAAATTGTAAATTGTCTCAAATATTTTTTTAAACTCTTACCAAAGATATTTGTGTATTAATCTAGAACCAAGAAATCCAAATAAATGTTTCATTGTTTGATAGTAAAATAACATTCATATTTTACTAAAATAACAACACTAGCATTGAGTTAAAGTTAAGAAAGTGTAGTGATTATAACTTTAGAAGCAAGTTAACTTTTGACATATTTAAAACCATAGTAAAACATGCATAAATCTTAACCTTAAAATCTATTAGCCTAAGAAAAGAAATATCACAAGTTTGATCGATTGACCTTTAGAATAGAAGTTGAGTTTTACACAATAGACTGAATTTGGCAACAATGAGTACTAAAAACTTGTCTTGAACATTGTGATTGGGAATTATCAAGAATCGCACACAGTGGGGGGACTTGCTTGAGCTACTGCAACAAACACACTCCATACACATAAGAGGAAGCTCACTCAAGAACGTAAGAAGAGAGATGGATGCCAAAACATTTTATTGCTAGTTTCTTCTTCTTTTTTCACACACTATACAATGTACACAAAGTATAGATAAGAACAACATAAAGGAAAGTAGCCTGCTAAGTCAAATAGTGCATGATTGACTATATTAATCGACTGGCATTATAACTATACTAAAGATAGGTGCAACAAACTAAATATAATATGTGATAAGTTAGTGGCCAGATGTGCAAACCCATCTAGCAAGGCAGTCCATCATCAATGTCCGCATGTGTTGAGCTTGCCATCTTAGTACTCCCCCTCAAGCTCAACTGTATCTTTGCAACTCCAAGTAAGCTTTGAAACTTTTAAAGCTTCTCCATACCCAATGCTTTTGTGAAAATCTTAGTTATCTAATCTTGTGTGATGACATATACTAAGTCAATCTCTCTTGTGAGTACCTTATCTCTCTCACAAAGTGGTAGTGTACCTCAATGTGTTTTGCTCTAGCATGGAACATTGGGTTCCTAGCTAGCTGTATGTTACCCATGTTGTCACAATGAATGATAACTAGACCAACTCCTAGCACATCCAAATCCCCTTGTAGCTTTTGCCAACATACCACCTCACATGCTACCATAGCAGCACCTCTATACTCAGCCTCTGTACTTGATAAAGCAACTATAGGTTACTTTTTGTTGCTCCATGTAACTATTGCGCTACCAAGGAAAAATATGGATCCAATGGTAGATCTTCTGTTTGACATGCTACCAACCCAATTTGTATCTGTGTATCCAAACACTTGTACATCCTTACCTACCTCATAAAAAAGTCCATAATGTAAAGTGGACTTCCCATACCTCAATATGCATCTAAGTGCATCCAAATGAGGCTTTCTAGGCATCTACATAAATTGATTGACAAGGCCAACCACATAGCTCAAGTTTGGACTTATGATAGTCATGTAAATCAAACTCACTACTATCCTCCTAAATATAGTAAGGATAACATATCCAAGCCATACTTCCTTCGGGATAGCCATATACCATCATCACATTGGATCGCCTCAATACCAAGAAAGTATCTCAACTTACCCAAATCCTTTATCTCAAACTTTTTCTTTAAAAGGTCCTTAACTTCAGCAATCCCATTGTCATTGTCACAAGTAATAATCAACCCATCCAAATAGATAACTATGATGACCAAACTTGCATCTCCCTTTCTCACATAAAGTGAGTGGTCAACATCAAAAATATTAAATCCAATATTGACAAGATACTCTTCGATCTTGTCATATCGTGCTCTGGGTGCTTGCATCAGACCATAGAGCGCCTTCTTTAAAATGCACACATATGTGGGATGCTCTTAATCCTCATAACCTATTGGCTACTCCATATACACCTCTTCTTACAATTCACCATGCAAGAAGGCATTCTTCTTGATATCCATTTGCTACAAACTCCAACCTTTGGATGCTGCCAAAGAAATCACATATTTAACACTTGTCATTCTAGCAACTGGACTAAATGTCTCTTCATAATCTATGCCATATGTTTGAGCATAGCCTTTTGCAACCTGCATAGTCTTATACCTGCTAATTGAACCATCTGCATTATGCTTGATTTTGTATAACCACTTACAACCAATAGCTTTATTGCCCTTAGAAAAAGTTACCAAATCCCAAGTCTTATTGATGTCTAATACAGTCATCTCCTCATCCATTGCTACATCCCAATGAGTACGACCAATAGTATCCTCAAAATAAGTGGGCTCAGCATCCTCAACTACCTTCACTATATAAGCATAATGGTGAGCTGCATAACCTTCAAAACTAAATCTTTTAACAAGGTATATGAACCAACTAGACCTACGTACCACTAGATCACTCAATGGAGCCTTTACATTACTATGTGCTCTTTCTATACCTAGTGTCCTGAGTGAAGGTATACCAAGCTCATCATCCGAACTCTCTAAACCATTAGAATCTCCATCAAATCCCAAATGACTAGTAGATGCATCATTACGATCCAACACTTTCTTCTTTCATTTGTCTTTACTACAATAGTTATAGATCTACCCGAAGATGTGGGGCTATTCCTTTGTCTCCCAAACCAAGGGTTTTTATAGGTGTAGTACTAGATAATGTATTTGGTCCACTAAGACTTCGTGATTCTTACTTTTCTTTCTACATATAGTATCATGATCATTATTGATATTTAATACATCACCAATAGATGCATACCAACTGCTTATCTCATCCAAGATAACATTCATGCTCACTCTGAACTCACTTATGCTGACAAGGTTATAACAACGATATCCTTTCTACTCTAAAGAGGATCCAATAAAAATACATTTTTCAACCTTTGAATCAATCTTTTTTTGTAGCTCATCTCATACGTGAACATATCCAATACATCTAAATACTTTCAAGTGTGACACGTTGGGCTTCTTGCCTCCTGTAAGCATACTTCAGGGGTCATCCCATGAACTTTAATTATGGGAGTTCTGTTCATAATATAGACAAGAGTATGAACACACAGGAGTATGAACAACCTCTAACCAAAAATGTTTTGGCATTTTCTTTTCAGCCCCATCAATGCCTATGTAACTTCTGTAATATGCTTATTTTTTCTTTCTATAATCCCATTTTGCTATGGGATATACCTACAAGTAAATTGTCTCTGTATCCCATGAGACCTCAAGAAGCCTCTAAACTCATTAGAGAGATACTCTCCCCCTCCACCTGATCTCAATAACTTAACTTTCAAGACTATCTATGTTTCAATAACTGCCTTGAAAGATTTGAAGTGCTCAAATACATCACTCTTTTCCTTCATGAAATATATCCATAGCTTTATTGAACAATCATCAATAAACGTGACAAAGTATTTGCTACCACCAAGAGACATATTCTGTATAGGCCCCCAAACATCTGTATGCACAACATCAAGTATATTTTTGCTCACATCTTTGTCATGTGAAAAGGGTTGTCTTGCCTACTTACTTAACTAGCATGCTTCACATACTTTATAAAATTTTATAACTCTAAAAGTACTCAATCTCCTGGCATCATACCCCCGGGGTGGGATAGCAATTGTCCTCAATTGCTATTAGCTCAATGTGGAGCTAACAGAGTGGGAAAAGCATTTAAGTCTCTAGCGTGCATCCATTGGGCCTCGTCAACAGAATGGTTTTTAAACTTGACCAAATATCCAGAGTATCTATGGCCAATTCTAGTAGTCATAAAATCAGTATCTATAATAGCTTCAGGCTCAAGGATTTCAGTCTCTTCATCTAGCAAAGGTGGGTTTTCATAGACAGGGTGTACAGCTAATTGGCCTCTAAAGGGTCGTAATAAACTAATATGAAAGGTGCTATGAATTTTCCAATATGGTGGTAATTCTAGTTTAAATGCATTGTCATTGATTTTGTGTATGATTTTGAATGGTCCATAGAATCTAGGTGCTAATTTCACAACTGGGTGTTTATCTACACTTTGTAATCTACGTTTTTCTATGCGTAACCAAACATAGTCATCAACTTTGAAATTCATAGCTTGTCTTTTCTTATTGACTTGTTTTGTATATGATTGCTGGGCTTTGGCAATCATATCTTTAACTTCATCAAAAATAGTAGCGTGCATGTTAGCAATATCATCAGCAGTTTGAATTTTATTTGATAGTGATGCAACAGGTGTAGGCAATCTATAACCATGAATCACTTCAAATGGTGCTTTCTTTGTAGTTGTGTGTGGTGTATTATTATATGCAAAATGAAGTAAATGTAGATATGTATCCCATGTGTGTGGTTTAGAAATAGTGTAAGCACGTAAAAGATCTAAAATAGTACTGTTAGTAGCTTCTGTTTGACCATTAGTTTCAAGATGAAATGCAGATGAAAAATCAATCTTTGTTCCTAAGTTAGCAAACAAAGTCCAAAAATTATTACAGAATCTAGAATCACGATCAGAAATAATAACTTTTGGTAAACCATGATTAGTAAACACAGTTTTCAAAAACAATGGAGCTGCTTGAGATGCAGTTAAAGTTTTCTTGCATGGAATGAAATATGCTTGTTTGCTAAACCTGTCTACAATAGTCCAAAACATATCATGGTTAGCTTTAGTGTTAGGTAAACCAGTAATAAAATCCATTGAAATCTGTTCCCATGGTCTTGATGGAATAGATAATGGCATTAGTAAACCATATTGTTTACCATGGTGTCTTTTCACTCGTTGACAAACTAAACATTCAGATACAAAGTTAGATACATCAGTGTCCATATGTGGCCAATAAAAATCTTCAATCAATGTACGCAAAGTATATATAATACCTCTATGACCTTGATATGGAGGACAATGAATCTCATGCAAAACAAAATATCTAAATGGAACTGTTACACATAATCTCTTTTCATAAAACATGAATCCATTATTGTAAGACAATGAATCAATAGGAATCCAATTATTTGCAACTAGTTTATTCCAATCAGCTTGAAAAGTAATATCCTGATGATAAGTATCTTTCATAGGGATAAGGGAATCAAATGATATCATAGAGATATTGTGAATTGTTAGTCTTCTACTTAAAGCATCGGCTACAACATTCTCTTTTCCTGGTTGATATTGTATAAGGGGATGAAAACTTTGAATGAAAGCTGCCCATTTAATATGTCGGTCAGATATTTGGGGTTGACTAAGGAGATGTCTAATACTTTGTTGGTCAGTTTTAATCATAAATTCAGAATCCATTAAGTAATGTTTCCATTGACGTAAGGCTTGTACTACAGCTAGCAATTCTTTATCATATGTAGAATATTTAAGTTCGGATGGTTTCAGTTTATAGCTAGAATAGGCTATGGGATGATTATCTTGCATAAGTACGGCTCCTATTCCAGATCCACTAGCATCAGTAACTACTAAAAGAAATGTTCTATTGAAATCAAGTAGTTGTAATACAGGAGCATGGGTTAATGCATGTTTCAATAAATCAAAAGATTTTTGTTGATTATCAGTCCAGTTATATACAATACCTTTCTTTAAAAGTTTAGTCAAAGGTAAAGCAAGTAATGAAAAATTTCGCATAAACTTTCAATAAAAACTAGCAAGACCTAGAAAAGAACGTAACTCATGCACGTTTTTGGGTATGGGCCAATTTAAAATTGCTTCTATCTTTTTAGGGTCAACCTTAATACCTTGTGATGAAACAATATGACCTAGATATTCAATTTTTGTTTGAAAGAACTCACTCTTTTCTGGATTAGCATACAATTGATTATCTTTTAACAACTTGAAAACTAAAGACAGATGTTCATAATACTCATTCTCATTTTTACTGAATACTAATATATCATCAAAGAATACTATAACACAATGCTGACATTTCAGAAATATGCGATTCATCATGCGACTAAATGTAGCTGGTGCATTAGTTAGACCGAAAGGCATCACTAGAAATTCATAGTGTCCAAATTGTGTTCTAAATGCAGTTTGAATATGTCAGATTTATCCAATCTTACTTGATGATAACCAGATTTAAGATCTATCTTACTGAATATGGCAGAACCTTGTAGTTTATCCATAAGATCATCTATCCTAGGAATTAGATATCTATTCTTAACAATAATTTTATTTAGGGCACGATAATCAATGCACATGCGATAAGTTTTTTTTTTCTTTACTAATAAAACAGGTGCGCCAAATGGAGAACTACTAGGTCTAATTAATCCTCTGTTAAGCAATTCTTCTATTTGATTTTGAATTTCTTTCTGTTCAATTTGGTTATGCATATATGGTGCTTTACATGGTGGTTGTGTACCAGGAATTAAATCTATTGTGTGATCTTCAGGTCGTGAAGGTGGTAGTCCAGGTGGTAAATCATCAGCAAAATAATCTTTAAATTGAGCAAGAAATTGTTTATGTCTAGGATGCATATGTTTTTCTTTAGCTTGAAGTTCAATCACCCAAATTAAATAAGATTTGCTACTTTTACGTAATGCACGTTTAGCTTGAGTATGAGTAAGCAGTGGAAAATTATTAGAAGCGTGCATACCATTCAATGTGATTTGTTTTTCTTGAAAATAAATTTTAATTGAATGCGTAGAATAATCTATGTCAGGATTATACTAATGACGCCAAGGCATACCTAAGATAATATCACTAGACTGTAAAGGTACAATTAGGAAATTTCTATGTTTAGTATGTTCACCAATTTTAATTTCTAAGTCATGCACCTCTTGTGTTCCATTATATCTTGTGCCTAGGAATGCTGCTTTAATGCGATAATGTGTAGAAACAGTTTGTGATTTCAATTCTTTCACTAACTTTGCATAAATAAAATCATGTGTGCTACCATCATCATGTAAAATAATCTTTTCTTTACCATGCACAAAACAATTCATTGTCAACAAAGAATGTGGAGTTGGCATACCTGGCAAAGTATCCAAAGTAGTACCAATGTCGTCATCATCTTCTGTAAAGTCATGCATTTTTTCACATTCTTCATCTTCCATTGCTCCAAGATAATTGATATGGACAGGTGGCTTTTTCGATTGGCAATTGGCTGCTAGATGTCCAGGTTGATGGCATTTGTAACAAACTATGGGTTTGGCTTTAGATACATTGTTGGCAATGGTAGGAAGTCTAGGAATATTAGGATTTGGCTGTGAGGATGGGTTAGGGTTTGGATTGGTATTTGATGGCAAAGCAAGTGGTCGTGTCCAAGACTTACGGAATGAAGATGGAAGAAAACGACTTTGATTGAATCTTCTAAAATTTGAATTGAATTGCTTGGAACCATAGTTACCATTAGTTTCAAATTGTTGTGGACGCTTGTCTCTTCCTCGAATCTTGTCTTCAGTGTCATGAGCCAAAGAAATTGCATCTTCAAGGGTTGTAGGCTTGAACATATTAACTTCAGCATAGTAATGTCCAAGTAAGCCAGACATAAACTTGCATTTGCGAGTCGCTTCAGGTACATCTTCGAGCATGCGTAATTGCAGTAGGGCATTCCAAAAACATTCAGTGTATTGGGAAATAGGTTCACGATCTCTTTATTGTAGAAGATCCCATTGCTTTATGGCTTTTTCATGGAATTGAGGAGGAAGGAAATTCTGCAAAAACTTCTTTTGGAAACTCTCCCAAGTATTGGGACAATCAATGTTCTTGCAAACCACAGTCCACCATAGAGATGCTCGATCGACTAAATGATTAGTGACACATTTAATTTTGTCTTTCTCAGCATATGTCTCTTCATGAAAGTAATCATCAAACTAACTGATAAATGCAAGTACAGTCTTTCCATCTCGAGATCCATTGAAAGTACGAAATTTGAAGTTTCTTTTACTTATCTTTGTTTCTTTGCAGATGGATTGAGCTTCGAGTGTCGCATCGATGGTACGTCGTATAAGATCTTCAGGTTGCGGTCCATCTTTGTCAGTGATAGTTCGTTGCAAATTGGCCAATTGAACTTGCAAAGCTTTTCGGGCTCCTCGTTCTTCATCAAGCTGCATCATAATTAAATCCAATTTTTGTTCCATCGTTGGTTCGGGTAAATCACCTTTGGCCATTAAATCGTCCATATTTTGTTCTATCATCCTATAAAATCCAAAAGACCTCACACTCTCGAAATCTGATTAGCGGGATGAGCGTAGCTCAAAGTCGGGTATACAAGGCTTATATATTTTTATTTGGCTTTTACAATTTTGTCTTTTGCGGTTGCGGTATTCGTTATCTTCGTAGAAGTTGCGTATAATCTTCATATGACCTGCATATGACCTTCTACGTTTGCTGAAACTAGTTCAGCAAGTTTGCAAATAAGAACAAGGTCTTCCAAAGATCAATAAACGAACTCTGTGCTTTTGCGTATGAACAGTCTTTATGGGAATAGTTGAAGTAAGTCTGTTTTGATCCTCTGTGACTTACAGAACTTACAGGAGTAATAGAACTTGCAGAACTTGAGCGATTAAGCTTTTTTAAAGCTTAAGTGACTTAGACTTTAGGACACTTAAGCTTGCTGCATCGCCGTTGAATTTTTGAGGGGGGGCCGTTTTTCATGCTGATTCTAATGCTGAGGTGCCGTGCTACCAGTTCGTCAAATTTCATGAGTTGAAGCTTTTTAAAGCTTCTTATTAAGCTCAGTATTAAGCTTTTTAACCATTGACATTAAGCTTTTAGCTATGGAGTCTTATCTGTCAATCTGGTTGAAAAAAAAAACGACTTGTAGAAGGAGCTTTCCTTGTGGTCCTCCGCCTCCTCAGGCCGGTCCTTCGCGATCAGAGGATGCAGATAGGGGTTCTTGACTGCCAGGAAGTCACCCGTATCGACCATTCGCGATGAAACTGACTATAGAGCTCATTCGTTCTAGGAGCTCCGCCTTCGCGCAAGATGGTAAGCGATTGGAAGCTCTCGATCTCAGCTTCGCTCTGATACCACTGGTGCACAGATCGGATGCCGTAAGCGCGTGTAGTGAGCATCAGAAGGTCCCCAAGAACAAAAGAACTCTACTTTTTGCACACAAATCAATGTAGAAAGCTTGCATGACATGAACAAGAGACCAATTGGGTGCAATCTCCCCCCATGCCTTGTGTGAGCGCTCCACAAAGCATGTATTTTATATATTAATTATCTTCAAGCTCAAATATTAGCCCAAATTACAAAATAGCACGCTTTAGCTTTTGAGTTTGCTTTTGTGCCAAATAGAAATAAAGATAATGGGCGGGCACCCAAGAAGTCAGGCGTACCCAAATACAATGTCCAAATACAAATATCTAAATCGTGCACCCATGCGCATACAAAAATAATAAATAAATATCAAATGCCTTGATAAATAGGCGCAACAAAATATAGGCGCCATGCCTAAGGTATGCGCCCATCAAAATATTGACGATAACTTTGAATACACTCTATCCTCCAATGCTTTCCACTACCACCGCTGCTATCTCTACACATCAACTGAAGCATTCACAATCGTTAGTAAAATAATACAATTAAACCGACAAAAGTAAATACCTAGCAGTCTTCAGTTACATAAATAAACTAATTGGTTAGAAATCAATTCTAACCTTAATTTATCACGAGTGCGCACTCTAAACTCATAAACGTTTATTAATTAAAATATGTATTTTGCGGAATCACCCATGTACACACTATATTAACAAAACGCCTGAAAAGGATAGGCGTCCCCATCAACTTCTCGCACAAAGAATCCACTTTGTGTATGAGCCCCGGTAATAAAAGTTTATGGAATCCACCGTAAAACCTCACGGAATCCACCGTGGCACGGAATCCACCGTGAAATATGCCTCCTGGCATCATTATCAGAATGAGAGATTGTAACTCAAGTGAATTAGGTTCCAAGATAGATTAGCTTGGACTCATAAACACAATCTTGAGTAACTCAAACTGATAGTTCGATACCCTTTAAAAAAGTCTCAACCAAGTACATGCCTTTATAGCTTTTTGGATAGTACCACTGTACTTCACTGTGCATATGGGATTTTGGACATCTCTTCCTAGAGCTTCTGGAGCATACAACTTTTGTCATCTCTCTTACACAAAGCCTCTTCTAGGCATAGATTCAACCTCTATGGGCATTCATCTGGCCTCTATGGCCAAGCATCATTTGCTATTCTCAACAAGAACACAAGAAGAGAGATGAAGGCCAAAATATTTTCTTACTGGTCTCTTCTTCTTTTTATCACGCACTATACAATGTACACAAAGTATGGATAAGATGCAACATAAAGGAAAGTGGCCTGCTAAGCTAAACAATGCATAACTGACTATACTAATTAACAAGTGCTATAAATATGCCAGTTATAAATAGATGCAACAAAATAAATATAAAAAGTGATAAGCTAATGGCCATGTGAGGATCATAATGACCACTAACATGCTAAGTATAGATGTGCAAACCCATCTAGCCAAGCAGTCCATCATCAATGTCCATACATGTTGAGCTTGCCATCTCAACAGGAATGAGTGGTTGTTGTATTTCCAAGGATATATTCTCTATTTTTGTTAAAAGTTATGCTACATAGTTGCTTCATGCATTGGCTATTTTAATGCATGTTTATGTCATTAAATCTTTATGATCTAGCATTTAACAACTTGTAGAAGTGTACATAGTTTGTGTTTATTTAAGTGATTAACTTTTTGTGTGGTGATTGTTTACTATTATGAGGATAGTCTCTAAAATCAATCTATACACCTATGTTATTAAGTATCTATATATATTATTACTTAGATATTTAATTACACTACATATCTATTGAGATACTAGTAGATGACCTATTGTGAAAGTCCATGATAAGAAATTTGCTAGCCATTTTTGTCCCAAAAATTAATACCCTAGCTATTATTCATGCCAAAATTCTATAAGAAGTCATTGTTGAATTTTAATGATCCCTAGTTACCTAAACATCTAGTCATAGTTTGAGACTATAGTCCACTCATAGAAGTAGAACAATGAAGATAGTTGCATTATGATTGAAAAGAGGAGACTACAAAACATTGAAAGGCATCCACAACTCAATTTACATTCAGATTAAGCATTCCTCCTCACTCACTGGCAAATACATAACTCTTTTCATGTTAGTTTGTTGATACCATTAAAGGGAACACCTCTAGTTACTCCTATAGTTGATGGCCCATCTTTGTTAGAAAAAGCTGATACTTCAATTTTAGTTCCTGAAGTAATACTTGACCATGACCATACTACTACTAGAACATGAAATCAATATCATAGATATTTAGTCAAGTATAGAAATCATTATATAGAAGAATCACAATGGACACATAAATTATTACTAACTCCACAATATGACAATCTAACTAATGCCTACCACACATAATCACATAAACGATCCCATGGACACAGATTTTTTGCAATAGGTAGTGTTTTGTATAAAATCCATGGAATTTTATAGTGCAAATTAGCCCCATAGGAGGCAACACTTGCATGTGGTTGGCCACCATTGCATTTTTCTTTGTCATCATGGGATAGTTTCTATTTAATCCCCAAGCAATGTTATGAAATTATGTTTATCACAATATTTTACTAGAATACTACCTTTATGTTTATTATCAGTAAAATGAAAAGTTTAGAATTATCACAATATTTTGTCAAAATTTATTTTAAATTTTATTTATTTATTGTATAATACATAACTTATCATGCGAACATATATGTATAGCACTAATCGCATTATGCTTGGTGGATGTATGGAAGAATACTAATGTCTGTTGTGTTCTGGTGAGCAAATAATTAAATGGGATAAGTAAAATAATTATTTTTGGAGTATGTAATCTTTAGCATGGAATTTATGTGCTCTTTAGCATGGAAAAATATTATCAAAATCATTATATTTTGTATGCATCTATTAGTGCAAGAACTTTGCATGTGCACATGTGCAATAGGTTTATTTTTTATATATTTATTAGAGAAGTTAAAATACTATTTTTATGAATCTATTATAATAGAGTGTGCTTTGATTTATTGGCACAAAAGCAAAGTCATGCAAAGTGAGGAAAGGAACACAAAAAGGATGCTTTTAATGTATCTTGGGTACAAAAGCTTATTCTAATATTATAAATACGTACATAGGGGAGGCACTCACCCATTAACGAGGGGAGATTAGAACAAATCTTGTGTTGTGCAAGTTCTTTGTGTTTTATTCCTTCATGCTATTTATTCACTCTCTATTTTATTCTCGATTTCATTCTATTTTATGGTAAAGGTAAGTAATAAATGAGTAGTTGCGCATAATAAAATAGGAGAAAACATAGCCTAATCTATAAAACAAGACATGTCAATTAATAGGGGGTTTCTAGACATACTTGTGTGTCAATTGTGAGGAGGATGTTGTTGTTGTTGATCGATCTCCACCTTCTCCCTCCTCTAAGTAGCAAGGCAATCGCAACTCAAAGCCCTTCCTCACTTCGCTCTTTGTCTACTTGATGGTTATGGAGGTGCAACATGAGTTCCTCCAGTGTAACATACCCACCTTGATTTCTTCACAGATAACATTTTAGTAGTGCCCAAAGTTTACCTTCTACTTGTCGCTATCCGTAATCTAATCAGAATGATCACCGACTAGTTAACCCTAGGTCTTCCCCGCAAGGGAATTGTCCTATCGTTACCCACAGAGGACCAACCTGAAGGTCCCTAATTGACCTAACAATTACCTATCAACAATTCACTCACATCTAGAGGTGTCCTTTGAGAGGTTTCTTGTTTGGAAGGAGCTACTGCCATTACCCTTGCTTCATGGAGTGCAACGATTTTTTCTAGTATCAGACTAAGGATTTACGAAATCCCTCGCAGTGCTCCACCACAGTCGTCGTAACTTCCCCCTAAGATAATTTACAGTTTGGGTTCTCATACCAAACCCTAAGTAAGTCAGCAGATCGACCCTTCCTAAAGTTTCTTCCTAGTATTTGTTTTTGGAGAAACCTCTCAGCTAACCAAGACCATCTTGCCATAGGATTGGATTCGTCAGAATCCATTCACCCCCTTTCCTCTATGGAAGCTCTTAGTTATCTAATTAACTACCACACTACGTGAAACATATAAAAATAGCTTCATTAATTAAAATCCTTTTATGCATAGTTGTTCGTTTATGTAATTTACTCATGGACATACAATCAGAATAAAAAAATTTCATTGATTATATTCCATAATGTGTGTTCTCTCACCCATACAGGAGAAAATTTACAATTTCACTTAATGCCTCATTTGGTGCATCTACACATCACCAAGATCAAATCCACCTATAGCTATCATTTATAGGTGTCCCAAGTAGAACTCGGGCCATACAGGGGACGAAGTAGTTTCTCGGTGCAAAAAGGGATTTACTAGCCAGAGCCCCTGGCATGCTATCCACCTCCTACTTAATACGATCCCTGCTACGAGACCTCTCGCCATTGGAGATGGTCCATGCTTTCACGGTGGTAAAAACATCCCCTCTTGGTATGGGGATTCAACACCTATCCTTGGGGGAGGTATAGGGCTCCTCAATTTTTATCTGTTCCAATACTTAATTCAATCATGATCTAATCTAGAAGATCACAAACAAGATTGATGTCTGCAAGCAGTTATGACTTCAATCAATCACACAACTTTCAAGTGATGCTTAATTCTAGTAGCAATCTACACTTGAGTTTCACATAATGAAATTATTCCCTTGGAATTTAACTAGGGATATCTAGATTTTGGGGTCTCTAACTTCCCAGTTCCTGTAACCAAGTTTCTTGGCCTTATGTTAGTATTTCTCAAGAGACTTATCTTATTTGGATAGAACTTTTTTATAAAATCCTGGGTATCGCAATTGGTAAAGGGTTGTTATCCGCACACGTGACTCCGTTAATGACTCCCGTGCTCGCAACTCCAACTATTACTTCCACAATAGTAGGGTCATTTGCGATTTCTACTTTTGAATTCTTTTTCTTTGAGGCCATGACAGAAATATGATTCGTAGAAGAAGAAGAACATGCAGTAATATCGTTTGGCGAGGGTGTAAGACTCTCAATGATGATGATGGATATTAAGGGATTCAATGATGTAGGCCTCGCAGATGATTCTTCTTGCCTCATGGAGAGCAATGCTTCACTCTCTCTAGTAGACCAAATAGAGACGAGAGTACAGGTATGATAGAATAGGATAGAGTTCTTCAATGTCTTCTCTTCTCAGATTAGACTAGAAGTGGATGAGAGACCTTTAGTGTATCCCCTTCCTTGGGATGAATGGAATGATGTCTCTTCGTCTTGTGAAATAGAGTCTCCTCCTTCTCGATTAGCATCTCATCCCGTCAAGATTGCTCTTGTTGCTCTTTTTGGTCATTTACAAGCCCCCAATTTATAGTTTTGCAAAGGGGGGGGGGGAGGGGGGTAGAAGAGAGAACGCTTGCTTTTTTTTAGCGCTTTTTTATTACATCATCGATGACAAAGAGAGAACACTTTCTTTTAGCACTTTTGATGACATTATTGATGACGCCAGAGAGCGAGATACATTTTTGTAGCATGAAGATAAAAATCTATGAATCTATTGGCGAGCACCGCGTGGCTATCACTCCAAGGCTCACGACTAAGGCATAGACCTTGGCATATTGGCCCTAGCATACTTAGCAACGGGCTATGAAGGCTTCATTGGCACCGTTGGCTGCACGCGAGAAGCTGCCACTAGCTTGTAGGAAAATCTTCCTGGAGGTCACCCATCTCGGCAATGTTGTCACCCAAGTGCACTTAACTGCCAAGTGACTATCCACTAGGCTAGTTCTTTTTTTTTGTTCTATACTATAAACATAATTTTAGTAAACTAGTATTGGAACGGTCTCCCAAGTCTTTCTTCCATGAACTGGCATATAATACCTCATTAATTATCTTCATAATGAGAGTCGATTTCGTAATTAGAGCTAGTTTTTTTTAAATAAATGTGCAACATGAATCAATTTGCTTTGGGATGTATACGCACATTAAAATAAACTAAGTAATGGGGACATTACATTCTTCCCTTCTTAGAGAAATTGAGATGTCCTTATCTCGAGAGAAACTAGGGGTATTCTTTCATAAGGGTTACCTCATAGAACCAAGTGGCATCCTCTTTAGGATAATCCTTCCATTGGATGAGATATTCTCTAAGGGTCCTATTCCTAAGGATTCTTTCTTTTACATCAAAGATTCTATTAGGTTGAAGTTGAAGTAAACCTTGGCTCAACATTACAAGTTGTTGATCATCAAGAATATGATCAGGATTAGGTACATAGGGCTTCAAGAGACTTACATGGAATACATCATGAACTTTTAGGGTTCCAGGAAGTTGTAGCTTATAAGCATTAGATCCAAGAGCCTTTATCACTTTGTAAGGTCCACAGTATCTTAGGCTTAGCTTCTTGAATTTTCCCAAGGATAAAGAACTCCTCTTTGGGCGTACAGGGATAAACACCTTGTCCCCTTCTCGGAAGATTCATTGTTTTCTCCCTAGGTCAGCATAGGCTTTCTATCAATCCTTGGCAGCTTGTATATCTTGCTTGATGGTTTTGACTTGTTCATCCATCTCTTCAAGCATCTTCTTAGAAGCTTCAACCTTCAAGGTAGCGGGGTTAGCCATTCTTTCCCATATAGAGCTTGAAATGGGGTCATTTGATTGCTCTGATGATAGAACGCATTGTAAGAAAATTCCACCAAAGGTAGATATTGTATCCACCGTCTAGGTTCTTTGCAACAATATGCCCTGAGTATGTCTTCAATGATCTAATTTACATGCTCTTTTTGCCCATCAGTTTGAGGGTGATAAGCTGTACTAAAACAAAGCTGTGTACCGAGAGCTTCAAATAATCCCTTCCAAAAATGCAAAGTGAATAGAGAATCATGATCGCTGATAATTCTCTTTAGTAGTCCATGAAGTCTAAACATTTCTTTGATAAATAACCTAGAAATATCTAAGGCTTTGTAGCTGGTCTTGATCGGAATAAGGTGGGTAACCTTAGTCAACAAGTCCACAATTACCATGATTGAGTTGTATCCTCCTTGAACTCAGGGTAATCCAACTACAAAATCCATACTAATGAATTCCAATTTCATATGAGGAATATCAAGTGGTTGTAGCTTTCTTGGAAGCTTAACTCGTTCGGCTTTTATTCGTTGGCAACTTAAGCATTCGATTACGTATTTAAGTCTGTCACTTTTGATCTTTTTCCAATGATAGCTTTTCCTAAGTGCATTGAGAGTTTTGGCATAGCCAGGATGTCTTGAAAATGGGGAATCATGAGCTTCCCATAGTATCTTCTTCTTAAGATCTTTACTTGAAGGAATACATGATCTTGTCCTGAAGTAGACAAGCCCTTCATCAACAGAGAAGTTAAGATACTTTGTCTTAAGCTTAGAATTTTGTTCTTTATTCTGAATTTCCTTCAACCTTTGTTGATATTTGGGATCATAATTCACCTTCTCCTTGGCTAGCTTGATGATGGGATTGCTAGGCATTGATATCATTGTAGTTAATGTTTGAGCTCTAAGAGGTTCTTATGAGATAAGTGCATTGAGAAATGATTTACGGCTTAAAGCATCTGCAATTACATTCTCTTTGCCTAGTCTATATTTGATCTATATTTGAGAAATGATTAATGGCTTAAAGCATTTGCAGTTACATTCTCTTTGCCATACTTGATCTCAAAATCATACTCTTGCAAGACTTTGATCCACGACGTTGCCTCATATTTAGATCTGGTTGAGTGAAGATCCATTTAAGGCTTTTATGGTTGGTTACTAGTGGGAATTTCTTCCCGAGTAGATAATGTTTCCATAACTTAAGAGCGTGGATAATTGCAAGTTATTGGGTCTAATGTATCCTTGATCTAAGAGCAATTTGAGTTGTTCCTTTAGTTCTACAGCTTCTGGAATGGACATTTGATATGGTCATTTTGCAATTGGTGCCGCTCCTGGTACTAGCTTCATTTCATGGTCGACTTCTCTCTATGGTGGAAGTTTAGCTAATTCTTCAGGAAATACGTCAACATATTCCCTAAGCCACAACGATTCATCTTTGGCTTCTTTATCCTATTGTTTAGTCTTATTTAATTTGATTAGGTATACATGTGAGCCTTTCCTTAAACCTTTAGCCATTCAAGAAGCTTTTGCTAATTGAATCTTCAGTTTTCCTACTCCTTGTGTGGTCACTTGTTGTCCTACAAGATTCAAGAATGTGACTTGGCCCTTTTCATAATGAATATGAGCATCATTGAGAATTAACCAATCCATTCCTAACAGGCACACATAGGTTCCCAGGCTCATTAGTTTGAATTTCATGTTGGTCTGATTGCCACCCAGATGAAACTCCACCTTGCTTGTCTGTTGTGTTGAGGAAACTTCTTTTCCATCAGCTGACTCAACTATCAGTCCAGGTGTATGCATTGTGTCTATGCCTTGTTTTCTAGCACACCTTGGTGATATGAATGAATATGTGCTTCCACAATCAATCAAAATTTTACAGGGTTTACCGTTATAGGTTGATGGTGTTTGATTTGAATAACTGAGAATCGTCAATTTGGTCACTTCTTGTTGAGAGAGGCGTGAATTTTTGCTTTCTCCATGTTGATTTTCAAGATGGGATCTTCATCATCTTCTAATTCCTTGAGGGTTATGCCGGTAACTCTTCCTCTAGTTGTGGCTATCCGCCGGCTCTGGTTGTTACAAAACTTGCTTTGGCGTTCATTCTGTCCAAGTTTTGGGCATAGCCTTTGGATGTGGCCAAGTTCGTTACAATAATAGCACCTAAAAGTATCCTTATTACTACCAATAAAGTTCTCTACTGCCAACGTCTTAGCCTTCTTGCTATCATCATATTGGAATTGACCTTGGGCTCTTTTTGCATAGCCCCTAATTATATTTCTATTTTCAAACTTTTTATTCCAAGCTTTATTGTTTCTTGGTTTGGACTAGAGTTCTTGTACAATCGATCTTGCTCTTATTAATGCATCTTGGAGGTCGGATGGACTCATTGCTTCAAGCATGTGTTCAAGGGATCATCCAATCCGTGGCAAAACTTGGATACTTGTTGCGCAATGTCTATAGATGGTGCATACTTGAGAAGTGTTATAAACTTCAAGTAATAGGCTTCCAATGTCATTCCAAGTTGCTTTAGACCAAAGAATTCATTCATCTTTTGTGTGCGGTATGTTGGCGGAAGATACCGGCCTCACATTGCATCCTTTAATACGTCCCAACTAACAAATGCTTCAGAGATTCCTTGGCCTTTTCACCATTGTTTTCACCAAATTTGGGCTTCTCCTATTAGCTTTAATCATTGCTTGATTAGCTGGGGTAATTCCAGTAGCAATGAAGTAATCTTCCATTGACTCAATCCATATTTCTGCTTCAACCTCGATGTTTTTGCCTTGGCCATCAAACTCACGTGGTTTGATTTGCTTAAGCAGGAACTTCTTTAACAAAAATCATTTCAGAAGGATAGAACTGCTTTATATTAAATTTTCAAAGAATGTTACATCATGATAGAGTTTTTCGAATGAACTTAAGGAATCTAACCATGGATTTTAGATATATCTACTAACTCGTAATTAGAGAGATGGAAGGAGACAAGAGAATGAATGGATAAAAAAACAAAGAGAGAGTGGTGGCAAGGTCAGGTGAGGTCCGGTATAATACCACGAGACAGGAAACACTCCGACATACGTTAATTTGTGGGTGGGTAGAGACTTTACATACGTTAATTTTGTTGAGTTACAAGAGAAGAAATCCCTTCTCAAACAATTTAAGAAAGAAAAAAAGAATGATAACAAAAACAAATTGTTTGTTGTAACGTATACCAAATGGAAAATGATGAAGGTCGTGATGTTCAAGATCGCGAGGCATATCTGAATCAGTGTGTCCCATGTCCTTGCTCTCAATGTAAGCTAGCAATTAAATGAACATATCGATTGTCTATAGAACACGTACGACGCGTTAGTGAGTTTTAATCTGAGATCATTGATCAAGCGATCTCAGATTTTGAGCAAACGGTAAGAAAAGTGTATATCAATCATGTATTGTATTCGCAAGCTAATTGAATACCATATACAAAAACATTGGGTGTGGTTGGAAAATTTTCTATCCAGGGAGGTGACATCTCGTCCCAAGGAGGAGTGCACCCTTTGTGGCCAATTAGAAGAGTTCGTGGGCGTGCGATGGATGGAGTGCCTGAGCCAATCCACCACTTGGAAGGTACTATCCAATCTATTCCTGATGCCAGGAGGCATATTCCATGGTAGATTCTGTGAGGTTTCTGCGGTGGATTCTGTAAACTTATATTTATTTGCACGGGCTCGTACACAAGGTGGATTCCTTGTGAGACTTATCTTATTTGGATAGAACTTTTTTTAGAAAAACCGGTGGTATCACGATTGGTAAAGGGTTGTTATCCGCACCCGTGACTCTGTTAGTGACTCCCATATTCGCAATTCCAACTGTTGCTTCCACAATAGTAGGGTCATTCGTGATTTCTACTTTTGAATTCTTTTTCTTCGAGGCCATAACAAAAATATGATTCACAGAAGAAGAAGAAGAAGAACACGTAGTAATACCGGTTGGCAAGGGTGTAAGACTATCGATGATGATGATGGATATTAAGGGATTCAATGATGTAGGCCTCGCAGATTATTCTTCTTGCCTCGCGGAGAGCAATACTTCACTCTCTCTAGTAGACCAAATAGAGATGAGAGTAGAGGTATGATAGAATAGGACAGAGTTCTTCAATGTCTTCTCTTCTCAGATCAGACTAGAAGTGGATGAGAGACCTTCAGCGTATCCCCTTCCTTGGGATGAACGGAGTGATGTCTCTTCGTCTCGTGGAATAGAGTCTCCTCCTTTTCGATCAACGTCTCATCCCATCAAGATTGCTCTTGTCGCTCTTTTTGGTCATTCCCAAGCCCTCAATTTATAGTTTTGCAAAGGAAGGGGGGGGGGGGGGGGTAAGAAGAGAGGATGCTTGCATGATGTCTCTTGATGTCTTTTCGTCTCGTGGAATAGAGTCTCCTCCTTCTCGATCAGCGTCTCATCCCATCAAGATTGCTCTTGTTGCTCTTTTTGGTCATTCCCAAGCCCTCAATTTATAGTTTTGCAAAGGGGGGGTTGAGGACGCTTGCTTTTTTTAAAGCATTTTTTTATGACATCATCGATGACAAAGAGAGAACGCTTTCTTTTAGCACTTCTGATGACATAATTGATGACGCTAGAGAGGGATGGAGCGTGAAGATAAAAATTTACAATTCTATTGGCGAGCACCGCATGGTCGTCACTCCAAGGCTCGTGACCAAGGTGGTGACCAAGGCATAGACCTTGGCATCTTGGCCTTGCATACTTGGCAACGGGCTACGAAGGCTTCGTTGGCACCGTTGTGTGTGAAAAGCTCCCACTAGCTTGTAGGAAAATCTTCCCGCGAGGTCACCCATATCTCGGTAGTGTCGTCACCCAAGTGCGCTTAATTGCCAAGTGACTATCCACTAGGCTAGTTCTTTTTTTGTTGTTCTATTCTACAAACATAGTTTTAATAAGCTAGTATTGGGAGGATCTCCCAAGTCTTTCTTGCATGAATCAGCATATAATACCTCATTAATTATCTTCATAATGAGAGTCAATTTCGTAATTAGAGCTAGTATTTTTTTAAAAAATAAATAAATGTATGACATGAATCAATTTTCTTTGGGATGTATATGCACATTAAAATAAACTCTAAGTAATGGAGACATTACATCCAGCTTCTTCTCTTCTATAACAATCCTCTCTACTCTCTCCTTTAAAACCTTCTCGCCACTTTTTCCTTCTTAAGACTTTTTCTTCTCAAGATAGGTCACCTTGCTCTTCCAAAAGCTTTTGACATAAAACACAAATAAAAGTAATGATACTTTTATTTGAAACTCAGTGCCCTATACATCCATGTTATGGTTGCCCAAAATTTCAAAGACACAATTGATTGATCTCCTCTTCACAAGTCCATTATTAAACTTTGCTCCACTTTTTTACTCTTTTAAACTCTTCTCAGAACAAAGATATGAACGAAGATAGCTTTAAAAGTTATTTTAATTCCCTACCTTATCCTAATCTACAGCTAAACAACATCAACTGCCCAATGAATCATTACCCTTTTGATACATTATTCGCAATCTAACCATGTATCATTTTCTATTGCAAGATCCTACTTTGTTGCAGGATTAGGGATGTAGCCGACTGACCAAGGCCATCAGATGTACCTAATCTGAGGACCCCTGGGCACAATATAGTGATGGTGTGTCCATTTGTTTATTTTTCTTTTATTTTCTTTTCTTTTTGAATACAATAATACCATACAACACGTCTTTCATTCTTGCAAAAGGAATAGTTGATTACTCATTGAGAAAATAGATTTTTTTGATCTTTAAGTCTTGATTTGAAGCTATGAAAAACCTATTATCGATGAAGAGTTTGAAGTTTGAGAGATGGTTGAAATTCTTGTTCATGCTAGAATGGTAGTTAGAGAGCTTAAGGTAGTAGGTGAGATTTTCTTAACAAAATCATATCCTTAGTTTCTTCTTCCATTCCCTTGGAGTTTGTTTAAAATCATACACATCCATGGCTTCAGCCTTTCTTGTGTGATTTAGGTCTTCCATAGCTTTTTGTCTTACTGCTCCTTTGTTGCTCCTTTAAGCATATCATTTTCCACCTATTTGTGTGCATTCACTTAATAAAAATTGAGAGCATATGTAGCCGAGCTCAACACAGACTTAAAATATCTTGAAAATTTTTATCTAATGTCACTTACTAGTTCGTGTTATTAATAGTTAGTTGCTTCTACTTGCTCCCTCCCTACACGAAAAAAGGTTGCAATGCTACTAAGTGTTGCAAGGATACTAATAGTGTGGTGTGTATGGATTTTTAAATGTTTTTGGTTTATTTGTTTTTATTTTTGTTTTTGTTTTTAGAAATTTTAGAGCCCAAGATATAAGCCATTGATAGAAATCAAGATTCTATTGGAGTGTAGCATATTTATAAAGAATTTGTGGTAATTTTGCCATTAGGCTTAGATATGCTCTAACATCAAGTATCACATTTCCTTGATTTAATATACTTGCAATATGGAGCTCTTCTTTTGTGATAATTTTCTCAAGTAAGGGAAGGTCTAGTGTGACTCCTCGTACAATGGCAAGCACTCGAAGGGAAGTTGGTGCTACATATGTTGAGTCAATTAGGGATTTTAAAGTGACTCATCTTTGCTCTGAAATGGTCATGAGCTTACTTTCGAGTCCAGTCATTAAGGCTCTCATAGTATACCATACTTGCTCGAATGAGCTACTAGTCTCTGCTTTCTCTTCTAGTGTTAATAATTCCTTAGTGGTTGGGGAGCACAATGTATTATAGAATGTGGGCACCAAATGGCATTCCTCAGCTTCCTCCTCAAGGATGAGTTTTAGAAGGTTATCTAGGTGTCACTATATTACTCACTGAGATGTTCTTCCTCTTCCAAAGATAGTGGGCATACTAAGAGTTGCTCAAATTCCTGAGGGAGGGGTTACACCATCAAACTGGGTGTAGATAACCAAAAAATCATATATATAACATGCATTCAAAGGATATTAAGAAATGCCATTTCTTTACATGCTATAAGGCCATAAAATGATCCCTTTTACTTTACAAAACTTACGTGTTTTTTTATCAAATTATAGCTTTAAAATCCCTTTTGTAAATATGATCCTATAAATTTTACTAAATAAAATACCCTTTTCTTTGAACTCACATGGTATCTTACATGTTCTATAAGGTGGACTCCCCAAGGTAGACACAAGCAAGAAACATGATTTTATCACTCAATTCTTCAAGGCGGGCAGTGACTGTGCATGACAAGAGAGTGAGGATCTTGGTACCAATTCCATTCAAGATCCTCATTTTAAAAAATGCAAAATGTTGTGTCTCACAAGCTTAATGGTGAGACTTTGGATGGTGCTCTTCTTGTTTCAAGAGCTTTGATTTGCCTTGGTATTGCTACCTCTCATGTAGCCACTTACACTCTCCTCTCATCAGTCGTACTCTCCTTTCAATCCTCAAAGTGAGAATGTAAGATCAATGAAGGGTTGAAGTGAATTCACATTCTTACCTCAAACATTGTAGTTAAGACTTAAGAGACTCAAAAATGGCTCCATAATCCAAACTACACCTTCTTGAGTGAAATAACTACTCCATAGCTTATGGAGTGAAGATGAAGAGCTTCTCTTATTGCTCTCTCTCTCTCTCTCTCTCTCTCTCTCTCTCTCTCTCTC
Organism: Lygodium microphyllum; assembly: GCF_053477565.2. NCBI lineage: Eukaryota > Viridiplantae > Streptophyta > Polypodiopsida > Schizaeales > Lygodiaceae > Lygodium > Lygodium microphyllum. Next base: position 112,432,604 of record NC_141160.1, read on the forward strand.
TCTCTCTCTCTCTCTCTCTCTCTCTCTCTCTCTCTCTCTCTCTCTCTCTCTCTCTCTCTCTCTCTCTCTCTCTCTCTCTCTCTCTCTCTCTCTCTCTCTCTCTCTCTCTCTCTCCACAAGTACAAAAGACGATAAGCTTAAAATAAGAGATGGATCTCTCATTAATTACATTGGTTTAATTGGATCTTTTTTGCTAAGGTGAATAGAAGATATGTGGCTATAATTTCTGAAACATTGTGGGCCCTTCACCTATTGACTTACAATTTGCATAGGAGTAAGCCTATCTCTCTTTCAAAAAATAGAATTACAAATGTGGTGCCCTTGAAAAATTACATGTGTTTCAAAAAAAATCATAACAAGGCTCAATAAATTAGTTCGCCCTTGAAGAAACTTCTAGCACTTATACCTTCGTCTTCTTGATTTTGTTACTTCTTATATGAAGGTTAATATGGGTCTCTAATAGAGTGGTAAAACTAGTAGGTATAAAGGGAGGTTTTAATAGAGGAAAAAGATTCACTATGAACAATGGATGAGGATGGACATATTGAAGATGGTGGGACAAGATGAATGGAATGAGTTTGAGTAGTTTTACACAAAAGTTTTTGTAAGGATATTGCATGGAATTGAATAAGCCTAGGATGGGGATCAACATAGAGTGTGATGACTTCATAAAGGGAGAAGGGCTAGGAGAGACTAGCTCAAATGCACTACTAAAAGTTGTAGAGGAGACTCTATGAGGGGTCACAAGAGGTTGGACAGGGGAGGGAGGTATGGAGGGAGAGAAAGGTGATTGTGATGGTAATGAAGACAAAGACATAGAAGATTTAAATAAAGACATTTCAAAGCCATAGGATGCCTTATTGAGGTCATGACTCAAGGAAAAGTACATTAAGTCTATTAAGTTCACAACCACGAGATGGTGCATCAAATTGTTGTAAAGAATGTGGCACTAGGGTAGAAGGCCTAACACCTTGAGGTGACCTTTGAGAGAATGTTGATGGAAAATGAAACCACATTGTGGTGGAAAGATGTAAACACTCACACATAATCAAAGTAGAGATGAAAATTTATGAAGGATAAAAGTTTGAAATAGAACTACGAGGCTTTGAGTTTTATTCATTCACCAAGTGTTATTTGTTATTATGGAGGAGATGTAATGATAATGGAGGCAATCATATTTAACTTCTTTTATCATTTATATATTGAGGAGGTAATGTTTTTAGCTTGATTTATAATGTAACTTCTTTGATCATTTCTATCTTAGGGAGGTAATGTTTTAGCTTGATTTATACAAATTCCACTTAAACATTTGGAAGGGTTAGTTACACTTAGAATAAAAGTGTTGTTTTTAATTATGTTTTAAATTAAAATTGAGTTTAAGTGCTTCTACAAGCAATATTTTACTCCAATGATCTTGATTCAAAACATTCCTTTAAAATGTTGAAAAACATTTGAGGTCAAAGTATAGAATATCAATATTGAGTTTAAGTGCTTCTACAAGCAATATTATACTCCAATGATTTGGATTCAAATCCTTCCTTGTGTAATGAATGAAGTTAAGAGGAGAGAGGAGAATGAGTTGAAGAGAGAGAAAGAGAGAAGAAATAAGAGAAAGAAAGACTAGAAGAGCAGAGAGAAAGAAAAAAAAGAGGGGAGGAGGGAGGAGGAAGCCATGGAAGCTAAAGATGAAGGTGAAGAGTATGATCTTGATAATAATTGGTTTCCCTAAATTGGGACTCTTACACCTTATATACCTCGGTCACCTTATATACTTCGGTCAGTGTGATTAGATGTCTAACCCCTAGTTTTTATGTATCCCACTCATTACAATCCATCCCCACCTTAAAGGTTTTTTCCCTAAAAAACAAAGAAATTTGGAGGGGAGTGATAGGTGGGCTTAAGGAGTGGGGGACATAGTAGTACTCTAAGCCACATTACAATGAAAATGGGTGGGATAGCATGCTATCCATGGACAGGCTTTCTAAGGTAAATTTGTCTTTTTTGATAGGCTACTCCAAATGGGGCATGCCTCATGTCAAAATGGAGCTTATGATGTGTACTTTTAGCCCATGTAGAAAGCACATTGCTGAGATTTGGGCAAGTACAAAATAGTTCTAAAACAATATACAGTCTACAAGTAGGTTGTGGTCAAAAGGGGGCATAACTGGCTAGTCTTCAGCCTATTGGGCATCTTGGAGGTGAGGGAATTCATTGACAATAGTGGATAGGCACCAGAGGCTTCTTCCAAGGGTAGGCCTTGCCATATGATGAGGTACTCCTGATGGATTGAGATCTTAAGTGTTTATCTCATTACCCAATATTCACATCAGGGATTTACTAAATGATACCTTCTTCATCAATAAGGAGAATTCTTTCACATAATCCACTGAGGTGTCAATAAAGGGCTTCATCTAGCTTACATGAAACACATTGTGACTTTTGGGGGTAGGGAGAAGCTCTAATTGGTAGGCCAAATCACCAACTCTCTTAAGGATCCAATAGAGGGGCCATAGAAACAGTGGGCCAACTTATTAATGTTGCTACCCTCTTTGAGAGTGGAGCACCAGGACATAGGCACTTTCAAGAGGACCAGCTCCCCCTTTTGGAATTCCAAATGTCTTCTTTTTTCATCAATATAGAGTTTCATGTGAGTTTGTGCATTTTGAAGATTCACCTTGCATTGTTGAAGCAAGGTTTACATGCAATCCAACTCAGTCTTTCTCTGAGGGTTGATCTTATCATTGAATAAGACTATAGGGAGGGGAACCTTATACATGTATAATGCCTCAAATGGGGAAACTCCAATGCTAGAGTGGGTGGAGTTGTTATAGGCAAACTCAGTCAAGTGGAGCCATGTATCCCAACCGTGTTGTACATCATAGAAAAAGTGGTGTAAGTATGTATCAAGCCATTTATTTACTCTTTTATTCTGGCCATTTATCTGGGGGTGGTATGGAGTAGATGGAGCAAGCTTGATGCCAAAAATATCGACCAAAAGTTGCTCATAAACTTAGCATCCTGATCATGCACTATGACTTGTGGTAAGCCATGCAACTTGAAGACATACTCCATAAACTTAGTAGCCACCTGAGAGGTAGTATATTGTGTGTCTTAGTAGGGATAAAGTGAGCTTTGGTGAAGCGATCAACTGCCACATATATACTGTTCCATCCTTTTTTTGTAACGGGGAGGCCCATGATGAAGTCCATGGTGATATGTGTCCATTCCCCTTCAAGAATAGGAAGATGTTGCAAGAGGCTAGCAGGCCTAAGCGTGTTGTCCTTGTTCTGTTGGCATGAAACACATTTTGTTACAAAACCCTTGATATCCCTTCATAAGCCTTTCCAGTGAAAGCTCTTGGCAATTCTCTTATACATTTTGAAAACACCCAAGTGACTAGCAATGGGGCAAGAATGCATCTCTTCCGCGATCTTTTGTGTGAAAGGAGAAAAGTGGGGGATGACAATCTTGCCATGGGACCAAATAAGGCCATGCTTGAGCTGATATTGGGAGTTTTTAGCCATTACCCCATGCTACAATTTCTAGAATACATGGTTGAAGTCCTCATCCAATAAAGAAGCTTCTTGAAGGTGCTCAATCCAATCACTATTCAACTCTGAAATGGAGGATAATGTACATGCCCACATCCAAGAGAGTGAATTAGCCACCATATTGTTATCTTTTCCTTGAGTGTGAGAAATGTCAAAATCGTAGTTTTGCAATGTCACCACCAATCTCCTTATCTCCTTTGCTTAGACTCAAAGTAGACTAAGTCGGGAAGTACTAGAGGACTCGATAATCACTCTTGACTTGAAAGCGACTACTATACAAATAGTGGTACCATTTCTTAATACCATGGAGGATGGCCAACATCTCATGGCCATATAGATTCATTTGCATCTCCTTATCATCAAGCTTGCAGCTCTCAAAAGCAATCACGCCATGCTCTTACAGCAAGACCACACCAATACCCCTACCATTGGCATCACATTGAAATGGTAAATATCTTGGAGAAATTTGGGCAAAAAAGGATGGGGGCTGAATTAAGCATTTCCTTCTGCTATTTGAAGCTATGATCATTAGTGGCATCCCAAAAGAAAAATTCCTTTTTAACTAACCAGTCAAAGGTGCTACAATGGTGGCATAATGCTTAATGAAGCATCTATCAAATGAAAAGAGGCCAAGGAAACCATGTGATGAAGTGGTGATAGATGGAGTGGGCTAGTCCTTAACACATTGCATCTTCTTGGGATCAGCCCATGTATGCCATTTTTACTAATAATGTGTCCCAAGTACTCCACGGATGTCTGCATGAAGGTACATTTACTTTCCTTAGCAAAGATTCAATACTCTCTCAATACATCAAACACCCTTCTAACATGTGCCAAGTGCTCTGCTTGTGACTTATTGTAAATGAGGACATCATCAAAGAAAATGAGCACAAATTTGAACAAGAAGGGGTGAAGAATTTTATTCATGAGGGTCTAAAATGTGGCGTGGACATGAGTCAACCCATAAGGCATCACTTGAAAATGATAAAGCCCACAATTAGTCCTTCTGAAAGCTATTTTGATCTCTACCCTCCCTCAAATTAATCTGATGGTAGCCAAAGTGCATGTCAATCTTAGTGGAAAAAGCATGCCCCTTTCAACTCATCCAACAATTCATCAATCTATGGGATGTAGTAGTTCTTCACTATGATTTTGTTCAAGTCTCTATAGTCTATGCACATGTGGAAGGATCCATCTTTCTTCTTGACTAACAGGACTGGGGATGCATAAGGGGAAGAACTCGGTTCAATGAAACCCATTTCAAACAACTCCTTGACTTGCTTTGCAACCTCTTCATGTACACACTTGGAGAGTCTATAAGGTGGCTTGGAATGGAGCTCTAAATCAAGTGGATGGTCCACTTGCCTCTTAGGAGGAAGGGCTGCAACCATTTGAAATAAATCACTATACTCTCAAAGTAAGGCCTACAGAGCTGAATCCTTAGATACTTTTGAGGGCTGATGTGAATTTTCCTTATTCAAGTGCAAGACAAAGATATGGGAGCATTTACTAAACTCTTGTTTGAGTTTCTTTGCTGTAATGAGCTAAAAATTAGCATTATTATAAATTCCATCTAAGTGGATGAGTTGTCCATGCATCATAAACTCCATGTAGAGTTGAGAGATATCCATAGCAATTTCCTCAATTGTTTCAATCAATCACAACCCAAGACAACATCAATGGGGAAATGTCTAATGTAATAAGGTCAACCAATGCCACATAATTTTTGGCCAAGCATAGGGGAACTATAGGACATACATGTGTGTTGATTTCTTCCTCGCCATTTGCTACTTGAACTTTCGGGGGGGGTTTGTTGCAATTCCATAGGGGTGCATTTCAACCAGTGAATGGCTAATTTATTGACAAATTTGTGAGTACCACCACTATCCACTAGGATAAATATATGCTTCCCATGAATATTGCCTTAAATGTGCAGGGTGATAGGGCTCCTGGAACCCATCCAAGCATCCAAGGAGATGGAGTAAAGAGAGGTGGTAGTTAGGTGGGATGCCAAATCAAGTGCATGGGATGGGAAACCTCCTAGGTCACAAAGCAGAACCCATCCTCCGAGTCAGAGAACTACTCGTGGTCCATGTCCTCAACATGCTCCTCATTGCCAATATGTAAGTCATCCTCATCATTATGCTAATCTTCCATCACATACATGCTATGAACCTTGACTTTGGCTATCTTGTAAGGGCACTTGGAGGCATGCTAGGCAGTGTACTTATCCCCACATTTAAAACATAGGCCTTTTTCCTTCTATTCATTCACAACATCTGGGGAAATGAACCATTGGCCACTATTGGAGGGTGATGTAGTGGAGTGTCTATTTTCAACATATTTACTCTCAACATTAGAGCCAAATGATGTCCCAAAAGTGCCCTATTTTCTTTCAGCATGGAAGGGGGTAAGTGGATATTTTGGGGTTGCTATTAGGCATGAAATTTCCTCTAAAACCACCCCCATGTGGGGATGACCTCAACGGGGTACGAGGCTGTCCATAACCTTGCTAAAAACTCTCATTCTTACGATACTTCCTTGCATATATTTCAACCAATTCAATTGCATCAAATAGTGTGGTAGGTTTTTGAGCCATGACACCCATTGATAGTCTCAATTCCAACCCATAGATATACTTATGAAATTTGGCATCATCACTAATGCTCTCTAGATACATGGTCAATTTCAAAAATTGATTTGTATACTCTTGTACATAGTGAGATTACCTTGGTTAAGAGTATGCCATCGTCTTTTCAACTACTTTTTTTCTAAGGGGGATGCAAATACTTGAACTATATGCATTTTAAAGTCTTCCCAATCAATGAACTAATGATTCTCTTGATTGATGTAGCACCACCATGTGTGGGCAAATCCTTCCAAGTGGAAGAGGTAAAGATAAATTTTGTATCATCCATGCGGGGGTAGATATTAAATTAGGACTCTAACTTGGATGTCCATTCATCCAAGTCTGATGGTAAGGGAGATTGCTCATTGTACTTAGTGAGGAGAATCTTGTCATGGAGATCATGAGAGCCTTGTTGCCCATGGAAACACTGCTGTCCATACATACCAAAATGGCCATACATACCTTGCTACCCATACATAACATGTTGTGCATGTATCCCATGCTACCCATTATAGCCATGCTGGCCATTAATATTGCCATGATGCCCATGATTGCCATGCTGGCCATTAATACCATACTGTCCATGATGGGGTTGAGTCATATAACTTCCATTGGGGCTTCGAGGGAGAGTAGGGGAGCTTCTATCAATGGTGGGAGAGGGCCTCATTGGAGGGTTGGCTACATGGTTGATGGGGGAGCTCAACAAAGGCTCATCATGATCATGAGAGGGTTTACCAACTTCATAGATAGAAGGGAGAATATCATTTGATCCAAGAATGCCCTATGGACCATGCAGTGGCTCCAGTGGTGGAGAGCATTAACATTCATGCTTGGATTCATCTTCCGTTTCTTGGGACGATGAAGTAGTAGGTAGCTTAGCTACAAAAGTGGTGAGCTACTCTAGGATTTGTTGAGTCCTAGAGTTCGAGAGGGTCATTTTCTCGAATTCTTCATCAAATTTTGACATCATTTGGTGGTGGTTGGTGACCTTATCATTATGCCTCTCCATGTGACAAAGCTCATTCCAATATAAAGTGTGGTTGAGCAGGCTGTAGGAATCCATATCGGGCACTTCCTCATGTATATCACCATGGTAATCTTGTGTGAGCTAGGTTCATCATTCATTGAGGTCCTAGAGTCTCTAATCTCCCTCTAGAGCTCTTCATGGGCCTCACTTTTTCCTTTCTAGCCAGCCATCTAGATGTAGTCCACAAGACCGACTGTCAATAAATGGGGTGTAGCTTTTGGTGGGAAACTTGGATTGATGAGATTTTTTATTCAAATCAAAGGGGAGGAAGCCCTCTTCAAGATGAGCTATTAAGCTTTGTGATAAAAATTTATCAAAACTTTTGCAATTGGATTTTTGTGTATGCGCCCTGTTCACAGTGACCTCAACGCATAAAAATGGCCATAACTTTCAGACCGTAGCTCCCATTGGGGAGATTTTTTATTCTAACCGGAGGGGACAAAGCCCTCTTTGAGTAAATAACAGGCAAGTAATCTAGTTATGATGAGCTATAAGGTTCACATCCAAGTATAATATAGAATTTTCTATAATTGAATCTTTATGTCCTTATTGACTGTGACTAAAAACACTATTTATCCCTTGATGCAAATGCACTATATGGAAGGCTCATAGAATGAGGAGCCTGAGCAACATCATAAACAACATCTTGAGTATACTGATCACAATCCCAAGCACATTTACATGCCCATCTACTCTGTCATCTCACTACATAAGTGGAGCTTAATGCCATACATCTCTTGTGACTACATACACCTCAAGTGTCATACATGTGTACCACAAATGTTAAAAGGGTGTCCAAAGGGAATTATTTCATCAGGAGTGGTGGTGACCATAGGAGGGTTCTTACACCTACATACAAGTATTGGGCTCTAGATCATTGAGAGGTGGGAAAAGTTCCCCCTGGGCCAAGTTGTGCACCCCTTTAGAGTCTTAATTGGTAAGGGAGGGTCACCTCTCTTTTGACTTACCACCTCGTATAGCATTGGCCTTTTTTCTCAGCTAGAGTATACGTGGAAGACATATTTACTAAGTAATCAGTGTGAGATGCATTGGAAAGGAAACATTAGGTTGTTTTATGAGTTGCAAGAATGATAGGGATTACCTTGGTAGCCCAATGACCCATTGGCTACTACTACTTACCCATTTACAAAGGCCAATTAGTCACTTGGGATTAATCCAAAGCACACAAGATCAAGGAGCTAATGTCAAAAAATGTAATTGATTTAGGATTAGTCATGATGCATTAGGATGCAAATGGGGTATTGACTTCAGTGGACACATGCATACAATGAAGGATTGAACTAGTAAAGCCTATGGAACCTTAATCTCTCCACCTAAAGGAATTAAGCTCAACAATTGGATTAAGACGAGAGATTAAGATCAAATTGACATATCTCTTTAGCGTTTAAGGAAGATGGTTGAAGCATGATCCACCATGATGCCAATTTCTCCATCAAGCAAGCCTGATTGGTTGGAGCACTCTAGTGGATGAAGCCTTCAAGAATTTGAATGCTTCCACTGATGATGGGGCTCCCAAGATTATATCCAAGCTTAATCTTCAATGAGATCGAAACCTTCAAAGAGAGCTTTCATAGCTGCCCATAAGAACTCCCTACATGCTGAGCTCCATGTTTTCAATCTAGGTTGTAAAAGGGGCAAAGGGGCTAAAAAATCTCCTGATGGATGAGCTTCTAGAGGTTGTGGGTTGAGTTATGAGCTTGGGCTGATTTGATGGTTGTCTCAAACAATGCATAGTAGGGTTTTCAACATGCAAGGGCTCAAATGTCAGAGAAGAAGGTCCAAATCTTGCTCACGGGGCTTTAGCCAATTGCCCAAGGGTCATGAAAGCCAAGGGAGATGCTATGAGTGTTGGGGTGGAGGGGTAGGAGCAGTAGCACAATTTGTGCCACAAATTGCAGGCTGCTACCTGGAGCTTTTGTTTGGTCTTCTCTAGACTCAAGGGTGCTCAAACTGCTACTAGGAGTGTAGAGAATCCAGCCCAGGTAGTGGCTGAGGTCATAGAGGGAATTGGAACAAGATCTTGGGGATTATAGGGGTTGTAAGCTTGCACGAGAAGAGAGAGAAGGAGGGCTGAGGCAAAAAGTAATTGAGATTTTGCACTCTTCTAACTCTTGAGTCTGTAATCTTAGCTTGGAACTGCTAAAATGCATGAAAAGAAGTGACAACTTGCTAAATTAGTCATTTTACCTCTAGATATGTCTGATACTCTAGCCATAGCTCCTACTTGCTCCAAAAAGCTGAAACTAAACGTGGTCTTTCCTGCTATACCTATACCTGTGCTTGAGTAACTAGGGTCTCACATTTAAAAAGGGACTAGATGTGGAAAGAGAAAAGAAGAAAAGATACAAAGCCTGATGCTCTGATACCACTTGTAATGAATGAAGCTGAGAGCTGAGAGGAGAGAGGAGAATGAGCTGAAAAGAGAGAAAGAGAGAAGGAAGAAAAGAAAGAAAGATAAGAAGAGGAGAGAGAGAAAAAGAGGGGAGAAGGGATGAGAAAGCCATGGAAGCTGAAGATGAAGGTGAAGAGTATATTCTTGATAATAACTAGTTTTCTAAACTAGGACTCTTACACGTTACATACCCTGGTCAGTGTGATTGGGTGTCTAACCCCTAGTTCCTATGTATCTTGCTTGTTACACCTTGAAAATGTTGAAAATTTTCAAGGTCAAAGTACAAACTAGTAGCCATATTAGCTCGTACGATGCCATTGAAATATTCTAATGAATGAAAAACATCTATTGTTAAAATGCTTGCCAAATTAAATAGTGTTAACTATTGATTTTATTACAAAGGAAACACTAGGAACACCCTCTAAACTCTAGAGATTGATTTACAATAGTTGAGTTAGTGAAATAGAAAATACTATTTGAATTTGAAAGGGTTGTCTTGCAAAGGAAATAGCTAAAATTCATGCTTCTTGAGAGTTGCTTATTTTTATTCATTGAAAGCATTACTTTGTCAAATCAACAAATAGCACATGATTATGAAGCATAATGGTGTTTAGCATGAACTTGCAAGCACTTAAATTTTTTCCTACAAGTATGGTTGCATTTTATCATTTGCAATAGTAGGACGATGAATATTAATAATTCATCCCAATGAAATATTATTGTTTGAAAATGAAAAGCCCACAAACACACTAAATTTTTTCAGTGCTTATTACTTTTATTTCAATTTGAGGTTGAACAATGTTAATTTTATGACACCTCAATTAGAAAAACATTGGTTGGCATGTTGCATTCTTTTAAATGACATGCATTCCAATAGATATCAAGAAACATGTGATACTACAAAGAGTGCACAACCTTGTCATCACTAGTAGGATAATTCATGAATAGTATAGATATAACAACATATGTACACACAAAGGCTAAGAAAATTCTATGTAAGTCAAAGTGAAAAAGATGATGAAGGCATTTTTAGGAACTATGTGCTTAGCATAATATATATTCCCAAAGCTTATGATAAAGTAGTTGTAGAAGGTTGTGGTCACACATTGTGACTATTGGAGTTCTCACATACGGTGTCTCTCTCTCTTACTCTCTTGCGTGCTTCCACTTGCACTTTACCTTTCAATTGGTATTAGAGCCAACCATTCAAGGAGCTTCTTCATCCTTTTCTTCATCTTGGATTCAAAGCTTCAACTCAAGGTTTCATGGCAACCACTATTTCTTCCTCTCGAGGTATGCATTGAGTCTCTCCTTCTTTTGGCTCATTCCAGCTTGATTCATGCTTGTTGATGACCTTCCCAAGGCATAGCTGAGCCTTGTTGAGTGCTTACTAAGCTAAGGAGCAACCATTTTATCCATTTTAAGTGGATACATAACATACTGTAGAAGTCATGGATAGCTATGGTAGCTTGAAAACACTGTCATGTTTTGGCCACCATAACTTTTGCAGGGTAATTCCAATAGCAATGAAATAATCTTCCATGGAATCAATCCATATTTCTGCATCAACCTTGATGTTTTTTCCTTAGCCATCAAACTCACATGGTTTGATTTGCTTAAGCAGGAACTTCTTTTCTTAGATCTCAGTAGCATTAAGGGTAGGAGCAGCTTCCTGTGGTATGGTAAGATTTTCTCTAGTTAGCTCTACGAATGTTATCATACAATTTGCTCGTATCTTTTCAAAAAGAGGAATCATTTCAGAACTTGGATAGAAATGCTTTATATTAAATTTTCAAAGAATGTTACATCATGACAAAGTTTTCTGAATGAACTTAAGGAATCTAACCATGGATTTTAGATATATCTACTGACTCGTAATTCTTAATTGCTAGAATGGTAACCACTTTTATATTCAATGGATATACAAAATAATTTCTTTTGTTATAGGGAATAAATACATGGTTTATTTTGGGATGACTGGTTATTTGGGAGAGAGGATTTCCCTGATACAATCTAGGCATGGCATTTGGATACATCCATTGGGTAATAATCGGGCTTTGAAGAATAAATATCTAAAAATCAATACTTTAAAGAAAGATCAGGAAGTCCATCTTTGACATAATTGTGGCGTTTAGAGCAGCCAACAACTATGAATCGGACCATTGGGATGACCTTTGTCACTTCCTCGTAAATATATCTGATGCCAGGAGGTATATTCCACAGTGGATTCCGTGCCTCAGTGGATTCCGTGAGGTTTTACGGTGGATTCCGTAAACTTTGATGACCGGGGCTCATACACAAAGTGGATTCTTTGTGCGAGAAGTTGATGGGGACGCCTGTCCTTTTCGGGCGTTTCATTAATTTAGTGTGTACATGGGTGATTCCATAGCGGGTGATTCGGCAAAATGCATATTAAATTAATAAACGTTTATGAGTTTAGAGTGCGCACTCGTAATAAATTAAGGTTAGGATTTATTTCTAACCAGTTGATTTATTTATGTAGCTGAAGACTGCTAGGTATTCACTTTTGTCGGTTTAATTGTATTATTTTACTAACGATTGTGAATGCTTCAGTTGATGTGTAGAGATAGCAGCAGTGGCGGAGGAAAGCATTGGAGTCTAGCGAGTATTCGACCTATGGATTATATTTTGATAGGCGCCACGCCTATATGTTGTTATGTCTATTGAGGCATCAATTATTTATTATTATTTTGTATGCGCCTATGCGCACGGATATGTTATTTCTATTTGGACATTGTGTTGGGCGTGCCAGACTCTATGGGCACCGTCCATTAGCTTTATTCCTATTTTTGTAAAAGCAAACTCAAAAGCTAAAAGCTTGTCATATTTTTGTAAATTGGGCTATTTTTTAGCATGAAGATGGAAATATACATAAAATACATGCTTTGTGAAGCGCTCACACAAGACATGGGGGGAGATTGAACCCAATTGGTCTCTTGCTCTTGTCCTTCATGCTTTTTACATTGTAATTTGTGCAAAAAGGTAGAGTTCATTGTTCTTGGGGACCTTCCGGGATTCACTACGTGAGCATACTGCGACCGATCTGCGCACTAGTGGTATCAGAGCGAAGCTGAGATCAAGATCTTCCAATCGCTACCCATCTCGTGCGAAGGCGGAGCTCCTGGAACGATCGGGCTCTACAGTCAATCTTGTCGCGAACCGTCGATACAGGCAGACTTCTGGCGATCAAGAACCCCTGTTTTTGTTATCAGATCGCGAAGGACCAGGCAATACAAGCGGAGGACCACTCCCTCATCTCCATAAACAAGTCATGGGCAAACAGTGAGAAATTCCATATCTCCTCTCTTTCAAAGTTGAATCTTCAAGTTCATAAGCTTTAAAAAGAAGCTTAATAGCTTCAACAAATCATCGTGAGGTATCCAGGGATGCCCGAAAATTCCGCATGGCGGAAAAAACGCCCCCCCCCCCCCCCCCCACGATTGCGCCGTTTTTCATCAATTAAGGCCCCCTCTCAAGCTTAAGCAATCAAGCTTAATTAAATAAAGCTTTAAACAAGTCAGACAAGTAATCTTCCAACCCTGCAAGTCAACAACTCCAGGTCCCGCACCTCAGAAAGCAAGTTCTGCAAGTCATCTGTGATCAAGTTCTGCAAGTTCACTAAGTCGACTAAGTTCTGCAAGTCTGCAACTCTGCAAGTCACCTAAGTCTGCAACTCTGCAAGTTAGACTAGTCAACTGGAGTCAGAACTGACTTGTGCTCAAAACTCCTAGAAGGGTTGTTCCTGCGCAGAAACTCCGAACTGCAAAGTTGTTCGTTGGAAGGTATTCTACCCATACGCAGGTTTGCTGAAGCATTTTCACCATACGAAGAAGGAAAAATCGCAGTTTTTCTGAAGATTGAGAAAGAAATACCCAAAAACACATAAGCCTTGTAACCCCGAATTTGAGCTACGCTCATCCCGCTAACTTGATTTTGAGTGAGAAAGGTCTTTTGAGTTTTACAGGATGACGGAACCACATATGGATGATCCTATGGCTGAAGACGACCTATCTGAGCCTACGATGGAGCAAAAGCTGGACTTAATCATGATGCAATTAGAAGAAGAACGAAGGGCTAGGCAAGCATTGCAAGCGCAATTGGCAAAATTACAAAGAGCGTCTACCGACAAAGAAGAACCTCAAGCTGAAGATTTGATTCGAGTACCATCGACGCCACTCTTGAAGCTCAAACCATTCGCAAGGAATCAAAGATAAGTAAATGAAGTTTCAAATTTCGTACTTTCAATGGCATACGAGAAGGAAAGACTGTTCTAGCATTTATTAGTCAGTTTGATGACTATTTCCATGAGGAAACTTATCCAGAAAAAGATAAAATCAAGTGTGTTACTAATCATTTGGTAGACAGAGCATCACTTTGGTGGACTGTAGTACGCAAGAGCATAGATTGTCCTGCTACTTGGGAAGATTTCAAGAAGAAGTTCATGCAGAATTTCCTTCCACCACAATTTCATGAGAAAGCTATCAAGCAATGGGATCTACTTCAACAATGGGATCGTGAGCCTATACCTCAGTATACAGAGCGTTTTTGGAATGCACTCCTACAGCTACGCATGCTTGAAGACGTACCAAAGACGACACATAAGCAGAAGTATATGTCTGGACTTCTTGGACATTACTATGCTGAAGTGAACATGTTCAAGCCTGCTACCCTTGAAGACGCCATTTCACTAGCTCACAACACTGAAGATAAGCTACGAGGTAGAGACAGACGACCACAGCAATTCCAAGGCAATGGTAATTATGGATCTAAACAATTCAATTCCAATTTTAGAAGATTTAATCCAGGTCGTTTCTCTTCATCATCTTTCCGCAAGAATTGGGCTAAACCACCTGCATTACCATCCAATGTCAATCCAAATCCTAAGCCTATTCCACAAGCAAATCCAAATGTACCTAGACTTTCCACCATTGCAAATAATGTAACCAAAGCCAAGCCAATAGTATGCTATAAATGCCACCAGCCTGGACATCTCGCAGCAAACTCTCATTCAAAGAAGCCACCAGCTCATATCAACTATCTTGGAGCCATGGACGAAGACGAACATGAGGATATGCCTGATTTCACTGAAGATGAGGACGACACTACTACTACTTCCGATACTTTACCAGGTATGCCTACTCCACATTCATTATTGACTATGAAATGTTTGGTGCATGGAAAGGAAAAGACTATTTTGCATGATGACGGTAGTACTCATGATTTTATTTCAGCAAAATTGGTAAAGGAATTGAAATTACAAACTGTACCTACGCATTATCGCATAAAAGCTGCATTTTTAGGTACTAGATATAATGGTACACAAGAAGTGCAAGACTTAGAGATTCAAATTGGTTCATACACTGAAAGAAGAAATTTCTTAGTTGTTCCAATACAGTCGAGTGACATTATTCTAGGAATGCCTTGGCGACACCAGCATAACCCAGATATAGATTATTCCACACACACAATGAATATTAATTTTCAAGGAAAATCTATTACATTATATGGTATGCATGCATCTAATGTTTTTCCACTGCTTTCGCATACTCAAGCTAAACGTGCATTACGCAGAGTAGTAAATCATATCTCATTTGGGTGAATGAATTGCAAGTAAAGGAAAATCATATGCATCCTAGGCATAAAGAATTTCTTGCATATTTTAAGGATTGTTTGCAGAAGACCTACCACCAGGTTTACCTCCTTCACGTCCAGAAGACCATAAGATAGATTTGATCCCTGGCACACAACCACCTTGCAAAGCACCATATAGGCACAACCAGATAGAGCAAAAAGAAATCCAGAGTCAAGTTGAGGAATTACTAAATAGAGGTTTAATTCAACCTAGCAGTTCTCCATTCGGTGCACCTGTATTGTTAGTCAAGAAAAATAATAATACCTATCGTATGTGTATTGACTACCGAGCTTTAAATAAGATCACTGTAAAGAATAGGTATCCTATTCCTAGAATTGATGACCTTATGGACAAACTGCAAGGATCTACTATATTTAGTAAAATTGACCTTAAGTCTGGTTATCATCAGGTGAGGTTAGATAAATCTGACATATTCAAGACTGCATTCAGAACACAGTTTGGTCATTACGAATTTTTAATCATGCCATTCGGATTGACTAATGCACCTGCTACCTTTAGTAGAATGATGAACCGTATCTTTTTGAAATATCAGTATTGTGTAATTGTTTTCTTTGATGATATTTTGGTGTTTAGTCAAAATGAGAAAGAACATTATGAGCATCTGTCATTAGTTTTTCAATTATTGAAAGAAAATCAACTGTATGCAAATCCTGAAAAGAGTGAATTCTTTAAGACAGAAATTGAGTATTTAGGTCATATTGTATCATCTGAAGGAATTAAAGTTGATCCTAAGAAAATTGATGCAATATTGAATTGGCATGTTCCTAAAAACGTGCATGAGTTACACTCATTCCTTGGTCTTGCTAGTTTCTATAGGAAGTTTGTACGTAATTTTTCATTACTTGCTTTACCATTAACCAAACTTCTGAAGAAAGGAATTGTTTATCAATGGACCGAAAATCAACAGAAATCCTTTGACTTACTGAAACATGCATTAACCAATGCCCCTGTTTTACAGTTGCCTGACTTTAATAGACCATTCTTTCTAGTAGTGACCGATGCTAGCGGATCAGGAATAGGAGCCATACTTATGCAAGACAATCATCCTATAGCATATTCTAGTTGTAAGCTGAAACCCTCTGAGCTGAAATATTCCACATATGACAAAGAACTATTAGCAGTTGTACAAGCATTAAGACAGTGGAAACACTACTTAATGGGTTCAGAATTTATGATTAAGACCGATCAGCAAAGTATTAGACATTTACTTAGCCAACCTCAAATCTCTGACCGTCATATCAAATGGGCTTCCTTTATTCAAAGTTTTCATCCTATCATTCAATACCAACCCGGAAAAGAAAATGTAGTGGGTGGCTGATGCATTGAGTAGAAGACCTGCAATTCATAATATTTCTGTCATATCTTTTGATTCTTTGATTGCTATGAAAGATACATATCACCAGGATATTACTTTTCATACTGATTGGAATAAATTAGTTCAAAATAATTTCATTCCTGTTGATTCATTGTCATATAATGATGGATTTATGTTTTATGAAAAGAGACTGTGTGTTACTATTCCATTCCGATCTTTTGTTTTGAATGAAATTCATTGTCCCCCATATCAAGGTCATAGAGGTATCATATCTACATTACGTATGTTAACTGAAGATTTTTATTGGCCGCATATGGATGCAGATGTATCTAACTTCGTTTCTGAATGTTTGATTTATCAAAGAGTTAAGAGACATCATGGTAAATAGTATGGATTACTTATGCCTTTGTCTCTTCCATCTAAACCTTGGGAACAAATTTCTATGGATTTCATTACTGGTTTACCAAATACTAAATCTGACCATGATATGATTTGGACAGTTGTAGATAGATTTAGTAAACAAGCATATTGTAAGAAAACTTTAACAGCATCACAAGTAGCACAATTGTTTTTGAAAACAGTTTTTACTAACCATGGATTGCCAAAAGTTATCATTTCAGATCGTGATTCTAGATTTTGTAACAATTTTTGGATTACACAGTTTGCTAATCTAGGCACACAGATTGATTTCTCATTTGCATTTCATCCAGAAACTAATGGACAAACAGAAGCCACAAACAGCACCATTCTAGAGCTTTTACGTACATATACTATCTCTAAACCTCAAACATGGGACACTCATTTGCATTTATTACAGTTTGCATATAACAATACACCACACACATCTACAAAGAAAGCACCGTTTGAAGTCATTTATGGATATAGATTATCTACACCTGTTGCATCTTTGTCTAATAGAATTCAGAGTGCTGATGATATTGCTAGTATGCATAACAGTATATTTGATGAGGTTAAAGATATGATTGCTAAAGCCCAGCAATCATATACCAAACAAGCCAATAAGAAAAGACAAGCTATGAATTTCAAAGTTGATGATTATGTTTGGCTGAGAATAGAAAAACGTAGACTGCAAAGTGTAGATAGGCATCCCGTTGTCAAATTAGCTCCTAGATTTTATGGACCATTTAGAATCATTCATAAAATTAATGATAATGCATTCAAGTTAGAATTACCATCTTATTGGAAAATTCACAATACATTTCACATTAGTTTATTGAGACCATTTAGAGGCCAATTACCTGTCCACCCTGTTTATGAAAACCCACCTTTATTAGAGGAAGAGACTGAAATACTTGAACAAGAAGTTATCATAGACACTGACTTTATGACCACTAGAACTGGCCGAAAGTATTCTAGATGTCTAGTTAAATTTAAGAACCATCCTGTAGAGGAAGCACAATGGATGCACGCTAGAGACTTAAATGCTTTCCCCACTCTGTTAGCTCCACATTGAGCTAATAGCAATTGAGGTCAATTGCTATCCCACCCCGGGGGTATGATGCCAGGACGCATATTCCACGGTGGATTCCGTGAGGTTTTACGGTGGATTCCGTAAACTTTGATGACCGGGGCTCATACACAAAGTGGATTCTTTGTGCGAGAAGTTGATGGGGACGCCTGTCCTTTTCGAGCGTTTCATTAATTTAGTGTGTACATGGGTGATTCTATAGCGGGTGATTCCACAAAATGCATATTAAATTAATAAACGTTTATGAGTTTAGAGTGCGCACTCGTAATAAATTAAGGTTAGGATTTATTTCTAACCAGTTGATTTATTTATATAGCTGAAGACTTCTAGGTATTCACTTTTGTCGGTTTAATTGTATTATTTTATTAACGATTGTGAATGCTTCAGTTGATGTGTAGAGATAGCAGCAGTGGCGGAGGAAAGCATTGGAGTCTAGCGAGTATTCGACCTATGGATTATATTTTGATAGGCGCCACGCCTATATGTTGTTATGTCTATTGAGGCATCGATTATTTATTATTATTTTGTATGCGCCTATGCGCACGGATATGTTATTTCTATTTGGACATTGTGTTGGGCGTGCCAGACTCTATGGGCACCGTCCATTAGCTTTATTCCTATTTTTGTAAAAGCAAACTCAAAAGCTAAATACATAAAATACATGCTTTGTGAAGTTCTCACACAAGGCATGGGGGGAGATTGAACCCAATTGGTCTCTTGCTCTTGTCGTTCATGCTTTTTACATTGTAATTTGTGCAAAAAGGTAGAGTTTATTGTTCTTGGGGACCTTCCGGGATTCACTACGTGAGCATACTGCGACCGATCTGCGCACCAATATCGATTTAGTTTAACCTCCCGGCCTCTAGTGAATAAAGTTGAATTCACTTTGGCTTCATGGAATAAATAAACCTTCACAATTTTAAGGTTTTCTATCCATCTTACCTCCATTGTAGGTAATATATTCGGATTCAATATTGGTCTGAAGGAAGGCAAGACGATTTGCATTGATATAACAAATTCCACCACTTATCATCCAGTGTCTTTCCCGATATAGTGGAGAAGGATCATAGATGCAATCCAGAATCCGCATTACTTGCATTCTCCATCCATAATTCGTAGAATCCATTGCCGATGTAAACATTGCTCAGAAGACTAGGAATTGCTTCTAATATTCATCTCTTTGTGGTATGATTTTTTTTTTTAACACATATTAGCAAGAGAAACGGAAAACGTCTCACATTTCATGCTACATTTACCAAGTTTTTGCATTTCTTTTCACTCTAATACCACTTGTAATGTACCCCCCTTGATTTCTTGATGAATAATGTTTTAGTAGTTGCCTAGAGTTTACCTTCTAGCCATTGTTATCAGTACTCTAATCAGAATGATCGAATTTTGTTCGGCTAGTTAACCCTAGGTCTACCCTGCAAGGGAAGCATCCTGTCATTACCCACAGATGACCGACCTGAAGTTTCCTAATTGACCTAACAGTCACCTATCAAAAACTAACTCACATCCAGAAGTGTTCTTCGAGAGGCTTCTTGTCCAAAAGGAGTGACTGCCATTACCCTTGGTTCATGGAGTACAACACTTTTTCCTAGTGCAGACTAAGGATTTATGAAATCCCTTGCAGAGCTCTAGCACATACGTCACAGCTTTCCCCTAAGATAATTTACAGTTCGGGTTTTGAGACCAAACCCTAAGTAAGTCAGCGAATCAGCCCTTCCTAGTGTTTGTTTTTGGGGAAACCTCTCGGCTAATCCAGACCAGCAAGCCATAGGACTGGATTCATCGAGAAATCCATCCACCCACTTCTCTCTATGGAAGTTCTTAGTTATCTAATTACCTACCATATTACGTGAAACATATAAACAGCTTCATTAATTAAAATCATTTTCTGCAGAGCTGTTCGTTTATGTCATTTACTCATGAACATACAATCAGAATAAAACAAATTCATTGATTATATTCCATAATGTGTATTCTCCCACCCATATAGAAGAAAATTTACGATTTCACGTGCTGCCTCATCCGACGCATTTGTACGTCACCAAGATCAAATCCACCTATAGCTATCATTTATAGGTGTCCCAAGTAGAACTCAGGCCATACAGGGGGCCAAGTAGTTCCTAGGTGCGAAAAGGAATTGACTAGCTAGAGCCCCCCTGGCACCCCATCCACCTCCTACTTAATACAATCCTTGCTGGGAGACCTCTAACTATCGAAACCGGTCCACGCTTCCACGGCAATAAAAACATCCCCTCTTGGTATGGGGATTCAGCACCTATCCTTGGGGGAGGTATAGGACTCCTCAATTTTTATATGTTCCAATACTTAATTCAATCATGATCTAATCTAGAAGATCACAAACAAGATTGATGTCTGCAAGCAGTTATGACTTCAATCAATCATGCAACTTTCAAGTGATGCTTAATTCTAGTAGCAATCGACACTTGAGTTTCACATAATGAAATCTTCCCTTGGAATTTAACTAGGGGTATCTAGATTTTACGGTCTCTAACTTCCCAGTTCCTGTAACCAAGTTTCTTGGCCTTAAGTTAGTATTTCTCAAGAGACTTATCTTATTTGGATAGAACTTTTTTAGAAAATCGTGTGGTATCATGATTGGTAAAGGGTTGTTATTCGCACCCGTGACTGCGTTAGTGACTCCCATGCTCGCAACTCCAACTGTTGCTTCCA
This sequence comes from Lygodium microphyllum, assembly GCF_053477565.2. Classification (NCBI taxonomy): domain Eukaryota; kingdom Viridiplantae; phylum Streptophyta; class Polypodiopsida; order Schizaeales; family Lygodiaceae; genus Lygodium; species Lygodium microphyllum. The sequence continues at coordinate 112,453,402 of NC_141160.1, forward strand.
CAATAGTAGGGTCATTCACGATTTCTACTTTTGAATTCTTTTTATTTGAGGCCATGACGGAAATATGATTCATAAAAGAAGAAGAAGAAGAAGAACATGCAGTAATATCAGTTGGCAAGGGTAATAGACTCTCGATGATGATGATGGATATTAAGGGATTCAATGATGTAGGCCTTGCAGATGATTCTTCCTGCCTCGTGGAGAGCAATACTTCACTCTCTCTAATAGACGGAATAGAGACGAGAGGAGGGGTATGATAGAATATGATAGAGTTCTTCAATGTCTTTTCTTCTCAAATCAGAGTAGAAGAGGATGAGAGACCTTCAGCATATCCCCTTCCTTGGGTTGAACGGAATGATGTCTCTTCGTCTCATGGAATAGAGTCTCCTCCTTCTCGATCAGCATCTCATCCCATTAAGATTGCTCTTGTCACTCTCTCTGGTCATCCCCAAACCCTCAATTTATAGTTTTGCAAGGGGGAGGGAGGGGGTAGAAGAGAGGATGCTTGCCTTTTTAGCATTTTGTGATGACATCATCGATGATGTCTCTTCGTCTCATGGAATAGAGTCTCCTCCTTCTCAATCAGCATCTCATCCCGTCAAGATTGTTATTGTCACTCTCTCTGGTCATCCCCAAACCCTCAATTTATAGTTTTGCAAGGGGGAGGGAGGGTAGAAGAGAGGATGCTTGAATTTTTAGCGTTTTGTGATGACATCATCGATGATAAAGAGAGAACGCTTTTTTTTAGCGCTTTTAATGACATCATTGATGATGCCAAAGAGGGACATCCATTTTTATAGCGTGAAGATAAAAATTTACAAATTTATCGGCGAGCACCGCGCGGTGCATCACCGGGTGGCCATCACTCCAAGGCATAGACCTTGGCATCTTGGTCTTGGCATACCTGGCAATGGGCTACAAAGGCTTTGTTGGTGCCATTGGCTACGCAGCGCGAGAAGCTCCCACTAGCTTATACGAAAATATTCCCGGGAGGTCACCCATCCCGACAGTGTTGTCACCCAAGTGCGCTTAACTGCCAAGTGACTATCCACTAGGCTAGTTTTGTTTTTGTTATTCTATACTACAAACATAGTTTTAATAAGCTAGTATTGGGAGGGTCTTCCAAGTCTTTCTTCCATGAACTTGAATATAATACCTCATTAATTATCCTCATAATGAGAGTCAGTTTCATAATTAGAGCTATTATTTTTTTTGAAAAAATAAATGTGTGACATGAATCAATTTTCCCTCCTTAGAGAAATCAATATGTCCTCATCTCAAGAGAAACTAGGGGTATTCTTTTATAAGGGTTACCTCATCAATCTAAGTGGCATCCTCTTCAGGATAATCCTTCCATTGGATGAGATATTCTCTAAGGGTCATATTCCTAAGGATTCTTTCATTTACATCAAAGATTCTATCAAGTTAAAGTTCAAGTAAACCTTGGTTTGCTATTACAACTTGTTGATCCTCAAGAATATGATTAGGATTAGGTACATAGGGCTTCAAGAGGCTTACATGGAATACATCATGAACTTTTAAGGTTTCAGGAAGTTGTAGCTTATAAGCATTAGGTCCAAGAGCCTTTATGACTTTGTAAGGTCCACAGTATCTTGGGCTTAGTTTCTTGATTTTTCCCAAGGATAAAGAACTCCTCTTTGGGCATACATAGATAAAAACCTTGTCCTCTTCTTGGAAGATTCGCTCTTTTCTCCCTAGGTCAGCATAGGCTTTCTATGGATCCTTGGTAGCTTGTATATCTTGCTTGATGGTTTTGACTTGTTCGTCCATCTCTTCAAGCATCTTCTTAGAAGCTTCAACCTTCAAGATAGGGTCAGAGAAGTTTAGCGGGGTTAGCCATTCTTGCCCATATAGAGCTTGAAATGGGATCATTTGAATGCTCTGATGATAGGACCCATTGTAAGCAAATTCCACCAAATGTAGATATTCCATCCACCGTCTAGGTTCTTTGCAACAATATGCCCTAAGTATGTCTTCAATGACCTAATTTACACTCTCTATGTGACCATCGGTTTGAGTGTAATAAGCTGTACTAAAACAAAGTTGTGTATCGAGAGCTTCAAATAATCCCTTCCAAAAATGCGAAGTGAATAGAGAATCACGATTGTTGATAATTCTCTTTGGTAGTCCATGAAGTCTAAAGATTTCTTTGACAAATAACTTGGCAATATCTGAGGCTTTATAGCTGGTTTTGACCGGAATAAGGTGGGTAACCTTAGTCAATATGTCCACAATTACCATGATCGAGTTGTATCCTCCTTGAACTGAGGGTAATCCAACTACAAAATCCACACTAATGAAGTTCCATTTCATCTAAGGAATATCAAGTGGTTATAGCTTTCCTGGCAGCTTAACTCGTTCGGCTTTTATTCATTGGCAACTTAAGCATTTGATTACACATTTAAGTACGTCACTTTTGCATTGAGAGTTTTAGCATAGCCAGGATGTCTTGAAAATGGGAAATTATGAGCTTCCCATAGTATCTTCTTCTCAAGATCTTTATTTGAAGGAATACATAATCTTGTCCTGAAGTAGGCAAGCCCTTCGTCAACAGGGAAGTTAAGATACTTTGTCTTAAGCTTAGAATTTTGTTCTTTATTCTGAATTTTCTTCAGTATTTGTTGATATTTGGAATCATTATTTGCCTTCTCCTTGGCTAGCTCGATGATGGGATTGCTAGGCATTGATATCATCATAGTTAGTGTTTGAGCTCTAAGAGGTTCTTCTGAGATAAGTGCATTGAGAAATAATTTGCGACTTAAAGCATCTATAATTACATTCTCTCTGCCTCACCTATATTTGATCTCAAAATCATACTCTTGCAAGACTTTGATCCACCGACGTTGCCTCATATTTAGATCTGGTTGAGCGAAGATCCATTTAAGACTTTTATGATCGGTTACCAGGTGAGAATTTTTTCCTGAGTAGATAATGTCTCCACAACTTAAGAGCGTGGATAGTTGCAAGTAATTCCAAGTCATGAGGAGCATAATTTCTCTCGTGAGTCTTCAATTTTCTAGAGAAATATGCTACTAGATGTCCTTCCTACATGAGTATGTATCCCAAAGCAAGGGAGCTCGCATCGGTCACCACTTCGAATTCTTTGTTAAGATCGGGTAGTTTGAGGATCAGGGTTGTGACTGAACTTAGCTTGAGCCTATCAAAGCTAGATTATTCCCATTTAATGGCAACCTACTTCTTGAGTAGGTCAGTGAGGGGTGCAACAATCAAGGCATAATTCTTGATAAAGACCCGATACCATCTTGTTAAACCCAAAAAGCTACGAACTTCACTGACAGTGGTTGGAGATGGCTAGTCTTGTACATACTGAACCTTGGCCAGATCTATTGAAATTTCCTCTATTAAAACTATAAACCCTAAATACTCGATTTTCTTCTTGAAGAATACACTCTTCTTCTTCTTAGCATACAGCTTGTGAGTCCGCATTGTCTCAAGAATTGTCTGTAGTTGTGATTCGTGACTTCCTTCATCCTTGGAATATGTTAAGATGTCATCAAAGAATACAAGGAAGAAACCATCAAAATAAGGTCTAAATATATCTTGCATTAATTTATTGAAGGTAGCAGGGGCATTGGTCAATCCAAATGACATTAGATAAACTCGTAATGACCATACCTTGTGCTAAAAGTGGTTTTTGGGACATCTTCTTGCTTGATTCTGATCTAGTAATACCCTGATATGATATCAATCTTGGAGAAAATCTTCGCTCCTTGTAGTCCATCAAGTGGTTCGTTGATCCTTGGAATCAGATACTTATTCTTGATTCTTAGCTGATTTAGCCCTTGAGAATCAATGTGATGGAGAGTCCCATCCTTCATCTTTTGAAATAACATTGGAGCTCCCCAGGGTGAGTTTATGGTTCTAATATATCCTCGATCTAAGAACTGTTTGAGTTGTTCCTCTAGTTCTATGGCTTCCAGAATGGACATTCGATATGGTCATTTTGCAACAACTGGTGCAGCTCCTGGTACTAGCTTGATTTCATGGTTGACTTCTCTCTATGGTGGAAGTTTAATTAATTCTTGAGGAAATATGTCAGCATATTCCCTAAGCCACGACGGTTCATCTTTGGCTTCTTTATCTTGTTCAGTCTTATTTAATTTGATTAGGTAGACATGTGAGCCTTTTCTTAAACCTTTAGCAATTCGAGAAGCTTTCGCTAATTGAATCTTCAGTTTTCCTACTTCTCCTTTTGTGGTCACTTGTTGTCCTACAAGATTCAAGAATGTGACTTGGCCCTTTTCACAATGAATATGAGTGTCATTGGGAATTAACCAGTCCATTCCTAGAATGCACTCATAGGTTCCGAGGGTCATCAGTCTGAATTTCATGTTGGTCTGATTGCCACCCAGATTAAACTCCACCTTACTTGTTTGTTGTGTTGAGGAAACTTCTTTTCCATCAACTAACTCAACTATCAGCCGCCTAGGTGCATGTATTCTGTTTATGCCTAGTTTTCTAGCACACCTTGGTGAATGAATGAATGTGTGCTTCCACAATCAATCAAATTTTTAAAGGATTTACCATTATAGGTTGATGGTGTTTGAATCACTGAGAATTGTCGATTTGGTCCCTTCTTGTTGAGAGAGGCGTGGATTCTCGCATTCTCCATGTCAGTTTCCAAGGTGGGACCTTCATCATCTTCTACTACCTTGAGGATTATGCCGGCAACTCTTCCTCTAGCTGTGGTTAGCAGCTCTGGTTGTTACGAAACTTGCTTTGACATTTATTCTGTCCGAGTTTTGGGCATCGTCTTTGGATATGGCTAGGTTTGGTACAATAATAGCACTCAAAAGTATCCTTATTACCACCAATAAAGTTCTCCAACGCCGACATCTTAGCCTTCTTGCTATTAGCAAATTGGAATTGACCTTGGGCTCTTTTTGCATAGCCCCTAGTTATATTTCTGTTTTGGAACTTAATATTCCAAGGCTTATTATTTCTTGGTTTGGACTGGAGTTCCTGTAGTCTTGCTCTTATTAATGCATCTTGGAGGTCGAATGGATGCATTACTTTAAGCCATGTGTTCAGGGGATCATCCAATCCATGGCAAAATATGGATACTTGCTATGCAATGTCCATAGACGATGCATACTTGAGAAGTGTTACAAACTTCGAGTAATAGGCTTCATGTGTCATTCCAAGTTGCTTATTCATTTATCTTTTGTGTACGGTATGCTGGAGGAAGATATCGGCCTCACGCTGCATCCTTTAATACGTCCCAACTAACAAATGCTTTCGAGATTCCTTGGTGTTTACACCATTGTTTCCACCAAAATCGGGCTTCTCCTGTTAGCTTTAACTTGTCGATCATTGCTTGATTAGCTGGGGTAATTTCATTAGTAATGAAATAATCTTCCATGGACTCAACCTATATTTTTGCTTCAACCTCAATGTTTTTGCCTTGGCCATCAAACTCAGGTGGTTTGATTTGCTTAAGCAGGAACTTCTTTACTTGGATCTCAGTAGCATTAAGGGTAGGAACAGCTTTCTGTGGTATCGTAAGATTGTTTCTAATTAGCTCTACGAATGTTATCATACAATTTCAGAAGGATAGAAATGCTTTATATTAAATTTTCAAAGAAGGTTACATCATGACAGAGTTTTTTGAATGAACTTAAGGAATCAAACCATGGATTTTAGATATATCTACTGACTCATAATTCTTAATTACTAGATTGGTAACCACTTTCATATTCAATGGATTGACAAAATAATTTCTTTTGCTATAGGGGATAAATACATGGTTTACTTTGGGATGGCTGGTTATTTGGGAGAGAAGATTTCCCTGATACAATCTAGGCATGGCATTTGGATACATCCATTGGGTAATAATCAGGATTTGAAGAATGGATATCTAAAAATCAATACTTAAAAGGAAGATCAGGAAGTATATCTTTGACGTGATTGTGGCGTTTAGAGCGGCCAACAACTATAATTCGGTCCGCTAGGATGACCTTTGTCGCTTCCTCGTAAATATATCGATTTAGTTTAACCTCGCGGCCTCTAGTGAATAAAGTTGAATTCACTCTAGCTTCATGGAATAAATAAACCTTCAGGACTTTAAGGTTTTCCATCCATCTTATCCTCTTCAAATTGGTTTGAAGGAAGGCAACATAGTTTGCGTCGATATAACAAATTTCACTGCTTATCATCCAACGTCTTTCCTGGTATAGTGGAGAAGGATTGTAGATGCGATCCAAAATCTACATTACTTGCATTCTTCATCCATAATTCGTAGAATGGATTGCCGATGTAAACATTGCTCGAAAGACTAGGAACTGCTTCCAATCTTTGTCTCTTTGTGGTATGATTTTGAGTTTTTTAAATATCTTTTCGCACTAATACCACTTGTAACGTACCCATCTTGATTTCTTGACGGATAACATTTTAGTAGTTGCCTAGAGTTTACCTTCTAGCCGTCGCTATCCGTACTCTAATCATAATGATCGGATTTTGTCCGGCTAGTTAACCTTAGGTCTACTCCACAAGGGAATCGTCCTATCATTACCCACGGAGGACCGACCTGAAGGTCCTAATTGACCTAACTAACTCACATCCGGAAGTGTTCTTTGAGAGGCTTCTTGTCCAAAAGGAGCGACTACCATTACCCTTCGTTCATGGAGTACAACACTTTTTTCCAGTAGCATACTAAGGATTTATGAAATCCCTCACAGTGCTCTGGTATAGCTATCGTACATTTCCCCTAAGATAATTTACAATTCGGGTTTTGAGACCAAACCCTGAGTAAGTTAGCAAATCGACCCTTCCTAGAGTTTCTTCCTAGTGTTTGTTTTTGGGGAAACCTCTCGACTAACCGAGACCACCCTGCCATAGGACTGGATTCATGGCGAATCCATCCACCCACTTCAGTCTATGGAAGTTCTTAGTTATCTAATTACCTACCACATTACGTGAAACATATAAAAACTACTTCATTAATTAAAATCCTTTTATGCACAGCTGTTTGCTTAGGTAATTTACTCACGGATATACAATCAAAATTAAACAATTTTATTGATTATATTCCATAATGTGTGTTCACCTGCCCATACAGGAGAAAAATTACAATTTTACGTACTCCCTCATCCGGTGCATCTGCGCGTTATCAAGATCAAATCCGCCTATAATTAGCGTTTATAGGTGTCCCAAGTAGAACTCGGGCCATATAGAGGGCCAAGTAGTTCCTAGATGTGAAAAGGGATTTACTAGCCAGAGCCCCCTTGGCACCCTATCCACCTCCTACTTAATACGATCCCTATTGGGAGACCTCTCGCCATCGGAGTCGGTCCATGCTTCCGTGGTGGTAAAAACATCCCCTCTTGGTATGGGGATTCAGCACCTATCCTTGGGGGGGAGGTATAGGGCTCCTCAAATTTTATATGTTCCAATACTTAATTCAATCAGGATCTAATCTAGAAGATCACAAACAAGATTGATGTTTGCAAGCAGTTATGACTTCAATCAATAATGTAACTTTCAAGTGATGCTTAATTCTAGTAGCAATCGACACTTGAGTTTCACATAATGAAATCTTTCCTTGGAATTTAACTAGGGGTATCTAGATTTTGGGATCTCTAAGTTCCCAATTCTTGTAACCAAGTTTCTTGGCCTTAAGTCAATATTTCTCAAGAGACTTATCTTATTTGGATAGAAATTTTTTAGAAAAACCTGTGGTATCGCTATTGGTAAAGGGTTGTTATCCACGCCCGTGACTCTGTTAGTGACTCCTATGCTCGCAACTCCAACTGTTGCTTCCACAATAGTAGGATCATTCGGGATTTCTGCTTTTGTAATCTTTTTCTTCGGGGCCATAACGAAAATATAATTCGTAGAAGAAGAAGAAGAAGAACACGATAGTAATACCGGTTGGCAAGGGTGTAAGACTCTCGATGATGATGATGAATGTTGCGGGATTCAATGATGTAGGCCTTGCGGATGATTCTTATTGCCTTGTGGAGAACAATACTTTACTCTCTCTAGTAGATGGAATAGAGACGAGAGTAGAGGTACGATAGAATATGATAGAGTTCTTCAGTGTCTTTTCTTCTCGGATTAGAGTAGAAGAGGATGAGAGACCTTTAACGTATCCCCTTCCTTGGGTTGAACGGAATGATGTCTCTTTGTCTCGTGGAATAGAGTCTCCTCCTTCTCAATTAGTGTCTCGTCCCGTCAAGATTACTCTTGTCGCCCTTTTTGGTCATCCCCAAGCCCTAAATTTATAGTTTTGCAAGGGGAGGGGTAGAAGAAAGGGCACTTGCTTTTTTAGTGGATGACATCATCGATGACAAAGAGAGAACACTTTCTTTTAGCACTTTTGATGACATCATTGATGACGCCAGAGAGGGAGATCCATTTTTGTGGCGTCAAGATAAAAATTTACGAATCTATCAACAAGCACCATGCGGTGCGTCAATGAGCGGCTGTCACTCTAAGGCTCACGACCAAGGCGGTGACCAATGCATAGACCTTAGCATCTTGGCCTTGGCATACTTGGCAATGGGCTACGAAGGCTTCGTTGGCACCGTTGGCTACGCGCACGAAGCTCCCACTAGCTTGTAGGAAAATCTTCACGGGAGGTTATCCGTCTTGGCAATGTTATCACCCAAGTGTACTTAACTGTCAAGTGACTATCGACTAGGCTAGTTCTTTTTTTTTTTGTTCTATACTACAAACATAGTTTTAATAAGCTAGTCTTGGGGGTGTCTCCCAAGTCTTTCTTCCATGAACTGGCATATAATACCTCATTAATTATCTTCATAATGAGAGCGAGTTTCATAATTAGAGTTGGTATTAAAAATAAATAAATTTGCGACATGAATCAATTTTCTTTGGAATGTATACACACATTAAAATAAACTAAGTAGTGGGAACATTACACTCTCTCACCACCCCAAGCTATGGGTAGCAATGGTGGCAAATGGCTATGGTGGGGGGGCCATCCATGGTGGGGTAGACAACAACACCAACAGGTGGGGCAGATAATGACGCCAATAGGTGAGACTGAAACTGAGACGAGAGTAGGTGGATGGCGCCAACGAGTGGCTACAGTGGGGGTAATAGTCATGGGGAGAGAGAGAGAGAGAGAGAGAGAGAGAGAGAGAGAGAGAGAGATCAATTTTTTTCATCATGAAAAAAAGGAATGTTTTAATAGTTAAAGAGGCAAGGGCATATATATATATTTGTGTGTGTGTACACACACACACACACTTATAAACTCAAACATTGAGAGAGAAAAATTGAGATAGAGAGAGATTTAAAGAATTAAAAAGTTGAGAGAGAGAGAGAGGGGAGAAGAGAGAGAATAAAAAAACTGGAGACAAAGAGGGGTGTAGAGAGAAAAAAGAAAGAAAAAATTGAGAGAGAGAGAGAGAGAGAGAGAGGTGAGAAGGGATAAAATAATTTTAAAGAAAGAGGGAGGTGAGGAGACAAAAAAGAAAAAAATTTGGAGAGAGAGATAGGGTTGAAGAGAGAATAAAAAAATTGGAGAGAGAGAGAGAGAGGAGCGATAGGGAGGGAGGGAAAGCGAAAATTTTGAGAGAGAGATGTAGAGAGAGAAAAGAAAGAAAAGAAAATTAGAGAGAGAGAGAGGTGAGAAGAGAGAAAAATAAAACACCACAGTTGCACCACAGTCAGCAAGTCTTTGCGTGAGTCCATACATGTTTGCAGGTTGTTGAAAGGGGGAATCAAGCATAGGGGCCTGAGCCTTGAGGTCTTGATCTTTGCCTTTTGTTATTTACGTATCTTCCCCCCCTCCCCCTTACCTTGTGGGAGGGCGGGGCATTCGGGTGGTCGTGAGAACCTTGTTCACGAGCCAAGGTTGCATTGGCCATAATTGGACTTCATTGACTCGAGTTGCTTGGGCGTGGTCCCGGCGCTTAAGTGGATTACTACATGCATTATTGGCGCTTTTGGTGGTGCCGCAAAAAATTAGTTAACGCAAAATTCTCTTTAGAGCGAGTCTCGAGAGAGAGAGAATAATTCTATACTAATTTATATCACATTCTGTTTTTGAAGTGGTGGCCCGAGACAACTGCCAAGTGTACCGAAAAGGACAGTCGCAGACGGAGGGCCACACGCGTTAAAAAGCAAATCCACGACTTATCATTATTATTATTAATCGCTTATTAAGGATCCTGATTAAGGTCTAAAAATGGAACACGCATGTCGCTGCCTCACTCCATCAAGAGACGGACATTCTCCCTCTCTTTCTCTCCCAAGCTCTTCCTCATCTCTGGGTCCATTGATCCCTCCCTTTCCCCTGCGACGATGTTTTCCTTCAGCCCACAATGACGCCCTCCCGCCATCGCCATGCCGCCCCCTAACCTCCTGCAGCCTCTCCCCTTCCTCCTCCTTTTCCTTTTCCTCCCCCTCTCGCCTCCGTTCCTCTCCCCCTGTCTCAGTTTAGCTCCCCTCCACTCATCCCACCAGGCATGTTCCCCCCCTTCCATTCCCATCCCAAATGCCTTGTCCCCGCCGGCCTCCCCCCGCCTCTTCTCCACGCGCTCTGCGCGGCCCTGGCGCAAACAGACCTCTCGATGGAGCCTTGCCGAAGCGCTGCTCGAATATGCCGGTACAGACAATGGGACTGTTTTAATTCAGCCGCCGAACCCTGCCTCTGCGTACAAATATGGCAGGGAGGATGATCTTCGCGATTGGACCTTGGTCGAATTGCCAGACCTGACCTCTGCTCAGGGATACGACGGTGCGGATGATCCCGATTCGAGTGTTGCCCGCACATCGCCAATACGGCAGAGCACTGGTTTGCAACCAGGACATACAGTATGGCTGGTGCTTTGGCTTCTGCTTCTCTTCTACATGCTGGGGACCACGGCATCTGATTATTTTAGCTGCATCCTCGAGAAGCTATCCGGGGTCCTGCGGCTCTCCCCAGCAGTGGCTGGAGTGACCCTCCTTGCAATTGGAAATGGGGCTCCCGACGTGTTCTCAAGTGTGGCGGCATTTGTTTCATCAGATGAATCGGGAAGCATCGGATTTGGATGCGTCTTAGGGGGAGCCCTCTTCATTACTACTGTTGTTTCAGGCACTGTGGCCCTTGTCACTGCCAAGGCTTGCAAAACAGGTTGTGTGAGGCTTGATATGGTGTGCTTTGTGCGCGATGCCCTCTTCCTTCTTGCATCCGCAGCCGTTCTCACCATCATCATCCTGGACGAGAAGGTATATTTGTGGGAGGCTATTGCATTTTTGTGCGTATACCTTGTCTATGCGTCCTCTGTCTGGGCTGCAGAGATAGTGCAGAGCCGGCGAAGACACGCACCCTCTCTACTCGATCCTCTTCTTGTAAAATGTAAGTGTATTGGTTTGTTCACGTCGAAATGTTGTTCTTGTTTTGTTCATTTTTGCACATTTTCAGCTATTAAGGTCCACACGCCATTTATGTGCTTAAACCAGCTTACACATTTTACTGACTTGGGCTAACTGCAAGCATGGAGCTTTGACTGTATCCTCAGCAGTTGGTTCATGTGCTTGCTTTATTGATCGCTCGTATCTTTTTGCTTTGGGTGTCGAAGAGAGAGAGGGAGGGAGAGAGAGGGAGAGGGAGTGGGAGAGGGAGAGGGAGAGAATCATGTCAGTTCTTTTCACAATGACCTTTGATGGTTAGATCTGTTCTCTGTTTGTTGTCCTCAAGGAAAGCAGGGTGTTATTTAGCAGAAGATCTCAATCATGTAGTGTGTATCCATGAGCAATGCTAGCTGATGGTTCTTTGACGATGTGCGCCTATGCGTAGCACTTAGTAGATCTGTTTTGTCACTGGCCTGCGTGTGACTTTGCAGCCCCTGCGTACTTTCATGCGATTCTGATGTAGCCTCTGCCAGTATTTATGCTTTGCCTTAACATCTTTGATGACCTTGTTTGCAGCTACGATTGAAAACTCTTTGCCACAATGGTCTCCTCATACACATCATTGTCATTATTTAGCTGATCACGGGGAGTTGGCGGCAGAGCATTTTTTGGACAGTATGTATGATCATTCATTTACTGCTCGATTCAAGCACCTTATTTTCTTGTTTTACAAATATGGGATAGAGTGGCCTTTGGCTCTACCACAGCGACTCACAATCCCCATGGTTGAAGAAGACCACTGGTCTCGGGTGTTGGCTGTAGTAAGTTGCACACTTGGACCTCCTTTCGTGGGTGCAGTGTGCATATTCCACTTCAGTGACTCTACAGAATCGAATTGGACCGTGTTTGGGGTTACTTCCAGCATGGGTGTAGCACTAGGCCTTCTTGCATTTTTCAGCACAGAAAATGGAAGGCCGCCGCAGCGATTTCTTTGGCTCTGGCTCACAGGAGGATTTTTTATGAGCATTGTCTGGTTTTACCTTATTGCTGATGAGCTTGTAACTTCGTTAGAAACGATTGGAGATCTTTTTAGTATAAGTCCTGCTATTTTGGGTCTCACAGTGTTGGCATGGGGTAATTCCATTGGTGACCTCGTCGCTGATCTTACTCTTGCATGTAGTGGTAGGGATGGAGTTCAAATTGCCATATCTGGCTGCTATGCAGGACCCCTCTTTAATACAGTGGTTGGATTAGGTCTCTCCTTGGTTGTGGCTTGCTGGCAATCAAGCCCTGAGCCTCTTCTCGTAGACAATGATGATAACAGCTTGTTCTACATCATTGGATTCCTTGGTGCAGGCTTAGCTTGGGCACTTGTCATGATGCCTCTTAAAAGCATGAGGCTAAGCAGGAGCTTTGGGGTTGGTCTTGTTCTGCTCTACTGTGGATTCTTAGTAACTGGTGTGTGCTATGCTCTGGGTTGGATCTCTCAGTAATAGCACACAAAATGCATGCCAAGATCCTCCAGTCAGTAGTCCCTGGTTCAAGTTCAATGATTCTGTAACTATACACATGTATATCTTAACCACTCAAAATTACAACCACACTGTAAAAAGACTCTTATGATTTTTAACATGACTGACAGTTACATATCTTCATAATTTGTTTCTTGATGTCCATGCCTGATGGCAAATCAACAAAGCAATTCTGTTCAGGATGAGTTGAAGGGGAAACTGACTTTCAAAACAGTGAGAGACTAGGATTCTAATTGAGCTATGGCATTTCTGTTTGTGTCATTTTCAAGGTAAGAGGACTTTTAGGTTGATGGACCCATATTGTGCTCCAAGAATTTCTTTCGGGTAGTAGCGCTTGGTGTACTTCTGATAGTACCATGTGGTGCTTCCTTTGTGTTAGAAGGCAGGTGGTCAACTTGAGGGTTAACTAAGCACCATGTTCGTGCATGAATTTCTGCACAATGTACGGGATTGGTAACACAAAGTATATTACGACAGCTTTCTAACGTGCAACATCTTTCAGTGTTACCATATCTTTCTGAAATGATCTAATGATTTTTGGGTGAATGCCCATTCATTGTGTTCAACCTGCAAGATATTGCATGGTGATTGAATCGTCTGTTAAGTTATGGTCTGAGGTTAACTGTGGAGGTCAATGTCCAATCACTCTTCAAGAGAATTATGAGCATTAGCAAGCTATGCATGTTTTCTTAACGTATTTGCAGTGTCCTTGACTTTGGTGTTTCTTGCAAAATCCATCCATTTCACATGTACTTGAGCTTTTTCTTTTCATTATTGAACTTTGGTAAGTATAGTTTGATTTGACTAATTAAGATCCTTCACAATGGTCAATTGTCTTTAGAGGATAGCCTTTCATAGAGTTGGAATCATTGTGAGCTTTTAAAAGCTTTTGGTGCCGTCATTTTGAAATGCCCCACCCTTGAAAGTTGTCATGCACGATCCATGGTGCTCAAAGCTGTAAGGTTCCATTATAAGAAGCTATATGTGAGCCCAGATGTTGGTAGGGTCTATGTAACTGGATGGCGAAATTGTGATATTTGTGGACCTTCCATTTTGGGTCCCAAGGTTTGCAGAGGTGTTTTGTGGTTGGGGTGTCTTGGATAGGCCAGCGTCCCTCTAGGTAGGGGTTCAATAGTAGCACCTTTGATTGCAAAGGGAATATTTCTTGGCCAACTAGCGAAGGTTAGTAGGTACTTTGGTTAGGCCAACTTTACCACCTCTGTGAGCTATAGAAGGGAGTGTCAATGAAAATCTTGATCTAGCCATAGGCTTTTCTCCTAGAATTTTATTTATTAGCACCTAAAGCTTTTATTGTGGAAGCATACATGTGGATAGAGCCATCTTTGTATTTATTTGTTTGCAACTAAAGATATCTCAGCTAATCTCTAATTTGTTGTGTGCTCTCTATTTCTTACTTACATTTTGTATGTTGTGCCATATAACTTTATAGGTTCTACAAGCTAAATAATCACCCATACTTTAATGAGGTTCTTTGAAAAAAAGCATATAAGCTTATTATAGTGCACACACCTTTGTTTTTGATAAGCCTTCTCATCTATTTTACTTGTTTTAGTGTTGTTTGAATTTTTTACATTTTCTAAAGTATTGTAAGTACTTGTGACTTATTTTTATTATTTGGATCCTTTATTGGTGAAAGATGGATAGTCCCTTATTAGGGGTTGGAGATAACAAGTCATATTATGTTGACCCCCTCTAAAGTCATTGCATCTTGTAGAAGTGGTTGCAAGTGGGTGGTGTGATGTCACTACAACTTGCAGACCCATGGGTAGGGACCTTCCAATCTAAGGCCAAAAGAATGGTTTTAAACCTTATCATGAAAGTTATAGGTAGGGCCGCTACAATTTAAGTTTGGGTCAAAGTTGGCATCCCATGAAATTTTAACATTGACTACTCATAACTTTGCTTAGGTCGTCGGCCATTAAAATAATAAAACAATAATATGAAATTTGAATGGGTCTTATTTAGCAAGCTAGATTTGCCATTTGTGTGTGTGTCCTCTTGTGGATTAGCTTCCTCTTTGTCTCTACTGCTCTCCCCTTGTGGATTGACCACAAGTTGTTATGGGATACGGTTCTCTCCCTTCAATAGCCATGGGTTGTAATGGGATCATGTTCTATCCTTTTGATTAGCCATGAGTTTTTACGGGATAAGGCTGGTGGGTAGAACACTTTGGTGTTTTTTATTGCATGGGTTGTATCCAAAGCCTAGAATCTTTATCAGATGGATGTGAAAAATGTTTTCTTAAATGGTGATTTGGTAGAAGAGGTTTATATGGATCAACCAAAGGGCTATCTTTATCCCAACTATCCATCATATGCATGCAAATTGAAAAAAGAATTGTATGGCTTAAGGTAAGCCCCATGAGCATGGAATGCTAGGATTACTTTCTACTTGCAATCACTTGGATTTCGGCTAGGTAAAGTTGATCACAACCTATTTACTAGAAAAACAAAGATAAGACGTGATTATTTGGTGATCGTAGGTGATGATATATAGGGCATTGATGACATAAAAGCTATATTGTAGAAATAATTTCAGATTATAGACTTGGGAGTTTTGAAATTTTTCTTAGGGATTGAAGTTATGTATACACCTCTATTATAGCTTTATGGGAGGTTTTGTATAACCAAAGGGCTTTTGTAAGTCAATCATCCCAATCATAGCAATGTGCAACAATTGTCTTTGTCAAGATCAAATAGAGGATATGATTGGTGACTTTGACTTGGTCATTGCCTTTAGGGTAATAGGGTGTGGACTTATGATGGCAGATCTTGTAGATCTCTATTAACACCATATGAGAGAATTTGGAAAATTTTCAAGTTCGAGTTTTAAATAAGTGATAAATATTTGACCACATGGCTTAATCTTGAATATATTTGAAAGTGGGATTTGGAAAGGTGGCTTATGTAGCATTTAGGGTAGACTCCACCTTTAGATAAGACAACAAAATTTGACCATGTGGTCAAATAATAAAGGTTTTGGGGATTTCCAAAGTGCATGGAAACTCCAAAATTCCCTAATATAGTGTTTATTACCTCTTTCGTAGTCTTGTTTAGAAAGTGAGTGCCTCTCTCTCACTGACAAGCTCTAAGGAATTGCCAAAGTAGATGATGGTGCTTTCATATAGAAACAAAGCCACACTTTTGCATTGAGAACTTTGGCTTCACACAACTTCATCACGTAATGAATGCACACCATGTATTTGTTTTGCTTTCTTTTGGATAGAGGGTCGATTGGCCCCACAAAATCAATGCCCCATTTCTCAAACAGCTTCAAGGGAAGGATGGATTGCAATGGCATGGCATTGGTTCTAGTAGGTTTTCCCATGTGTTAACAAGTAAATATACCTCAATGAAATCATATAGGTGATTTTGGAATGCAGCCATCATAACTTATTGAAAGCTAGCAAGGGTGTTAGAGAGCCTAAAAAATGGCATCACCCTATGAGTATAGATCCCCCATTCTATTGTGAAGGTCGTTTTGGACTAGTCTTCTTCTGCAATCTCTACCTAATTATATCCATTAAAATCATCCACCAAGGAATAGAGTTCATAACTTACCACTATGTCTAACAATTGGTTGGTGAAGGGGATAGAAAAACGAGCTCTCTTTGTTTTGGAATTTAACTTACAAAAGTCCACATAAATATTCAACTTTTCATTCTTCTTTGGTATGACCACAATAGGTCAAACCCATTCACTATTGACCTTGGGTAGATAAATTCAACTTCTAGGAGCTTCAACAACTCTATCTTAACTAAGGCAAAATAGTTAGGAGTTATGCACCTTTGACATTGCTGTACTGGCTTCACATCAAGCTCCAAATCATGTGATGTTGACATATACTAGAATCAATCCCTTGCAAGTCTTTGTAAGACCAAGCAAAACCATCCAAATTCTTCTTCAATTAGGTTATGAAGGGTCATCAAACAACAACTCCTCTTCTAGGAGGCTGCTACCCCACTTTGAGGTGTCTCTCTGTGCCATATGCATCAATAAAAGTCAACTACTTTTCACCTTTCACTTCTCAAATGAGAATCCCACTGATTGCTTCTCGATACAGATTTGACTCCTTTAAGGGAATGGTGTCCTCATTTGATGCTTCATTAGAACCAACTTTGACCTTCAGTGGGGACTCATCTGACTATTTGGGAGGCTGAAATGATATCAAGGATGTTTTAGATTTTTTTTGAGAGTTAACTACTTCTTGACTCAAGAACTCGTATTTTGAGGATGCATCCAAGAATGTCACATAATAGAGACCATCTTAGTTGTGTTCGAGCTATGGGACGGGTGCTTGTTGGCAAGGTGTATCATCATCATTCTTTCTCGAGAAGGATAGATTAGAGGAACAAGAGCCACTACTAAAGAAAGGATTATTTTGCTTAATCTACTTCTTATAAATATTTTGCATATAATGAGATTCATTTACCAGTTTGAAGGATACCATAGTCATGTTGTCCAACAGTATGGGATATTCAACTTTTGTGGCCTTTGGAACTTTCTTCTTATTAGTATTCTCTTCTGGTTGGATAGCTTTTCCCACTTCACTTTCATAATATGTATCTTCACTTTCATCATTATCCTTTTCAAACTCTATCTTTGCCTCTGTAGGGGCTCTGTAAGAGAAAAACATATTATTTGCTTTATCTTCTAATTCTTTCTCTGGCTCTGCTATGGCCATGTAATAGGGGGAGTGATACATATATGCCTCTATCTCACTATCAGAAATAATTTTAGAAGTCATTATTGGTTTAGGTAGGAAGTATTCACCCATTAACAATGATATTGCATCTTTCAAGAGATGGCTTTCAATACCCACTCTTAGGGCTTGTGCTTCTGGTTTCTTTGGAAAAATTTGCTTGATAATGTCTTCTTCATCCAAGGTTCCATCCTCTGCTTCATTGGGAGAGTCAAAGAAGACTTCTATGGAGGTGGATCCATGGTCTTTTTGCAAACCATAGAGCTTCAACATCACTTTGTTAGGTCCCCTACCTAGGATTAGGGTTTCTTTAAACTGAATCATCCTTGCTTATGCTTTGAACAACCATGGTCTTTCAAGTAATAGAGGTTACGATATTCCATAAGATTTGGGCTTTACCACTGTGTATGCCATCCAATAATCTCTTCTTGCAAAAAGGATACCTAAAGACTTGATTCTACTCTGATCAGCCAATATCATGAGACACTAAGTAGATTGTATGGCTTGCATGTCTAGATATTTTATTGTTACATCGGTCATGATGTTTAGTGATGAAGAGTCAATACACTTGCAATGAAGCGGTCTTCTATCTAGATGCTAGAGTGCCAAGATCTAGGAAGTCGTTGGGCCATGTCTACTTCTTTCAAAGGCTCTTGGACCTTATTGGTTTTTTATATAGATGCGTGATTGGTAAGCCTCAAGCCTTGTCTTTATATGAGAATGCTTTTAATCTCTTTTTGCAAACTAGGAGGCAGGATCAATAGTTGTCGAAATGTCAAATTAGGGTGAAAGGTATTCAAGTCCTTCACCAAGTCATACTCCTTGATAAAATCCCCAGGCCTCTCCAACCAGCTAGAGAATGGGGCCATACCCACTTTCATCCTTTCTCTTTCTTCAAGAAATGGTTGCATCACCACTTCATATATTATTGGAGGTACATCCATCTATTTTGTCTCTTAGACCTCTAGTTTTGCTTCTTGGACTGTCTCTATATCCTTCAATGACACTAGGTTATTCTCCACTGTACAATCTCTATATCCTTCTATGGCACTAGGCTATTCTGCAGTATACTGTCCTATACTATAGTGCTCTATGGCTCTATTGGGAGCTTGAACTTGACAGCTTGAGTGGAATATTCTCTTTTTGAACTATTCGTTCTTTTTTCTTGGGGTTTTTAGAGACATTAGCCTTTGGATTGGGATAGTCTTTAGTAACGTGGCCTTTTCCTTCAAATCAGCTAAACAGGGGCTTGTAATCCATGAAACTTCTAGGGTTTAGGCAATTTGGGGAGGTATGATCCTTCTCTCTACATTTGCAGCATTTCACTTCTAATCTATGTCCACCACCAAACTATCTTCCTATGTAACTTTGAGCAAGAAATCTCCTTGGACCAAATTTAGGACCAAGCTCTCTAGACTCTGTATCATTGTTCTGTGGTGTCATCTTGGATTCCAGTAGGTTGAACCTTGCTTTCTTATCTTTCTTTCTCCTTTCACGCATCTCCTTTTAGAGAGCAGATGTTCTCCATATTGTAATTTCTTAAGCAATATAAGAATGGAAGGCTCCAAGGATAGTTGGCTTTCGGGTATATTCAGTGGCTAAATGTCCTACCTAATGGCACTTTCCGCACTAGGTATTCGATTGTCTCGCATATTTTCTTGCTCATGCAATATTGGTGAGTGCATGTGAGAAGTGAGATTTTTGAGCGAGCTTTTCTGGGCAATATTCATTTCATGTTCCACATAGTTCACATATTCCTTCTCTTCTCCTGGGCATGATATCAAGCACCACTACTACCCCCCCACTACCACCAACATCTCCACCACCATCATCACCATCACTACCACCACCTCTACCACTACCACTACCACCACTATCACTACCACCTCTACCGCTTCCACCACCTCTATCCCCACCCATGTTTCTCCCCCTTTACCTCAAGTACATGACTCTCTCTCTCTCTCTCTCTCTCTCTCTCTCTCTCTCTCTTTATCCCCATCTTCCACCAATTATTCTCTCTCTATTTTTCCTCCTCCCCATCTCTCTCTCTCTCTCTCTCCTCTTGTGTCACTCACAAAGACACACACATACACACGCACGCACGTACGCTCTCTCTCTCTCTCTCTAATATACACTCCTCTCTTTCTTCCCCTCTTATACATACACACACACACACACACACTCTCTCTCTCTCTCTCTCTCTCTCTCTCTCTCTCTCTCTCAATTAACAACTTATCTCTCTCACACACACACACATACACACACAAATAGCAACTTCTCTCTTTCTCTCCCTCTTACACACACACACACACACACACACACACACACACACACACACACACACACACACTCTCTCTCTCTCTCTCTCTCTCTCTCTCTCTCTCAATATTAGCAACTTCTCTCTCTTCTCCTCCTAATTTTGCAAGGGACATTCATCCGTTTTTCACAACCCTCTTAATTTTGCAAGGATCAAGGGTTTGCACGAGGTCCATTGTCTTAGATACTTTTAGTTGTTAATATCATGATGAAAAAAATATCACATTGTTACTCCCACATGCACATATACATTCATGTATCCATTATGCACATATAAGCGAAACTACATTGCACATATTTTCACTACTTTCAATTGAGCATTATTGTGTGGGATTACTACAAGAGGATACGATATCAAACCGTTTGTTACACTTACTACAATAACATGCGATATTATCTATTATTTTTCACATTGTTTAAATAGTTAATATCAGGACAATAATATTACCTCATTGTTACTCAATCCATTATGCACATATAAATTCACATGTGTGCATGTATCTACACTCCACCCTTTCTTAGATATTTTACATGTGCTCTATTTACACATCTTGTAGTACTACAATTGAGCAAATGCCTATACACAATCTCCTTCACTTGCACATTCCTCTCTCTTTCTCCTCTCTCCTCTCATCCTTATTTCATTGTGCTTGTAAATAAACATAATCAAATAATTTTGAAAGTACATATTCATCATGCATGTAAAATATCAATTAAGTTCAATTGCTAGAGGGTGAAATTGGTGATCCCTAACAAGGTCTAGGATTGAACGATGGAAGTAATCTAGCTTGGTTAAGTAGGGAAGCATGTGCGCTAGGAAGACTGTGTCCATGGGGTTTTCCTCAAATACGATTGGGCATATAAAGGCATTGGGTGGGTTTCTATGCATCTTCTCCATGCTATCATCCACAAATAGTATCATTATTGTTGAAGTGTCGCCAAACAATGTCATCAAAACATTTCAAGAAAAGGGGCTTTGTGTAACTCCTTTCAGAAGAAGTGGTTGTGGGAGTTGCTCTACAATTTCCTTGTTCATATTGAAATACAAAGATTGGTGCTTACTTTGATGACTTCACACATTCCCTTCTAAGGAGTTGGAGTAGCTCACTTAAGTTGTTTTCCTTCATGGAGCTTTAGATGTCAATGTTAAACAATATAGATATTTCCTTCAAAAACCTTGCGAGCCCTAGTTGCAAAATCACCCAATATCTACCCACTTCCAAGGGCTTTACCGGTACAATCCCTTCTGCTTTGGCTACCTATGTAGAAGCACCCCTTTCATATCAAACACAATTAATTTTTGGGTTGTGGGAGGTAGTTGTATATGGGTATGTGGAAGGGTGAACACCCATGTATTGGTATGATAAAAAAGAGCATTAAATATTGTACAAGTTTATGTAAACATGTTACCTTTACTCTTAGAAATCTTTCATCTTCAGCAAAGTGATACAGACATGCAAATTTTCTATTAAAATTTATCACTATTGATGGAAGCTCACCACATCCCACATTGCAATCTAAAATGGTATCCCCTTCTTTTATGTACATTTGCAAGAACGAGCTCCAAAAATCCCTGTGACATTACATGGCATTTACAGTATGATATTAATATAAGGAATTAGGAATCTACTAAATGTCTACAAAACATCTTTGCAATAGTTTAACAACATTGGATTTCATATAATGACCTCTCAATGGGGATCCTGATGTATCTCACACCCACTCTTGCATAGTAATGTTGTCTTTTGTGAACTTCGGAGGGATGATTCCATTGTAAGCAACTGTCAAGATTGTGGGAGAGAAGGAAGGAGTCTCACTTGTAGCTTTCTTGCTTGCACAATGGGGGAATACACACAGAGGTGGAGGCTGAAAACAGTTTTCCTCTTCTTAGTTGTGTAAGCCAAAAAGAAGACTAGTACATAGAAATAGAAGAACCCTATATATGGGTCTCAAACCAAACTCAACTAACTAAGGTGGCATACTAACTAAGCCACGAACTAGAGTAGATAAGGATAGCTATCATCTAGCTATTATTCATGGGCGGTGTACCAACCGCATCTGCAAACTGACAAGTCGGTGACATAAATGCACAACGGTCACCCTGGCATATCATGAGTGGAGCTCGATCTCTCAACACTCCCCCTCGAGCTCAATCTCAATTCCTGCACACCAAGCAGGTCTCTGAACTTGCGTAGCTTCTCTGCGCCCAATGCCTTCGTGAATATGTCAGCTACCTAATCCTCTGTGCTGACATAAACTAGATCAATAAGACCTAGTAAAACCCTCTCCTGCACATAGTGATAATGCACCTCAATGTGCTTTGTTCTAGCATGATAGACTGGGTTATTTGCCAAGTGTATACTACTCATGTTGTCACAATAGATGACAACTGGCCCATCTGTAGGCTGATGCATATCATAAAGTAGCTTATGCAACCAAGCTACCTCACATGCAGCCATTGCTGCACCCCTGTACTCAGCCTCTGTGCTGGACAAGGCAACTGTAGGCTGTTTCTTGTTGCTCCAAGTGACTGCAACACTCCCAAAAGAGAACACATATCCACTGGTAGATCGTCTATCAGAAATGCTACCAGCCCAATCAGCATCAGTGTATCCATGCAACTGTATCTGAATCCCAATCTCATAAAATAGTCCATACTGCAATGTGGACTTCACATACCTGAGTATGCGTCTAGCCGCATCCAAATGCGGTTTCCTTGGAGCCTGCATAAACTGATTTACCAATCCAACAACATAGCTCATATCTAGCCTGGTAATAGTCATATAAATCAAGCTTCCTACTATGCGTCTGTACATAGTAGGGTCTTCTAGAAGCTCACCTGCATCTGTGCTCAGCTTCACATTCTGCTCCAAAGGAACTGAAATAGGCTTACAGCCTGTCATTCCATATTTGGACAGCATGTCCAATCCATACTGCCTCTGCAAGAGCTGTATCCCACTTGGTGATCTGATCACCTCAATGCCCAAGAAATAACGCAGCTCTCCCAAATCCTTCATCTCAAATTTCTGCTTCAATAGCATTTTCACATGAAGGATATCTTCATCACTGTCACCTGTCATAATCAAATCATCAACATAAATGACAAGTAGCATAATACCTTTCTCTGTTTTTCTCACATAAAGTGAGAAATCTGCCTTGGAAATCTGAAAGCCAATAGTGACAAGATACTGTCCTATCTTGTCAGACCATGCTCTAGGTGGCCATACAAGGCTTTCTTCAACCTGCAAACAAACTCAGGATGAACAGCATGCAGATAACCTGGTGGCTGCTCCATATAGACCTCTTCTTGCAAATCACCATGCAAGAAGGTATTCTTTACATCCATCTAATGTAAAGACCATCCCTTTTATGCAGCCATAGCAATGACTGCTCTTACGGTTGCCATCCTTGCAACCGAACTGAATGTTTCTTCATAGTCAATGCCATATGTTTGTGCATACCCCTTGACTACTAATCTTGCCTTGTATCTATTCACAAAACCATTTGCATTGTGCTTCACCTTATAAACCTACTTACAGCCAATTGGATTTTTACCTTTAGGCAAAGATACCAATTTCCATGTAGCATTTGCGTCCAAGGCATCCATTTCTTCATCCATGGCTTTCTCCCATTTTTCTTTTCCCATGGCTTCCTCAAAAGAAGTGGGTTCTGGTTCCTGTATCACTTTAACCATATATGCATAGTGAATGGCTGTAAATCCATCATATTTCAGTCTATCCACAGGATACCTAGCTCTCGTAGACCTGCGCAAAGTAGGTTCACTCCCAGGTGCTCTCAAAACATCCCTGGTCTTCCTTACTCCAGGTGTAACAATAGAAGGAATACCCAACTCATCATCAATGCTCTGTTCTGAGCCACTGGATTCACCATCCACATAAGAGTGACCTGCATTCACATCAAACATGGGCTGATCAACCTTCTCTTTTCCTTTTCGTGATACCTGCATACCACTATCTGCATTGCTTTGAGAAGATTCTCTTGATCTCAATCTGCCTGTCCATGGCGAAGAATGTGAACCACTGCTAGAGGACGCTCTAGGTCCACTAATATTTTGTGATTGCTGCTGTGAATTCTGTGCAGCATTACCATTTTGTGCATCTACATCATCAATCACATTTACTGGTTTATACCAGCTACTCATCTCATCAAAAATAACATCTCTGCTCACTGTAAACTTACGAGTAGAAGGGTTATAGCATCTATACCCTTTTTGCTGCAGAGAGTAACCAATAAAGATGCACTTCTCAACTTTTGGATCCAACTTGGATCTCAACTCATCTGGCACATGTACATAGGCAATGCAACCAAAAATTTTCAAACGAGAAATATCCGGTTTCCTACCAGTATACCTCTCCTCTAGAGTCATCCCATGTATTGCTGCAGTGGGAGTCCTGTTCATTATGTAGACTGCTGTAGCAACTGCTTCAGCCCAATAAAAATCTGGCAGGTCTTTTTCATTGAGCATGGCACGAGATACCTCTCCAATATGCTTGTTTTTCCTTTCTGCAATTCCATTTTGTTGTGGGGTATGACTGCATGAATATTGCTGCTTTATGCCATGCTCCTGCAGGAACCTTGCAAACTCATTTGAGAGGTACTCTCCCCCTCCATCTAACCTTAGGCATTTTATTTGCAAACCTGTTTCGTTTTCAGCCATAGCTTTAAGAGTTTTGAAATGCCCAAAAACTTCACTTTTCTTTTTCATTAAATACACCCAAACTTTTCTGCTATAGTCATCAATAAAAGTGATAAAATAATGGTAGCCTCCAAGAGATGCAGCTTTAGTAGTCCACACATCAGAGTGGATTAATTCCAATGGCTTCTCACTCTCTTGAACATGTCTAGGAAATGGTTTCCTTGCCTGTTTTTCAAATTGGCAGGCTTCACATACCTTATGCATTTCTGCAACCTTGAATTTAGGAAAACCTGCAACAATATTTTGGGCCTGCATTGATTTAAGTCACTGTACATTAACATGACCAATGCGTTTATGCCAGATATCAATATCTGCAACTACACCTGTCCCATGTGCAAACATTGCTGCACTCAATTCAGACATGTTTGCATCCAACATAAACATTCTGCCTTTCTTCTTTCCTTTTGCTATCAAGCGACCTTTATTTTTCATATCCTCAACAAAGCATCCATGAGGATTAAATCTGACCTGCAAGCCCTGCTCAACCATTTGACCAACAGAAACCAGATTCTTGGTGATATTGGGGACATGAAATACATCGGACATGTATTTCTTTTTCCCATCCTGCATAGACAAAGGAATTTTTCCAATCTGCACAATAGGATGTGCAGTATCATCACCAGTCTCCACAAATCCTAGTTTTTCCATTTTCCTTGCATCCTCCATCCATTCTGCATGACCTGTCACGTGGTTTGATGCACTTGAGTCAACATACCATACATCGTTGCTTTCTTCTGCACTTGTCATAGAATTATTCATGTGCTGCACCATAAATAAATGCTCATTTCTGTCATCACCCTGTCTACTAGAAGATGCATAATTCCCTTGTTGCAGTTTTCCATTCATGATGTCATTCTGCTTTTTATAGCAGTCTTTAGCTATATGACCCATTTTACCACAATAGTAGCATTCAACATTACTGTTTGCATTTTGGCCTCTTTGCCATCCACCACGACCTCTTTGGCTCCCCCTGCCTCTAGAGTTACCACGTCCTCCTCCATAGGACTGGTTTTCTTGAGTTTGCTGCATATTCTGATTTCTGCCACGGCCTCCAAATCGGCCTCCTCTACCTCTGCCTCTACCTCTTCTAGCATTTGAGTAGAAGACAGCTTCTTTTGAAGTTCCTCCTGAAGAAGATGCACCACCATTTCTCTGCTCCTCAGAAATTAGAAGAGCAATCAACTCCTCAAAATCAGGAAATCTTTCACGGACGGAAATGGATGTTCGGAACTGTGCATAATCCTTTCCTAGACCATTCAAGGTCACAGAAACTAAATCATCATCTTCCACTGGCGACCCAATGGAAGCAAGTGCATCTGCAATCTTCTTCACCTTCATGTGGTAGTCATTGATGCTCATACTTTCTCTTTGCACATTGTGCAACTCTTGCTTGAGCTGCATTTTCTTGGCTTGCGTATTTGTGCTATACATTTTTGACAAAGTATCCCATGCCTCCTTTGGCGTACTTGCATCTTGAATATGCACAATCATAGAGTCTGAAATGCTGATAGACAGCCAGTACATAACTTTCTTGGCTCTCTCATGCCATGCTTTAAATGCCTGCATTTGCTGTTGATTGGGAACATCAGGAAGAACTGGTTCTTCTTCATTTCCTGCAACAAATTCCCAATATCCTTTTCCCATAAGGAAATTCGTCATTCTAAACTTCCATGCTTGGAAGTTGTTCTTGTCAAGCTTTTCAGTGACAATCTGTGAAAGAGAATCAGACGCCATTACAGAACACTGCAAAAAATTCTGTCACTGCAAAAAACATAGCTTCACCCTCACAAGGGAAAATCTGCAAAACTGGCGAAAGTGGTATTTGACCACACAGTCACTTCCTAGTGACGATTTTGCATCAACAGGCAACAGGGATGATTCTGTAACTCCCAATGTCTCTGCGCACAAGCATACGATGCAATTTCTACAGTAACTTTTCATTGACCTGTAGAACAGTGGCTGCATAGCATAAAATTGGGCCTTTTCCTGAGTGCGTGCAGAAAACTTTCGCCTCCAAAACAGGCCCCGAAATGGCCTCAAATAAAAAAAACAAGATCGCCCTATTGCTTCACCGCGAAGGGCGTCTCAACCTGAGACAATGCACTCATGCACTTTTCGGCTGTGCTACCTGCAGAGATCTGCTCCCAAAACAGAAAATGAAAGCAACACTGCTCCTCTTACCAGAACACCACGAGCTTGGCTTGCTTTCTTGAGCTCCTTACCACGAACAAGGCTCTGATACCATATCAAGATTGTGGGAGAGAAGGAAGGAGTCTCACTTGTAGCTTTCTTGCTTGCACAATGGGGGAATACATACAGAGGTGGAGGCTGAAAACAGTTTTCCTCTTCTTAGTTGTGTAAGCCAAAAAGAAGACTAGTACATAGAAATAGAAGAACCCTATATATGGGTCTCAAACCAAACTCAACTAACTAAGGTGGCATACTAACTGAGCCACGAACTAGAGTAGATAAGGATAGCTGTCATCTAGCTATTATTCATGGGCGGTGTACCAACCGCATCTACAACTGACAAGTCGGTGACATAAATGCACAACGGTCACCCTGGCATATCACGAGTGGAGCTCGATCCCTCAACAACAACATCTTAACACATGTATACTAGAATATATATCACATGACTTGTATTTAAATCATAAAATACTAATTTTAGCAATTGCATTCACTGATCAAAGCCAAATGTGATACATAAATAGTATCTAGCATGACCATATCATGACTTTAAAACTCTTACCTCTCTATCTCCAATGACATAGACATGTATCTCACAATGAACAACCTATGCCATGCATAAGGCCCAATACTTCTACCTTGACTCCATCCATCGGTGTCCATCCTTCACTACCTCCTTAATGAGCTCTACCATGGAGTGTGTTGTGGCAAGGAAAAGTAACATCCTTGTGTCCTTGAGCACATGATCAGCCAAATGCATGGCATTGAGTAACTTTGCCTCAGTATATGAGTTCCATGATGGAATTTCATCCCCCAATCCATGCATGACACTATCTTCAAGGAGACAAACCACCATGATATTGTGTGATGTATTTGACGATGTGGTTTCTTTGTCAACCTCGACCATCTTGTGTTGGTTGACCTCCTCCAATGCCTCTACCAATAGAGAGAATAATTCTCTTGGTTGATCATTTTGTGATGCATGTCTAGTCTCGAATGGATCGCACAAAATAGTATGCCACTCCACCTTTGCCATCGTAGTGGCATGGGAGATAACAAATCACAAGGGGTCTTCCATACAACTTTCAGTGTGGACCTTTGCATATTAACTCCTCAATTAGTAACATATTCTTTTTACTAAATTTACTATAGATAATATTCTTGATACATGTTTGTTCACTTGTGTGTTTGGTTGGCACATCTTGCACCATTGTAGCTTTATGGGAGATAATGTCTTGCAAGGGGACTTCCAGGTGACTTTTAGTATGGCTCTCTACACGATGACCTCACAATTAGCAACATATTCTTCTTTCAAAATGTTATTGTAGATAGTACTCTTGAGGCATGCTAGTTCACTAGTGTCTGTGGTTGGCACAACCTCCACCATTATAGGTTCATAATAAAAAATTATATCCCCCTTTGCAAAAAGACAGACCATTCTTATTGACATTGTATGGTGGAAAAAAAAACCACGAGTCACACTTGTTTACCGGTAGTTGCCACATCTCTTGGCATGATAGTCCGTGTTCTTGCATTTTTTCCTTCCCCACACAGGGACACACATCATTATTAACATCATATAATGATAGAATGTTTTAACACTATAATGTTATCTAATCACATCATGTGTGAAATTCATGAGCATCGTTTCTTTACCTCTCTATACACAAGCCATATCTGCTATCACCTCAAATACTAGACCTTGAGTTCTTCCACTCTTTGCACAGTAAAAAATATTATCATGGTTGATTTGGTGATGGAAAAGATTTATGTGCCTTCACATTATGAGTTTTGTGCATAAGCAAGCTTACCATCTCAATGCTCTATAATATGTGTCTCAATTCTATGCGATGCCATGTCCTTGGTCATTGTCTTATCACTTCTCGTCGTTGTCGTGCATCTCTCTATAGTGTTGTATAAGGTAAGACTCTCCACCACAATATCTAAAAGAGCTTGCTCTATCCTTCTATCCATGCCAATGACACGGACCTCCTCGGTAGTGCTTGCCACTACAAATCAAGTCCATTGGAAATATGTCAAGGGATGGAACAATATAGATCCTTTGGAAGAATATGGGTGAACATGTTATAAATGGTAAACTTGCAACTTTCAGTTATCTTACATCTACTACTTGAGTACATTGTTTGTTGCATCGTTGGGGTTGCAATCTACTCTTCAGTGGTATCAATCAAGGATCCTACATGGTTTGTTGGTTATGATTCATATTCAATGAAATATTTTCACTACAGGGATACAAGAGATGTCTTGGCTATAGTACTTCAAAATATCAAACATTTTGGATGTGGAGAAACCAAATTAATTAGTGATGAGGGCTGATCTCCGTTTGGCCTTTCTTTGACAATATTAGGTGTGCACTTACTCTTCTATTTTCTTTTTTGACAATCACACTACTAGTATTAGTTTCATGTAAACCCATCATAATCTCTTTATTAGGAGACAAAAAATTGCAATATACTCCTAAGAATGTAACTCATTTTACTTACCATGCCTTTGGAACCTTGTGCCTCTTGTGTTTGTTTTTTCCTTGAGTATTTTTTGTATAAACCTTTCTTATTGGAGGGGTATTCACATTCTGGATAGTTGAGGAAAATAGGGCATCTTTGATATACCTCATCATCCCACTCTTGCTCTATCTAGTAATTCTCATACTTGCACTAATCATTGTGCAGGTTTGCCCCAATCCTTGCATTCTCTTGGTAGAGTTTGCATAGCCCCCCTCTCCATCCGCCTCTACATGAAACTAACATGCAAAGTCACCATTATATTTCTCGAATGGATTGGAAAGATAATACCACAAACAAGCTATAAAAAAGGGATATTGTGAACTATCTATACAAAAGCCTCAATGCTGCCAACTTCGATGACTTGTATGACTCTATATCTTCATTTGGCTTGAAATCATGGAAGATAGTGCGAAACATTTGTTCTATTTTTTTCTCTTTATCTCCTGTATGTATTGGAAGAACAAATTGTGTTCCACTCAAATGTTATAATAGTCCTTCCAACTTAAGAGCAATCTCCTTCCGCTATCTTGCAACATGGCCTAGAAGGTCCCTTGTCTTACCCAACTTCGAAGCAGTGCATTTCCATCTGATTGAATCAACGTTATGTCATTTAATACAAATTTGTCAAACTTATGATGCATATAATATAGATGAACAAGAATAACCTACGTTCATGCATGCCCATTAATGTTCAAATTTTCTTGTCAAAACTCTCCATGGCCTTCAATATCCTTACGCAATCTGCCTTGTTTAGCTTTGAGGACGCCAATATATATACTCTCTCTTCACTCAATACATCCCTTGTCTTGGAGCACCACTCCAAACATGAGACAATTTTGCATTAACAAAAACATTGTTACTTTGGACTAATATAGTTTGAGTACATATAAATGGCAAGTACAAAGAGGTAGAAACTTACTAATATTGCTTCTCTCCGAGGTTGGGGTCTGCAACTCTTAGAAAACGTTGAGTTTTCTTGATGAGCTTTTCATTAACATCGCATTGGGAAAAAATGCATCATGAAAAACATTGTTAAGTTAGCTTGAAGAATTGCCTACCTTCCACATGATGTGGAAAGTGCAATCAATGGTGCCTTTGTACCATGGAGGAATGGCACTAGCTTTCTGTACTCTTGCATCCATGTATTTGCCTCATCAATTAATTTGTCAAAAATAGTTTTATGGTCAGCTTGCCCCAGCATCCTTGCTTCGCAAACAAGGTCTGGATCGAGGAATGGACAACCCCCTCTTGTACTAGCCTCCTATATACATTCTATATCAAGATGTTATACATATTTCATCATCCATGTGACTTTTAGCACATAAAAGCAATCCAAGCATATAAGGAAATGGTCCACTACATACTTGTTTGTATAGGATATAGATAATAAAATCTCCCCCTCTGCCACACTTGCCACTTTCACAAGGCGACAATCAATGCGTACATGTTGCCTCACATTATATCTGAAAAGACTATTGCAAACAATCAATTATGTTAACAATGACATAAGTAATAAACACATTGCAAAATGTTAAGGTTCTATAGTTTAGGGCTCTCACATGTGTGTATCTCATTCATCCATATTGTGACCTGATGGTTACCATCCCAAACATAAGACATGAAATTTGACAAAAAGGCCCAATCAGTGCTGTTGATTTCTTCCTCAAAGTCCTCATGCTTCTTTAGGCAATGGGGATCCACTCATTTCTAATTGTATCATCAACCTCCTTGCATTAGTGCCTTGGAGTCTTTAATGATACTATGAAAAGGTATCTGAGAGCTGCATGTACCTTGATGTGACTTGTCTTAT
The DNA here is from genome assembly GCF_053477565.2 of Lygodium microphyllum. Taxonomy (NCBI): domain Eukaryota; kingdom Viridiplantae; phylum Streptophyta; class Polypodiopsida; order Schizaeales; family Lygodiaceae; genus Lygodium; species Lygodium microphyllum. The sequence continues at coordinate 112,484,560 of NC_141160.1, forward strand.
TGTAGACATGGAAACCAAACGACATAATGGGATGGGTGGCAAAGGGGTGGATGTATGCATCTATATGAAATGATCAAGTAATATCCACATTAACGTAAAGAATTAAAAACCATAATCAAAATAATATCACCATCTCTTATAAGCACTCACCGTCGTCAACATTTGTAACTGGTCTTTGATGCATGCTTGCATAATGCGTTTATCATCACAAGTGACTGTGAGAGCAATCTCACTAGTCGTATCCCCAGCCTCTGTCATGCGCTCCTTTGGAGTTATTTGCATTTGCTTCTTCTTGCTTTGCATGTGGCCATACCCCTACTATACACTAAAGGACTCAATGCTTTAATGGCCATCACTTTCCTTGTCAATATCACTCTCTAATACTATGAGCTTTCTCTTTGCCTTCCTCATTTGCATCATCAAAGCATACCCACCTTCTCTTGATGCCACTCCTTCCCCATATGCAAGTGCAATGGCTGATGGATGCCAATGATTGTGTTTGTGTTGCTCTCCCCCTCACTAGGGTAAGAGGGGGAGATAAAGTGGCCATAACAAAATTCAAGAGAGGAGCTACTTAACTATCTATTTCATTGGCCATCACATAATTTTGTTTTCCTCAATGTCAATCTCAGTATTGTCTCCACAAGCCTTCACACTCGATGCATTACGGTGACAAGAACTCCCATTCCTCTAGGGAGCAAGCTCAATGAGGGAAACGTTTGTCAGATTAAACCTTCTACTATGCTTTCATCTCCCTTCAAAAGGGTGACATGATCTTGTCCTTTGAAATTTTATTTGGCCATGATGGAGGGGTTTAGGAGTACTCCTTGTAGATATATTGCTTCCTTGATTTCCTACCATTAAATACCAATTGTGATATACATAAACATTGTAGTCGGGTAGGAACAAATCCAAGTACAAACTCTCCAACAGAGACAACGAATCAAGAGATGCACAATGTTGATTTATAAATTGTTTGAGGACTATGGCATTCACAGTTGCATTACACATATCACATGGTAACTCTTGGATGCATTGCAATTGGTTTTTTATACACATGACCCACGTTGAGTTGTGAGACACCTAAGTTTGTAGGTTTAGGCGGTTGGGGTTCTTTGGAAAATTGTCAAGTGAGGAAATATCTTATCTCTTGGATCATTCTAAAATAAGAGTGGAGTTTGTGACGTCTCTATTATTTGTATTAGTGGCTCATCGAGGGGCCAATCCCCTCGGTGTAGGAGAGCTACAGTAGGGCCATGTCATTTAGCTAGAGGGGTGCCTCCTTATGTTTGTTATTATGAGGTATTCTATATTGATCTATGTGTAGGGACTCCCTCTAAGGAGTGTGGGGTTTTATTTGTTAGACTATAACTCAAAACAAACGCAAGATTCATGTGATAGCAGTAGGGTAGTGTGTTCGTTATATGCTCTTGGCCGCGAGGCCAAGGGGGTGTGGTTTCTCGAGTATAGAGAGTCCCGGCTAGTGCTTATAGCCAGTGTCGGGCCCATTTCAAGTCCCAACAGGTGGTGCGTTTGCCACCGGGAGTTGCTAATAAGTGGCAGTATAGAGAGTCCCGGCTAGTGCTTATAGCCAGTGTCGGGCCCATTTCAAGTCCCAACAGGTGGTGCGTTTGCCACCGAGAGCTGCTAATAAGTGGCAATTTCCAGACGTTGGTTAGAAAAACTGGACTTAAAATTTATAATCCTGTCCATTAGGAATGCACTAAAGTATTTATGAAATGGGGTTTCTTCAGGGTTTTAAACACCTTGCTTGCCCTATATTCAAAATCTCCTAATAGACCTGATTAATGATGTAGAGGTTGAATCCTCTACGAGAAATGATTTATGTAATGTGGAAAGTACGCATTTAGCGGCTAGTTCGTCCTCAGCATGATGACATTCGTCACCTTGGTGCGGTTTCTATTCAAGAAACATTGTGCACAACCATTCATCAACCTAGAGGATATGCAAAAAGCACGTTGGAACCCATGGCAATTCTTGCATCAACCAACGATCATGCCAAATCCATAACACCATGGGACAATAACAATATACAATGGAATTTTCTTGTGGGACTGAAATGCCTCATATGGTGGGTCACCATGCTAAAATATTGGACCTCACAAGGACGTTGGAGGCATTAGTTGGTAAGGGGAAGCTATTGCTCAAAAGGCTCGATCCACAAGCTTTAAATAATATTGATATATTGGTTTTAGATGAAGGGCAAAAGCTCTTGCATAAATCCATTAGGGGATGGCCTTTGGATGGGCAAGGTATGGAAGATCCTCTGAGAAAGGATCGACATGATACGATGAAAGCCATAGGGATCCTTAGACCACTCAATGAGTTGGCAGAAAGGGAAGCCTAGGGAACGAGTGACTCTTCTATACCTATAAAGGTGGAAACAAAAGATATTAGGAACCCTAAGGTGTTGAAACTAGGTCAAGATGAATATGAAGATTTTGATGGCCTCGTCTTGATCCCAAAGAAGAGGACTAAATGCCCTCCTCCTTATAGGGATCTGCCAGTGTTTAATGGGATACTAGATGAGGATCCGATGCTATATTTGAAAGAGTATGGCTTGACTTACCTTGCAAGTGGGTTTGATGACCTACATTTGATGCTTGTGTTCTCAAATACCCTAAAGGGAGAGGCCCAAAAATGTTATTGGATCCTCCCAAGAGGGTCAATCCCATCCTTCGAGGACTTATGTGATATATTTTTAGATGAAAAGAAGGTTCGCATGACTCAGGTGTTGGGATAGCTTATGCAGACTTGGCAAGAGTTGTATACCTCTGTCAAAGAGTACATGAGAGCCTTTGATGACATTCTAAAGCTTTGGCCAAGGAAAGTCAGTCAATTACTAGAAGATGTGCTTGGTAAACTCTTTGTCATTGGCTTGAAAATAAATACACAGTTCCAAGTTAGGATGAGAAAACCTAGGTCACTGAAGGAGGCAAAGGTTCAAGCAAAAGATTATGAGATATATATTCAGAGATGTTGGGAGAGCTATTGGATTTTTCCGTGCACTCTTGAAATCCATAAGGATTGGCAACATTTACTGAATGTTAGTCATGCTATAGGTGCAAATTACTGGTATACTAGGGAGAATCATGGAATTAACTATAAAGACCTTGAGGCCCAAGAATCCTGGCATCCTAGTGTAGCCAATCCCCCATTCCAAATCCATGAGCTAGATCGGAATGGGTGTAGACCTAATAGGGGAAGCAGAGTGGTTAAGCAACCCCTCAATGGTCTAAGTTTGAAAAAAAATCATGTCAATGAAATGGCGGCCCAAAACATAGTTGATATGTGCTACCGTGTGGAGGCTGTCTCAACCATTGAGAACCTTAGTACTAGAAAACCTAGGGTTTGTAGTGGTGAAGACCTAGCTAAAGTTGGATCTAGCAAAATGATTCGACTTAGGGGAAATGATAGACAGCAAGTGAGCCAAGATAGATCGATCACTATGGAAGAATCTCAAAATAGAAGGAGTGGTGGTAGCCAATTAAGCCATGCAAAGATTAGAAAGGGATGGGTTTGGAGGGCCAAAATCTCTAAAAGTGTGGCTACTGTGCTGGATCACAAGCAAAGAGTTCCAGATGGATATACTATGGTTAATTCCCAAGTGGATGAGACCAAAGTCCATAACAATATATCTAGTAATGTGCACTATTCTGGGATGCATCCTTGTGATGGGCCTAGGATTGAATCCCTACCTAGTTTGGGTAGTAACAATGACACATTCAAGTATCCAAATAGGAAAGGGTTAAATGAGCCAAAATCCATGGATCTCTCTATAGGAGAGGCCTTTGGAAAGATAGAACAACTAGTCTATTTGGATGATAAGACACTCGAGCCTAAGGAGGTCATTTGTTCAGCTAATAGTACACAAAGAGGAATATCCCATTCTGAGGTTATATCAGTAGTAGGAAGGCTTGGACTTGTGACTTTGGTTCAGCTTGGTTAGTTTTACAAGATACAATTTACATGCCAAGTAGACTATATTTGGTTAGAACAAAATGATTTATGTTAGGCCAAGAGGGTCGTATGCTTGTTTGGTATAGGTACATTTAATGGTTTTCTGTTTTAGTGATTGCATTACACAGGTTGGACGAAGTGCGTGGAGGGAGCCTTTGCTGCACGGGAGCTTCTTGTGGCCATTCCAGGTGGTATCATTGCCTTTTCGAGTTTTTTGCTTAAGCTAATAGTCTTATATGTGTATGTGGGGGTTATTTTATTTTTGTTTGTGGGGATTTGCAATTAAGACATGAAGTCCTAGGGTTTGGCTAGGTATATCTAGGGGAGATTTGATTAGTTGTTGCCGGACATTGTCAAGCGTTAATGACCTGTTGTAGAGGGCAGCCCATGTGACCATGTCCTTCCTGCTTGCTAGGCAGCTGTCTTAGGAGTCCTTGCTAGTGTGAGACAATTAGAGAAGCCTACCAAAACATTAAAGAAAAGAAAAGCAAGTATTGAATATATCTCAGGATCCAAATTACAGAGGTGTGTAAAAAGGGGTTCTAATCCCTCAATAAGAAAAGAAAAAGAAGTAGAAAAAAGGAAGGAAATTCCTACAAGTAGTTGATTATCTCCGTGTGGAGGCCTGGTAGGTTCCTAGGGATGAGTCCATGCCTTGTCTTCCTAGGGGTAGCATCTAGGCTTGGTAGGTTCCTAGGGACGAGTCCAGACCTAGGGCCGATGCATTGTCTTCTTAGGGGTAGCATCTAGGCCTAGTAGGTTCCTGGGGACAAGTCTCTAGTGATGCTTGTCTTCCTAGGGGTAGCATTTAGCAAAAAATAAAAGATAAGGAAGGTTGGAGAAAAAATAAAAGTGAGCATTAAAAAAGGATTAAGTGTTGCCTCACGAGAGCTTGGTAGGTTCTTGGATACCGAATCAGGACCTGAGGCCGATGCTGTGTTCTCCTTGGGTCACTCTACACTCAGCTCCCTCCTTTTTAGACTCACAAGTACGAAACCTTGGAAGGAACCGTGTTATAAGAAAAACACAATATATAATGACCAGGCTATAGGAGTCCTCACCTAGTAGGAGGTCCTGGTCCAATTGTCCTAAGTTAGGTAGGTAGTTCAGACCACCACTTGGATGACCTCTTTGATAGGCTTTTTAGCCAATCCATGTTAGAGCAGTTGGTTAGCGACCCGCTCTGGATTTCTATTGGATTATGCTGGACCTATCCATTGTGGATTTCCATGCCTTGATTTTGTCAGGGGGTAGGGTGAGAGCTATTCTTGTGCTTTGTTGAGTATATTTTGTGTGGCAGCTTGATGCTTTCTTTGGTCATTGTTTGTGTAGATCAGTTTGTGGGGTTCGACGGGCTGAGTCATCCTATCCCGTGGTTGCCAATGAGAGCACTGTTTAAAGCTCAGTAAAGTGTGGAAAAGAAGTAGATAAGTGCAAATTTTGGGTAGGAATTTAAAGCCAACGGAAGCGGAACCTAAAGCTTCAACAATTTTAAAGACCAAGGAAGACAAAAATGCAAAACTTCGGTTGTTGCATTGGTTGCAGATTTTTAGTAGATTTTTCAACTACTATATTGAAGAGATACACATTCCCAGTCATTTGGAATGTTGAGTCGGTCACGTAGAAATTTTCAGAACTTGATTCAGAAGCCGGACGGGAGAAACGCAAGAGACCGGACAAGGTAACACCCAAAATGGTCAAGAATTTTAAAAGTTTGGGCATGGACCCTTTGGGGGGGCCATTGGCCTCCTAATTAAAATTATTATTATTATTTTTTGGACACCATTTCAAAACAATCAATGCATCGTGATGCTGCCATCCCCCATTTTTTTGGCGACGATCTTGGTAGAGATGGCAATGAGTGGGGTTGCAAAAAGTACCCATAGATTAGAGCAAGGCAATGAGATCCTTCAATTTTTTGCTTGCTGTTGCTGCCTTCTATTCACACAATGGCTGCTTGGTGATGGAGCCACAATTCTAGTATTTCTCTCTCCTCCCTCCTCTCTTCTCTTGGAGGATGTTCACACATATGGATCTATGCAAGAAAGGGAAGGAATCGGATGCAAGATGTTGATGGAATAATGGTTTCGGGGCAAAGAAGATCATAGATCAGAGTTGGAGAGAGCGCCAGTTTGGTAGAAAATAAGCATCAGTGGCCTCCCAACCATTAATTACGTGTCTCCAAAACCGAGTTTCTATGCGTAAGTACTCATTTTATTCGTTTTATGAAAGATGTTTGATAAAATTGTTTGTAAATGGATTCATTTGATTGAAAAATATAAAATTTATAAAAAATCCTGAAGAAAATAAAAAGATTTGGTGGTTTAACAATTCAAAACAAAACATGCAAAACCAGCAATTAAGCAATTTTTGTAAAAATGATAGAATTTGGGGATTTTGTTGTTGTGATTTTGGGATTCATATGGAGTAGAAATGAATATAAAATTAATGCTCAGTAATTGTGATCAGTCTCATAAATAAAAATACTATAATTTTTATTTAAATAAATAAAGAAAAGAAGTGAAAAAAATAAAAAAAATTAGTTTTTCATGCTAAAAAATTTAGGAAAAATATGTTTTATGTCCACGAATGTATAGCATGGCTATAGCATGAGGGATAAGTCTCACTTCAGCTATGTCTTCATGTTAAAATCCATTTTTATTACTTTTTACAATAAAAACACATGGAAAAACTGCTCTTTACACCTATCAATGATGCACAACCTAAATGGTAGCGAGAAGAGGGGTTTTGATGTTGATTAGTTACTGAAAATATATGAAATTATGATCTATTTGTTGTGCATACCATATAGGACGGTTTATAAATTAAGTTTAAAGGGGTTAAGCAGCACGAGGATGCTCGGAGCTCTGACCCTTAACAACTAAGCACGACGTATAGTTTGAAATCATTAAAAGAAATGTTTGTTGTAGTGCACAATGCTGATTTATAAATTGTTTGAGCACTATGGCATTCACAATTGCATTACCCATATCACGTGGTAACTCCTGGATGCATTGCAATTGGTTTTTTATACACATGACTCATGCTGAGTTGTGAGACACCTAAGCTGTAGGTTTAGGCGGTTGGGTTTCTTTGGGAAATTGTCAAGTGAGGAAATATCTTATCTCCCGGATCATTCTAAAATAAGAGTGGAGTTTGTGGTGTTTGTATTATTTGTATTAGCGACTCATTAGCGGTGCATCGAGGGGCCAATCCCCTTGGTGTAGGAGAGCTGTAGTGGGGCCACGACATTCAGCCAGAGGGGTGCCTCCTTATGTTTGTTATTACGAGGTATTCTATACTGATCTATGTGTAGGGACTCTCTTTGAAGAGTGCGGGGTTTTATCGTTGGAGTGCAACTCAAAACAAATGCAATATTCACGATAGCAACTAGGGCATCGTGTCTCTTATATGCTCCTAGCCGCGAGGCTGAGGGGTGTGGTTTCTTGAGTATAGAGAGACCTGACTAGTACTTATAGCCAGCCGTTTCAGGTCCCAACATCTACTCATGGGCCACTTGCCCTCATCTTTAGTTATATCAATGGAAAGAATCTATAGCGTGCGTTCCACCTCTACCACTAGATGCAAGAGGACAATTTCCAACCTAATAACCGTACATTTGTTGCCCTCCTCGAAGCCTATGCCAAGGCCAAGTCTTTTGTTGCCATGATAGAGAGAAGCTCAACATTTTTGCTTCCTCTGTTTCTTCCCTCTCATTCTCTTCTCCATTGTCCTTCTAGAAATCTTGTTTGTTCTCCTTCACCCCTCCCATTTCTCTCTTTTGATTTAGCTCTACCTTACCATAGAAAGATGTGCTTCTTGTGCTTTCTATGATGGGATTGTTGTCTTGTGCTCCAGTGCACAAGTTTTCCTAGGTTCTCTCTTTTCATTTTAGGTTTTGGCTCACATATTTGGAGTTGTTGGGCCATTCTCATCACAAGCACAGAGGCAGAAGATATGAAAGCTCACAGTCTTCATGATGATCACAACAAGCATAAAATGAAGAGTCTGAAGCTTAAAACCCTTGCGAGGGTGTTTGTAGGTAGGGCCTCCATTTACAATGTTAATAATATGCTGCTCAAGTGTCATTCTCTCTTTTTCTTTTTGGTTTTTCTTTGAGTAGAGGTGAAATACCCTTCAGAAGCCATTAGAGCGCACGGCTCTCTCAATAGCTAGGGCTGTGATTTTGCCATAGAAGATTGAAGGCAAGCACACCTATGTGCTGATAGGATAATTGATGTTTATGGTTTCTTGTCTGTAGTTCCTTGTGTAGTAGAACATGGGCTTGGTGAGAAAGTGCTCCACTATTTTCAGTAGATACATTTGGAGAAGGTGTCTCTTGGAGTAGTTACATATGCTTGCAGCTTAAAAGCCTATGCCAACTTGGAAGTGATAGAAAAAGGCTAGATGTTTTGTGTGCATGTACTCAAAACACTAATAGAGAAAGAAATTCTCGGTAACACATTGGTAGACATGTATTCTAAGTCTTACTCACTTACAAAAGCACATTGGATTTTTGACAGGATTTCTGATCGTGATGTTGTCACTTGGAACACATTAATTTCAAGATGTATTGAGCATGGGCTTAGTGAGGGAGCACTTACTACTTTTAGAAAGATGAAACTAGAGGGAATATGTCTAGATGATGATACACTTGCAATTTGAAAGCTTGTGCCATCGTGGGAGTATTGGAAACATGCCAAGAGATAGATATCAAAATCTCAAGAGGTGGTTAGAAAAGATTTGCTTGAAGCCAATGCTTTGAATGACATGTGTAGCAAATGTGGGCTTCTTGAAGAATCATAGAAATTGTTAGATAAGCTTCCTATTTGAGTTGCTTGTTCCTATAATGCACTAATTATAGGATACATAGAGCATGGTCTTGGTGAGGAGGCATTGAGATGCTATGAATGGATGCCGTCGGAGGGTGTTTTCCTAGATGTTGTAACAATTAGTTGTAGCTTGAAAGCATGTGGCAACATAGGGGATTTAGAAAGAGGCCTAGAGTTACCTCGGGGGGGGGGGGGGGGGGGGGGGGGTTCACCATGGGCAACTTACGAGATCATGTAAGTGCAAGGGAGGGGGATTTTCCCAAAAAGTACATAAGCATATACATTAGGAATAGGCCCCCATTAATTCTCCCCTCCAACCATAAAAGTAAGGGAGGGGGTTGGGGATTTTTGGGGGGGAGGGTGGTGGAAGAAAGAAACCAAGAAAAGCAAAGAAAAGAAAGAGCTTTCAATGGGTTAAGAGGTGAAACCACATCTTGGGCATTCTCTTATGTGATCTTCTATTTGGAAATAGGTTAAGAGCCATGGTTGCAAAGAGAGGCTTCTAGTTAGAGATTGTTTTCACCATAAATAAATGAGAAATGTGCACATCAGACATAGCAAGAATGTTTTTGTGGAATATAGACATCATCCAATAGGAGGTTGGATGATGGTACTTGGAATAAAGCCATGTGAAGGGCCTTCCCAAAAGGTTTTCATTGTCAATATTAGAAAGGGATCTTGAAGGGAAATTGTTAGTGCCAATTTGGAGAGGGAAATTGATTTCTTTAATAAATAGAAGCACTATAGGTATGCTTCACATAGATTTAAAAAATGGACTTTTTCAAATGGAACTAGGGATTTGCAGGTTTAGGGAAAGTTGCTTATAATAGGGAATGTAAATGGAAAAATCTTTAAAATGTTCATATGAGGGCCCTTATAGACTTGGTGGACATGTAAAGAAGCATATGCCCACAAGACATGTTTTCTAAAAATGAGAATGGGTTGAAAAAGATAATTATTGTTCAAGTTGTTTAGGGAGAGTTGGCTATTGAAACAAAAATAAATGTACCCTTCCATAGACTATGGGTAATGAACCAATGTTTGTGATGTAGAAGACACTAGACTTCCCACATGCACAAGTCCAATTGGTTGGTGTAACATGCTCCAAAACAAATAAAATAATTTTGGTTTATGTTTCTATATGAATGCCTTGATGTTTGCCTCCTATCCATGTGGCACCTTTCCCACCATGTTTGTAAGTTTTGTGAGGCAAAGACAACTAAGTCTTGAGCATTGTGACATAAATAACCTGATACATGTAAAATGAGCTACAAAAGTAGAATTATAGAAAGTAAATTAGGCCCCATTTTAGACCTATCTGAATGGTTGGGCTATTGGTAACTAGAGCATGGGGTTAGTGTAGCATCCACTCCACCTCTAGCACAAATGGAACTATAACACTGCCTTGGCCGACTCCTACCTTGTCTTGGACAAGCTCTCCTACTAGAGCCTGTAGTCTTGGACAACTCTCATCTCATCTTATGTGAACTACCCAAATGGCCTTGCTCCTCTATCCCAAATGCAATAGGACCGTTGTTTGCACCCTACTAACACTGTAAAAAATAAAACTCCTCAAAGCTTGTGCCAGCCTGAATGATGTGCATACATGCATATGCATCAAAGCTATCATTTCCACAAGGGGAGTAGATGTAGATCTCTTCATCAAAACAACATTAGTATACATGTATAAAAAATGTGTGTTTTTTGCAAAAGTACAAAGTGTGTTTGCTAGGATCACTTCTCATGATGTTTTCTCATGAAATTCTTTGATTGTAGGATACTATAAAAATACACAAGCTAACAAAACATTACATTGGTTTAGACAAGTGCACTTGGAGGTTGTTGCTCCAAATGCAGTGAGTTACATTGGTTGATCAAAAGCTTGTATCTTGGCAAAATCCTCACAAACAAGGCAAGAAGCTCATTTTGAATTCAAGAATAACACTCGTAGAAAAGTATGCCATTGCAATTTGCTCATCAATGAAGCTGATAGATGTTCAATTGGCTATCCATATGAGATGTCATCTCATTGGCTACCATTATTTCAAGGTATGGCTAACATACTTCATGATGAGGTGTTGAAATATTTCAAATATTCATGTTCAGAGGGAAAGCATGTGGTGCAAAAAGATACTTAGAAATAGGCCTGAAAGTACATGCAAATATGAGGAAGTTAGGATTACAAAAGGACCATTTCATGATCAACACATTGCTAGATATGTATGGCAAATGTAGCTCCCTTACAGAAGCTCAAGAAGTGTTTGAGAAGCTTGATGTTTGAGATGTAGTGTCATGGAATCACTCATTGCAGGATATGCTATGTCATAGAATCCATTCATTACCTATAGTTGGGCATAAGGACTAGCTAGTTTAGTTGGCCAATGATCAGAATATTGTAAACAAGAGGGCTGTTGTAAAGCATCACCACGACTTGATCCAAAAAAATCCCCCATCTTTACACACCTTTGTTGTTGACTTTCATGTTGGGTTCACCACTGTCGGAGCGCTTGGATGTTGAGAGTGGAAAAAGACTGAATTTTTGATTGATTTTTGTTGTTTTTGAGGACTGAATGATTGATTTTTGATGGATTTAGAGTGATGTATGGTTGGTAAAGGAAGTGCTTGAGAGTGTTTTGGATGATATTGATTATGTTTTGGAAGATCATGATGATTCTTAGTAGAGATATGAAGCTCTGTGATGTTCTGATAAGTTTTGTTGAGGTTCTGATTGGTTATGTATACCTTCTGTATAGCTTCTATTTTGTTCTGATTTTCTTCTGTATAAAGTATAGATTGATGATTGATGAAGATTGAGATCTTTTGGAAGCTTATTGAATAGTTTTTGATAGTTTGGAATGGTTTTAGTATGATTTATGAGGTTCTGATGACCTTCTGTAACCCTCTGTAGACCTTTTGTAGAGCCTCTGTCTCTGCTCTGTCTTTGCTCTGTAACTGTTCTGTAGCTACTCTGGTACTGTACTGTATTGTTATGTAGACCTTCTGTAAGTGTTCTGTAGAATGTATGTGTGTCTTTGGGAAAGTTTTCTAACTTTTGTAAAGGATGAATCTAAGTTCAAAAGAGCTAAAACAAATGGAAGAAGCAGCTGCTGAAGACTGAGTGACAGTGACAGTAGTGAGCTGTGAAAAGACACTGTAGTGGCTCTGGTGCCTCTTCATATTAGACATACCTCTTGGGAGGTGCATCCATGACCTAAGAATGATTATTGAGAGTTATTATGAGAGTATTGTAGTGAGGATATGATGTACTAGAGAGAGAGAGAGAGAGAGAGAGAGAGAGAGAGAGAGAGAGAGAGAGAGAGAGAGAGAGAGAGAGAGAGAGAGAGAGAGAGAGAGAGAGAGAGAGAGAGAGAGAGAGAGAGAGAGAGAGAGAGCCAATTCTATCAAAACAGTGTAACTGTATATGAGAGATTGAGAGAGAAAACTATGAAGACATTGAAGATGAATACTATGTGATTAATTTTCATTAAAAAATGATGTATTATTTTGTGTTTCTTGTTCTATTGAAGGATTCTATGAAGATGTTGAAGATTATGGTTGATTTTATCAAATTCGTGGGAGATATCTACTATGATGCTGCGTGAAGAATTGTTGTTTTCTTTGTTTTGGCCATCAAAAGAATGAAATAAAGCTTGTTGATGTTACAAGATAGATTTTCTTGCAGTACAATCCCCTTTTCCTTGGTGTTCCTCTTAGGGCTCCATGTTTTTGGTGTGCAGTCGGGGAAACTTGCCATCGACAAGCACCAAAAGAGGCTGAAAATAAAGGAAATGGCATTGCCAAGAAGAGAAGAATTCAATGGATGTTTGCAAAGTTCCTTCTTCCATTGAAGAGTTGGAGAATCTCATTATCAAAGCCACTTTCCACAAGAATTTCATCCCACAATGGCGGAAACATATCACCATCATGATGCATGCTCTATGTGGTGGACTGTTTCCTCTTCCTGTTGAAGCAACAGAAACTTGCATCTTGATGGCAAACTATTTGGGAACAAATTGAAGACCAGAAACAGAGAGAATGACCATCCATGGAAGATTTGGTATTCATTGAGAAGTTTCCAAACATCATCAAGTGGGAAATCGTGAAGAAGCTTCAAGAGTCGTGGTCAATGGAGGTTCACGAAAACAAGAAGGAAAAGAGTTGGAATTTGTTCGTGGATGCTCAACAGCAAGATACATGGGATGCTTGGTGCACTGACAATCTTCTGTTTATCCAATTAGCAACCCATTGGAAGTTGGTAGATAGAGTGTTTTTCACAACATACATTGTTGAAAACCTCAGAAGCTGGCATTATCATAATGACACAACAACGATCCTAAGAAGAATGAATTTTGATACTTTCAGAATGGAATATCTTTCCCTCTATAGTGGTTTGAAAGCCGAATTTAGAGATGTTGAAAAGAAGGAAGTAGAAGAGATGTTGGCCAGAGAATCCCCCAGAGACTGAAGCCCTCTTTGATACTATCCTGTTGAGTACAGACCAACTGGTTGGAGCCAAACCCCTGATGAATGATGCAATCAAGAGGCAAGCGTTAGAACGAGTCCAGAGGTACATGAGAAGAGAGAAGGCAAAAGTCAAGGCCGAGAACGAGCTCGCAGCAGAAGCCTCCTTTGATGCCCTAAAAGCACTCTTTACAGAAGTCCCCATGGCGACTCAAGGTCCCCTTCCTAGTCAGATTCGTTCTGGAAATATTGATGACAGGCCAGTAAATGTAGTCCCATTACCAGTTTTTAAGGGAGAGTACAATGAAGACCCTGATCTTCATGTAGTAGAATTCATGGTAGCATGTGTGGCTAACAATGCCAGAACCCTTGAGCATTGGTTTAGCAATATTCCCTGCCACTTTCAAGGGCGCAGTGTTTTAGTGGTATGAGAGACAAGCAGCAAGAACTTTTGGCACTTGGGATGACTTGAACTTGGCCTTCCTCACTAAATTCAGGTGTGAAGGTTTGAAGAGCAGATGCAAGAGGAGTTCATAAACCTAAGTCAGACCTTTGGAGAAAGAGTAGAAGCTTATGTCTCACGAATGGAATCCATCCTGAAGAGATGGACTAACCATCATTTGGATGAAGGAATCTAGAAATGAGTGTTTCTCAGAGGCCTATAACCAGAAGTTCGCAAGTTCGTGGAATTGAGAAGACCAGTCAATCTGCAAGCTACAGTGGAAGGTGCAAGACTGTATGACGAAGTTGAAGCAAGGCTGTCAATGACTCCAGGAAGAGGAGTCTTACCTCCTCCCATGCCAGGAATGGTATATCCATCAAATACAGTCCCAGGGATAGTTCCCTACCCCTATCCCTAGATGCAAACAGTGCCGCAGTATAATGCACCTAACCACTGTGGTCACCACAGATGACAGTGCCTCAAATGATGGCTCAACCACAACAACAGTGGCCTCAAACAGTTCCTCCAATGGCGACTCAACAATAGTGGAACCCTATCAACTGGAATCAACAACTCCAGGTCTCAACAGAAGCTCTGAATCAGAGCCAGAATAGAGGACCTTCTGGGTCAACCCAACCAGTGTATGCAGTAGTTACATAAGCTTCCCAAAACCCTACTACAAGTACTTCAGGAGGTGAAAATCTGAAGAACTACTTATCCAACTTAGTTGCAAGTATCAAGAAAGAGCTTCTGGATGTGATCACAGAGCAGCTACAGATGCTGAAGGTGAATATCGCCAATATATCCACTCTTGCGGGAGCCAGAAGAGATGTGATGCATTCTAATACATGGTGCGGAAAGTTTCATCAAGCGGGACATTTAGCCAGTGAATGTACTCGAAAACCAACCGTTCCTAGAGCCTTCTGTTTCTACTATTTGCGGAAGAACCATATAGAAGATATTTGCTCTCTGAAAGAGATGCATGAACAAAGACAGAAGGATGAAAATGCTGGAATCCAAAATGACAACACAAGGTATTGGACCAAAGCCTAGGAAATTTGGTCCTAATTTCGGTCCAAGGAAGTTTCCCTCTCAAAGTTACAGAGGACGGAAGTCCAGAGATCAGAGGTGGGATGTTACAGGTGTGGAGAAAATTGTCATATCTCCTCGGATTGTCCAAAACCTAGACGATGTGTGGATTACAAGCCCTTATGCAGCCAATGCAAAGGTGAAGGCCACACTTCAAAGGACTGTCCAAGTCCAGCCCCTGTAAAGGCCAATGGCACTGATAGCCAACAGAAGGTACAAGATCTTGCCTCCAATTTGGTAGAGTTGGAAGTTGCCACTGCCACGTGCACCAAGAAGAAGGAACTAGTTGTTCAGAATGAAAATAACTCTCTTGCCAAGACTGTGAAGTTCAACCTGCCAACAGAGGGACAGAGCAGTACAGGACAGAACAGTGCAGTACAGAGCATTGTAGTGCCACAGAGAGTTACAGAGACTATCTCGCAGAAATAGGACCAGAGGCCCAGGAGATAGATGATACAGACACACTTCCAGAAACAGAGGAAGTGCCGATGCTGCAATTATTCGAAGAAAAAGGAAAGATGAAAATGGATGTAGCCTCATTTCCCAACCGACTAGAGAAGCTTGTGGATCCTATCAAAGATTATGACTTGGTCAAGGACCTAGACACCTTTAAACCAAACCTAACATTCCGACAATTACTAATGTTGTCTCCTGACTGCCGAAAGAAATTCAAAAGTATCTTGACACGAAGACGTGGACTAAGGATCACTCCTTCAATTGCGACTAAGACAAATAAGGCTCGGAGCCTCTAAAGAAAGTAGATGTGGCTAATGCCTTCCTAGATCCTGGAACCCCAGAGATTAGTGTATGGATTGAAGGATGTATTATTTCAGATGCATTGATTGATGGAGGCTCATCAGTAAACATAATAACAGATGTGACAATGAAGGACTTAGGGTTGCAAGGAATTCAACCTACACAGTGGCTTATCAGATTGGCAGACCAAAGAAGAATTAAGCCGTTGGGCATTCTCCCTCATACATAAAAACAACCCTTGCAGGAAGAGACTATTGGGCTGACATATTTGGTGGTTCAACAGAATTCTTATGGGACCTCATACCCTCTACTGTTGGGAAGACCTTGGATTTTTGAAGCAAGATCCAGGACGGACTGGTTCAAAGGAACCCTAACCCTAGGCAGAGGACCCAACAAAGTGGTGTTGAAGTTGTATGGATCACAAAAAGGAAATTGATCCACATCCATCGAAGTCATAACTGACTCCTTGAACGAGGTAACATATGGTACATTAGGAGACAAAGCAGCTGTTAAACTGATCTTTCCTAAGAAAACAGAGGCACAGTCCCTAACAGTGGGCACTGTAAGCCAACTGCCAAGGGAAGCAAAATCCTTGTCCATGGGAGAATACCTCCTGCCTCAACTAGAATTAACTTCTGAAATCACCTCTGACAGTGAAATAGAAGAATGGATGTACTGTTCTCCTTGTTACATGATAGTCACAGAGACAGAACAGAGACAGAAGAGATATAGAGTAGTAACAGATACAGAGATAGAGCAGAGGCAGAACAGAGACAGAGCGGATACAGAGACAGTCACAGAGACAGTAATAGACACAGAGCCAGAGCCAGAGGTAGAAGTAGAGTCAGAAGCTGTGACAAAAGCAGAAGCAGATGCAGAGGTAGAAGATCTGTTCTTCTGCTACAGAGCCTCTACAGAAGTAGGGACAGAGCCTCTAGAGGAAGAGCATGAAAATGATGAGGAAGAAAATGAAGCAGGTTATGAAAGTGCAGATGAAGAATTTCCTCTGATAGTGGATGATCTTGTTGATGTCCCTACAGAGTCCTCAGAGATCGAAGATCTCAGGGTGTTGGATGAAATGACCATGGTTCCATTTGGGTTGGCCAATGAACCACAAAGTATGCAGAATCTGTATAAGCAATGGATTAAAGGCATAAAAATTAAGTTCACCAGTGGCTCCTGTCGCCCTGATCGTTCAGTCCAGAGAAAAGACGATGATGATGCCCCCTATCAACAGAAGCCAAAGCCCTCAAAGCCTCGGCTTCTAGAATGTCCATGCTATGTGACATTCCTGGACGCATTCTCTGAAGATGAATCCCTAAGTCCAGAAGAAATTACCACTCACACAGAAGCAAACAAAGCTCTAATGCCCTTTCAGCAACCTCAATAAACGAATGAGTCATCTGTTTAGAAGGAGGATACTGGTTCTAGCGGAACATCAGACGAGGATACTACTCTCTTGAAAGAGTCAAACCTCTCTCTAGAAGCAATCCGTGGGACATTCATCCGCGAAGTGGAAGGTGAAAGACAAGTAATGTTCTTGGATACTGACGGTACTGAACGTCACCTGAAAGTGGGTCTCAATCTTCCAGAAGGAGAATTAGTGGTCCTGCGAGACCTAGTCAAAGAGAACTTAGATGTGTTTGCTTGGTTGTACAAAGACCTAAAGGGGATTGATCCCACAGTATGTCAGCATCACGTTGACCTAGAGCCCGATGCTAAACCTATAAGGCAAAGACGAAGACGTATGAATCCTAATTATTCTACTCTGGTGAAGGCTGAATTATTGAAACTTCTTGAAGCAGAGTTCATCTATCCCATGGCTAACAGTGAATGGGTTTCGCCCATTGTGGTAGTACCCAAGAAGAATGGGAAACTTCGAATATGTGTTGACTTTCGGAAGCTCAATTCAAAGACGAAGAAGGATCATTTCCCTATCCCTTTTATAGACCAACTGTTGGACATAGTGGCAGGCCATGAGGTGTATTCCCTCTTGGATGGATTCAACGGATATAACCAAGTCCAAATCGCAGAAGAGGACCAATCCAAAACAACCTTCACCACAGAATGGGGGACCTATGCCTATAGAGTGATGCCATTTGGGCTCTGTAATGGGCCTGCCACCTTCCAACAAGTAATGATGGCTGCCTTTCAGAATCATTTGCATGATTTCATTGAGGTGTATCTTGATGACTTTTGTGTTTATAGCTTAATCCGTGAGCACTGGGGACACCTAGAGCAATGTTTTGACAGATGCCGCGAGTATGGGATTTCTCTCAACCCCGACAAATGTGTCTCTGGCGTCTCCTCAGGAGTTCTTTTGGGCCATATTGTCTCAGCACAAGGGATTGCAACAGACTCGGTGAAGATTGAGAAGATTGCCGCCTTAACAACACCAACAAACCTCAAGCAATTGAGAGGATTTCTTGGCCATGTGGGCTACTAAAGAAGATTTGTTACACATTTTGTAACCAAGGAAGCCCCTCTGCACAAGCTCCTAAGGAAATATGTGGATTTCATTTGGACTGATGACTGTGAAGAAGCCTTTAATACCCTAAAACAGTGCCTTATCCAAGAACCTATCTTACAACCTCCTGACTTGACAAAGGAGTTCCATGTGCACACAGATGCATAACTTGAAGGGCTAGGTGCTGTCCTATGACAAAAGGGCCCTCTAAATTAGATCAACCAATTTATTATGCAAGCCGAAAGGTCACTGATAGGGAATGGAACTACACAGTGATAGAGCTTGAATGCTTAGCAATGGTGTTTGCACTGGAGAAGTTTCGACACTATCTATTGTCAACACATTTCCAGTTCTACATGGATCATGAAGCCTTATCCTTCCTGATGAACAAAGCAGATGTTAAAGGACGACTGATGAGATTGTTACTCCTCTTCCAAGAGTTTGATTTTGAAGTAGTCACCAAGCTTGGCCATTCCCATGTCCTAGTTGATTATCTATCATGAATCCCTCAAATAGAAGAAGAGGAATAGGATGATCCAGACCTTCCTGATGCTTCCTTGTTTCTAGTTGAAACAGTTACTCCCTGGTATGCAGACATAGCCAATCTCTTGGCAACTCAACAGTATCCTCTTGGCATCTCATGCCGTGAGAGGAAGAAGCTTCTGTTAGAATCAGCCCCCTACACTTTGCTAGGCGGTGCACTGTACAAGAGAGGCAAAGATGAAGTATTGCGAAGATGTGTTGTAGGGGATGAAATCGGCATCGTATTGAAAGCATGCCATGACGAACCCTGTGGTGGACACTTTGTAGGAGAAGCGACAGCCAGGAAGGCTCTGTTAGCAGAATACTGGTGGCCGACCCTCCACAAGGATGGATACAATTACTGCAAGAGATGTGATGCTTGTTAGCGAATGGGGAAGCCTACCAAAACAAGTGCCATGCCACTGCATCCCATTCTTCCCCTAAAGCCGTTCGAGAAGTGGGGGATTGATTTTGTGGGTCCCATTGATCCACCTACCAGACGGAAGCAGAACAGATACATCTTAGTATGTACGGATTATGTCACAAAGTGGTGTGAAGTTAAAGCTCTGAAGCGGGATGATGGTAACAGCGTAGCCCTGTTCATGTACGAGAATATTATCACCTGTTTTGGCAGTCCCCTCGAGTTGGTAAGTGGCAGAGGTACTCATTTCCTTAACAAAATCATGGAGGAGCTGACAGAGCTATATAAGATCCGCCATCGCAAGTCCACTCCTTATTACCCCAGAGCCAATGGCCAAGTTGAAGTCACCAATCGCATCCTTTGCTCGATTCTGACAAGAACGATTGCCGCATATCGTCGTGACTGGGACGATCGACTTACGGAGGCCTTCTGGGCATACATAACCTCCCATAAGGCAGCTACAGGATAGACCTCTTTTCACCTAGTGTATGGTTTAGAAGCCGTCTTCCTTGTTGAACTGGAATTGCCCTCTTTGCGAGTGGCAGTTAAAGAATGCTTGGGAGATATGAGTCATTGCAACGCGGTCTCCTGCACTTGGAATGCTTGGATGAGATACGGTGGATGGCCCTACAATGCATGGAAACCACTCAAGTGTGATGAAAAGCCTATCATGATAGTTTCATCAAGCACAAGGAGTTCAAAGATGGTGATCTTGTCCTGGCCTATGATTCGAGATTTGGCAAGTTTCTTGGCAAGCTTCAACAACGATGGATGGGCCCGTACAAGGTACTTGTTGTCAATCCTAACGCCTATGTTCAGGTGCAGACCATTGATGCCTCTGATGATCCCTTTCTAAACAATGGCTATTTCCTGAAGATGTACTTCTCTCCCTGGGGATCTTGACAATCACAATCGACCTACCCTTTCCCTTTTGGGCATCGCACTGTCCTTCTCGTCATGCTTCTGATAGCCCTTATGATTTTCCTCATGAGGCGGTCTCGTTCTACTAACCCCTCGCGCAGAAACATCTCAACTCGACCTTGTTCTCTTCTCGTCTGATCCAACAATGGTGGCGAGGTTGGTCCTAACATATGGTATTTCTATCATTCTCTTTTTCACTGAAAAAAGAAAGAAAAAAATTAAAAAAAGAAAAAAAAATCAACCAAACTGTTATGGGAGAAAAGGAAGAAATTCCCTATCATAATAGGCCTCGTTCCAAGAAAAGGTGGAAACACCCTTGGGCGAGAAGCTGACTGTGGAAAAGGTGGTCACACCTCGTAGTTCAGGATAGCTGATTCATCAGCAGAACCTTTTAAGAAAGAAATTTGAAGCCACCTCCCTTGGTGTGTTGTCTTTGCAATATCAGTCCGTCTGCCCTTCTTCTTACAAATCATTGAAGCATGAGACTCGTTGGCTGCCTCCCTAGGTACGCTTCGTCCTCAAGTTCCTGATGACAACAACAGCTGCCATGATCTTCATTACTAACCCCTTGAGTGATGTGAGCTTTCATCCTAACAGGATGGGGACGTGAGTATGGGTTGCCATCTGTATCTATCAGAGAGTGAGACAGAGGGTGGGGTGAGTGACCAATTTTTCCCTTCAAATCAAATGAGAGGTGAGATGTGTGAACGGAGTGTTGCACGCACAGGATGGGCCTCTCAATGCACAAAGCACGATTTGTTCCTGTGCACTGTACCATAAGGCTCCCTGGCCTTTCTTCTTGCACTGTATGCTGGCACAGGGCGGGATGCACATTTGCACCATAAAAGCACACAAGGCATACAACCTCTACACAAGTGACGGTGAGGATTACATCAATGGGTTTCGGGAATGGGTTGCCCTATGTATCTTTCAACAGAGTGTGAGACAAAGGGTGGGCTAAGTGTGACTGGTATTTCTTCAATCAAGTATTGAGAGGTGAGGATTGAGGGACGTTGCAACCATTGGAGTCAGGTATGTTTTTGTTCGCCTATGCACCCACAGGCTGGGTCTCTACCATCAGCACATGACACGTCACTCTATTCTGTACACTGCACTGCAAGGCTCCATGGCCTTTCTACTTGCACCTATGCCAGACGGATTGGACGCACTGATGCACCATTAACTGTGCATCCTGGCATACGCTCTCTGCACCACCCCCTTGTCAATTCCTAAACCAGGTGTGAGCTATGGGTTTTCATCATTATTTCCTCGAGTGATGTTAGTCATGGGACGAGTGACTGTTCTTTCATTCCATTTGAGTGATCGTGAATTGGGTGCAATATCCCTCGTCATCGAGGAATTTCCTGCATTCCTTCAACCAGCTACCTCCCTGGGTGCTGCCGCTTGGTCCTTGTCACGAAGGACGAAGGACATGAGCTGTGAAGACATCTTGTTACTTCCTGCAGCCGATAATGACACAAGATGTAACCTCGATAGTCGACATTCCTCCTCGGTAATATGGGCCAAGTTTTCTAACCATACACCTTCTTTTTTTCAGTGACGGTCATGTCTTAAGTGTGGGGACGTTCGTGGTTGGTCCGATGTGTGGTCCTAGGTCCTTGTTGTTCGGTTTACCCTTCCTGCTAAGGTTCTAAGTGTGGGGACGCGTCCCTGCACGTCTATGTTGCATACCTGCATGCATATACTGTGCTCTGATCATATATCTATGCCATGACTTCATTTTACCCTGATGGGGTCCCTTCCCCACTCCTTCGTTCTATTTCCCCTGTCTCTGGAGCTGTTCTTTGGTCGTTTTTCTTTATCCTTTGTTTTGTGATTTTTCCATGTGAACGCATCCTACGTTTATCGGAATCCCAATCCAACCCTACAGTCCTATTCATCCCTTTGAACTTTCCATTTATCCTTTTTACCAGCCCTTGTTCTGATAGACGGTTCTAAAGTTATTAATTTTTGAAGTAATTCTCGTAAACTGGTCGATTTTCCATGTAAATGCGTCTTTCTTGCTTTGAAACCCTAATCTGATGTGCTAGCCGTGTCCTTTTCCTACCCATTCCTCCTGAGATTTTTCCTTTTTACTCCGTGTCATTCTGATGCACGGATGATCCGTTATTAATTTTTGCGGGTTATTGGGCCCTTTTCGTGTCTATTTTTCACATTTTTCCATGTGAACCTGCCCTCTTTTCACCGGAATTCCAGTTTAATTTGACAACCGTGTCCTGCCAGTCTTTCCCCCACTTTTTCCTTTTTCCTCCCCCCTCTTCCGACTGTCGTATTTTTAGTTATTGAATTTTCTGAGTGTTTTCGGGTGTGATTTTCGTGTTTTTCCCATGTGAACCCTTCCTAATTTTCCCCAAATTGAGTTTTGATGCTCCAACCTTGTGAATCCCTTTCTTTTGGACATTTTTCCTTTTCACCGTCCTCTATTCCGATGCACAGTTCTTCCTGTATTAATTTCCGAGTCCATTTTCAGGTCCCTTTTTGGGGTTTTTCCCATGTGAATGCATACTATCTTGCTCAGAACTATGTTTTTCCATGATAGGGTTGTAGGACACCTTGTTTTGCACATTTTTCCTTCTTTCTGCACTTCGTTCCGATGAGCGGATTTTTTGATATTAATGTACGTAAGTGTTTTCGGGCTTTTTTTGTGTTTTTCCCATGTGAACACCCTGATTTTGCCCCGGACCCGGTGTTGAATGTTTCCATCATCTTTCCCTCATCTCTGAACACATTTTTCCTTTTTTTAGATTTTTGATCCGATGTACGGTTTGAATTTTATTAAATTTTATTCCTTTTTGTCGTGTGACCGAGTTTCTCATGTCGTGCGTGAATGCGCCTGTTTTTGGTTTTACGCGCCTCGAGACGCCCCCATGGTGTCTGTGGTTCGAGCATCGCCGTCCCTGCCCTGTTTGATGCCGTCATTGCAAATTTTTTTTACTCCCGCCTCACACATACGCACGGGACGGGGGTGCATTCCTTTTTTATTTAAAGACACCGAATTTAAAAAAACCAAAATCAAGCAAAAACAAGAGAAACAAAAAAGAAGAAAAAAAAGAGAGAAGAAAAAGAAAAACAAAAAAAATAAAACAAAGAAAAAGAGGCAAAAAAAAAGAACCAGGAACTCATTAAAAAAAAAAAGAAACATCATACGTGACACTAACAACATTTTTCCTATTAACACAAACAAAAAACCAACTAAGTCAATAATTAAATTTAAAAAACAAAAAAAAACCTAAAAGAAAAACCACAACTGGAAATGAAACGACGGAAAAAAGAAAATTTTTAAAAACCTGATTTGCCCTTGTCGTCCCCGCGTCTCGCCCACCTTCATCTTCTCCTCTCTCCTCCTCCACCTATGTCGCACCCTCCTCCCCCTCGGCATGTGGGCCTCCTCCACCTCGTTCGCTCCTCCTCCCCCTCCTATCTCTCCCTCCTCCCCCGTTTGTTGCCGCCTCGTACGCTAGGCGGCCACCCTAGCCCGCCTCGACGTCGGCTCGGTGCCTCGACGTCGTTGCCACCCCAGGAGCGCTGTTGTGGCCGCCTAATCCACCGACATTGTTGCCTCCATCATCCGATGCTGCAGACGCTACACATTGGCCACTTGTTGGTCGTCGCTACCTGTCCGCAGGCGCCCACCGTCCTCCTCCTCCTCCTCCTCCGTGCGGTGGGCCACCTTCCTTTTTCCCCCTCTGGTCAGTTAACTTAGACTAACCCTAGTTAAATTAAATCACCCCTAGTTAATTAACTAACCCCTAGTTAATTAACTAACCCTTAGTTAATTAACTCACCCCTAGTTAACCTAACTCACCTCTAGTTAACTTACCTAACCATAGTTAGACTAACCTAACCCTAGTTAGACCTAACTAACCCTAGTTAGCCTTAACTAACCTTACTTACATAGACTAACCACAGCTTAACTTGACTAACATTACTTAACAGACTACCCTCACTAACATTACTTAAACAGATTAAATAGACTAACATTACTTACACTAACCTAACTTAACAAACTAAACTCACCTAACTACCCTAATTGATTTAACACACTAAACTAACTTAATTGACTTTCTCAAACTAAGCTAACCTAATTAACTTACTTTACTAAGTCAGCCACCGTTTCTGCCCCTTCTCCTCCGTTGTCTTCCCGCTGTGTACGGGTGTGCTAGTGGGTGTTCACGCGCGAGGACGCGCTTTCGACTCGTCCGTGCGGTGGAGTGTTGCAGTCAGCCTTTCACACGTAGTCATCCTCTACTGTTCACACGTAGTTCGGGTACTGCCTTTTATTTTGAAACCCGCAAAATACATAAAAAATAAACATAAAACACATAAAAATTCTTAAAAAGTCATTAAAATTCATTTAAAAGTTAAAAAAATTGTAGAAAAATTTCTAAAAATATACCAACATTGCTAAAATCACTTGGAATATTTTTTAAAGTGGAAATTCAAGAAAATGAATTGCAAAAAATTCAAAATTTAAAAATTACTTCAAAAAAACATGTAAAATGAGTAAAATTCATTAAAAATTAGTTAAAATTTAGAAATAAATCCAAAAAAAGTCCAAAAATTACACAAATCTCCTTGCCTCTTTTGCCAATAATTTTTGAATTAAAAATACTTCCATAAATGGCCAAAATATTATTTGAAGCCAACAATCCTAAATTTAATACTTCACTTCATAAAAATTCATTTTAAATTTCAAAAATCAACTAAAAAATCATGGATAAATTCAAACACGTTGTTGACACTTGCTGGATTGCTGAAATTCCACCTTTACACTTC
Source organism: Lygodium microphyllum (assembly GCF_053477565.2). Taxonomy (NCBI): domain Eukaryota; kingdom Viridiplantae; phylum Streptophyta; class Polypodiopsida; order Schizaeales; family Lygodiaceae; genus Lygodium; species Lygodium microphyllum. The sequence goes on from NC_141160.1 coordinate 112,509,249, forward strand.
ACAACATATTCATGTGTCATATATCCCGTTTTATTTATTTATTTAAAAACAAACAAACAAACCAAACCAAACACTATACAAAATACAAACACACCTAAAATAAAATTTAAAAAAACCATAAATTAAAAAAAATAAAAATCAAATAAAAACACTAAGGTGCTTTATTTTTTCCAATCAGTGGTATTTGTTTTTTTAAATTGGATTCCTTGCCTTTGGGAGACTACTCCGTGCGTCTTTAGTCCATTGCATACACACCCCTACCATGTATTTATTTTGTGAGTTTTATTTATTTTCATTATTCCTTAACTACAATTAATTGCTAAAATGAATTATATTCACTCACTTTTTCATGCGCATTCGCACTAAGCACACAGTTTCTAATAATAAAAATCAACGAGCTGTTCACTTTGCATGCACTATGTGCGCTTAAGAGGCACCTTAATTTTTAATAAAAATGAACCAGCTATCACAAAAAAGCACGCGCTAACAAAAAAAGCTCCACATCATCATTAATTTTTAATTAATGAATTTGCATTTAGAGACCCGAGTTTGGGAATCGTAGTCCAGGGATCGATAAAGCACAGTTTCACCCTAATAAATTGTAATTAAATTTTAAGAAGGAACCACCATTTTCTTATTAAGGTTTATCACCTAATAAAAAGTCACCCATTGTTAATAATTTCTTAAAATGAACCCTTCATTAAAACCATTTCTCCTCACTGCATTTTGTTAGAAAACATGGACCTAGAGCTAGATCGGCTATGGTGGACGCAAGTCAAACACACGATACATTATTAGAATGAGGAATTATAACTCAAGTGAATTAGGTTCCAAGATAGATTAGCTTGGACCCATAAACACAATCTTGAGTAGCACAAACTGAAAGTACCATTTCATTGAAAGTCAAGTACATGCATTTATAGATTTTTGGATAGTACCACTGTACCTCACTGTGCATATGGGATTTTGGACATCTCTTCTTAGAGCTTCTAGAGCATACATCTTTGTCATATCTCTCATACAAAGCCACTTATGGGCGAGTCTCTTTTGGGTACACATTCAGCCTCTATGGTCATACATCATTTGCTATTCTCAACACCCCCCCTCAAATGATGAGTCTCTACCCTTGCTGGCATTTGCCCCCCCTACATGTAGACATGGACCAGGAGACTAGCTCTTTGGCAGCCTAGTCAAGTTAAGGCTTGAAACTTTAGATTCTTGGTAAGGGTTTTAAATCCACTTTGGGAAACAAATCCACTATGGGAATTTTTTGCAAAAACATTTTGTTGGTTTGTTGCAGCGAAAAAATATTTTCTTCATCCTTTTTGTTTTGTTGCTTCATTGGCAACCTTTGATCTTCTTCGTCTTTTTGGACTTCTTTTTCGTCATGCTCTTGTTCTTCATTCTTTTGATTGATGCTTAGTGCTATTTCTTGAGTTTGGGATGGATACAAACATGTACATTGCCTTGGCTTGTCAGACCCTTTTGCAAGTGACATTTGGGATCATAGATATTGAAATGACACACAACAATGCTAGTGTCAACAAACACTTGATAGAGTAGAGTGAAGGAGATTGGAAGCATACATGTTTTTTTTAAAAATATAAATAAATTAAAATGAGATCAATGTGAATGGATTGAGAAGGCTGGTTTGAGAGAGAGGGCTCAAGTGTGAAAAAGGTTTTTTACTGGAGGAGGCTTTTAACTTTAATGCTTAAGGTTTAAGGAAAGAAAGGGATAATGTGCTGCTTTTCATCCTCCCCTTCCACGCTTATGGTTGGAGCAGCAGGGATGCTCTCAAGGACCATGATAGTCGTCGACTCCCCTCTACAAATGAAGCGATCCACTTTCCCCTCTCATACCTTCACTCAAGGAGCTGGATTCTGCTGCTTCTTCCTCGCTTCTCGTGCCCTGTAGCCTTCACTCGGTAGAAATCGGGACCTTTCACATCCGTAACATAAAGTGCCCCTTCCTTTCTGCTCCTTCCTGCTGCACTCGCAGCTAATGCACATCACATGGCCGTCTTCTTCCATTTTCACTTTTATGATCTCCTTTTTCTTCAGCCTTGGGAGATGTGGGCCTCGCACGTCTTCACGCTTGCTGCTGCTATTGGAGACGCCCTGCTTCTTCTTGTAGCAAAGCGGACTGCTGGTCCAATTTGGAGGCCTGCTAAAGTCAACAGGAACTCGTCCTGTGACCAACTTCATAAGGAGCACCCCATAGCTATACACATCACTCTTCTCTGTCAACATTCTGGTGAGAGCATATTCTGGAGCAACATACCCAAATGTCCCCATGACTCGTGTTGTCACATGGCTGTTTCCAGGCCCTAACAATTTAGCAAGTCCAAAATCAGAGACCTTTGGATTCCATTGGCTATCTATTAGGATGTTGCTTGACTTCACATCACGATGGACTACTTTAGGCTCCAACCCTTCATGCAGATAAGCCAGTCCCTTGGAAGTACCGAGAATAATTTGCATTCTGATATCCCAACTCAATGGTGGATGTTTCCCTAGATATCCATGAAGCCATTGCTCCAAATTCCCATTTTCAATATACTCATAAACAAGCATCCTTTGAGAGCCTTCCATACAATATCCAATCAACAGTACAAGATTCTTGTGCATGACACATCCTATCGCCTCCACCTCTATTGTTTAGAAGATTTTTCACAGCTATGCGTGTACCTTCAGGTAGCTGACCACAGCCTCTATCATGCGGCTGAGAGCTTACAAGGAAGAAGAAAACACACCACTAGCTACCTAACTCAGCCATGGCTCTGATACCATGTTAGAAAACATGGACCTAGAGCTAGATCGGCTATGGTGGACGTAAGTCAAACACACGATACATTATTAGAATGAGGAATTATAACTCAAGTGAATTAGGTTCCAAGATAGATTAGCTTGGACTCATAAACACAATCTTGAGTAGCATAAACTGAAAGTACTATTACATTGAAATGAGTGTCAAGTACATGCATTTATAGCTTTTTGGATAGTACCACTGTACCTCACTGTGCATATGGGATTTTGGACATATCTTCTTAGAGCTTCTAGAGCATACATCTTTGTCATATCTCTCATACAAAGCCACTTATGGGCAAGCCTCTTTTGGGCACACATTCAGCCTCTATGGGCATACATCATTTGCTATTCTCAACACATTTTTTTTCCCTTTTTAATATACACACTTCGTGGGATGGACGCGTAAAGTCCACTTAGTTGAAATTGTTGGTCAAAGTTATGGTCAGGTCTTTATTAGGTTTTTAATGGTATTATGGTTTGCTTATGTGCTACGATTACGGGTATGGTTTGCAGTTTTTTTTCTTTTCTTGCCTGATATGGGGTTTTGGGTGCCTGCTTGTTGCATCGCATGAAGTTTTCGGTCGGATATGTGTAGAGGTCATGCCGAATTTTTTCTAGGATGTGCGTTGTGCCTTCTACCTCCCTCTCTCTATCTCTCTCTCGCAGCCTCTTGGGGTCTCCTTGTGCTTTCCTAGCTGCTCCCCATGCCTCATATTTATAGCTAAATAAGAGAAGAAGGCTTGTGGCTAAGAAGAAGAGCTCTTTATGGAGGGGATCTTGAAAAAACCAGTAATCGGATGCTCAAATCACAATTCTGATATTTTTTCTAGCTCCAAAAAGGGGGAAAAGCCCTAAGACACTTGATTAGAAATCTTCAGATTCGAAGTGTTGTTTACTATCTGTAAAACTGCAATTGCAACGTGCATGATTTTGCTAATCCTTCTTTTTTTGTATTAAATCTCCAAAACAAGCTGAAAAACCACTTGATGTTTTTACATGACATCCTATTCTAGAAATCTCCATATCTAAAATATGCTAGTTTTGCCCAAAAATCTAATATTTTTGGACCATTCATATTATACATATTAACACTAGTGATTAATATGGTGCATAACTCTCGTTCACGTTGTAATTTCCGTGAAAGGTGGCTATAATCCTTGTCAATCTGAGAAAAATATCGGATTACGACTCTCGATAAATTTTATATTTTTAATTAAATAAAAATTATTAGTTATTAATGTTAGTTAGTTTTTACTTTAGTTAGTCTTTAGTTAGTAACCTTACTAACTTATTAATTGACTAACTAACTTTCGAACTAACCAACTAATTTTCAATTGCATGGAAGTATTACAACTCCTCAAAGGGTTTATGGGTGATTAAAGGGGACATTTTCATTATTTCCTTCCACATCAGTAGATTGGCTCCTTAGCACTTCTTATAATGTTTTGATAGAGTGGGCTAGGTCCTTAAATAGGATTATCCACTACAATTAGGAGTGTAAAAATCTTTCTAGATATGGCATTTACATTATGACCACTTGCAAATTACACAACTTAGAAGAAGACTATCATGCTCTAGTCTATATAATTGATTCACAATCATTTGGTAGAGTTGGGTCTTGAGCAATAGATGGATGAGTCACCGTTTCAATACATTGGTCTCACACACCATTTTCTAAGATGTGAATAATATTATCTTCTCAATGGGATATTAGGTCTACCTTGAATAGTTGGCCTGCTTGCTTAATCTAAACAAATAAGTATCAGGGGGGATTATCATCAATCCCAATCACTTTTTCTTCATTGGGATATGTGATCAACAATAAACTATTGCTTTTCTTTGCCACAACCATAGAAGAGTCGAATTCCAACAAGAGTAGAAGCCATCGAGTAATTTCAAAGCTACTATTGAAATACAAATATGCTTGAAAGATGAGTGTTTGAGATCATATAAAGGGAGACAATATATAATTAATGAGTTTAGTTAGTGGCCTCATGGGATAAAGTAATACTTTACATGGAGATTGTTAAGATCACAAGCTCAATACGTGTAGAATTGATGAGATGGACTGCCTAGTTAGATGGGTTCATACGTCTACACTAAGTATGTCAGTGGTCATTATAATCCTCATATGTCTACTAAATTATCACTTATTATATTTAGTTTGTTGCGCCTACCTATAGCTAGCATACTTATAGTGCTAGTCAATTAGTATAGTCAGTTATGTATTGTTTGATTTAGTAGGCCACATTTGTTTATGCCATTTTGAGTCTTATTTTAGTAGACCCACAAGGTTGCAAATAGCACTTTCAGTGTATACTTGATTTTGATTATGTAGACCAAAATTGGATGCACAAATTACAAATTTCAAATTTGTAAGTTCTAAGGTGCTTGCCAGGAAAAGCAAACATAAGTTTTATTTATAAATAGGTTATATATTACACGTACTCATTAGGAGAAATATGGACTCTCTTTTTTGTCCCTTAAGGAGTGAATAAACAAATATAGGCCTAATCAACGAGAGAGCTAGGATTCTAGATTCATGTAACATGAATCTTCTAGCCATATCTTGGCCCAAATCTTTCCTCAATAATAAAATAAGGGGAAATGTGGGGAATACAATGTTGACACTTCTTGAAAGGTTGTGACTCAAATTTTCATTTTCTTATTTTTTAATGTTTGACTTTTCATTTCTGCCCTATTCGGTTTCCCCCGATTTCTTAGGCAAAACTCAAATTTATCATCTCTCTTTCTCCACTTCTTCTTTCATGATGAAATTTTACAGTCTCATTGTTGCCGCCCTATCTATAACCCTGTGAAATTACATTTCCTCTACACAAATATAGAGTGAGTTTCACATGTTTTATGAGAGCAGAGCTTGTTCTACCAAAGTCCTAAAATTTTATTCACAAAACTTTACAGGTATATTGTTCTCTTCCATGGATGTTCTATGGTAAAGTTTTATCTCGTTTGGACAAAACTTGTGCAAGTTATGTGCATTCTGTGACATGTAATTTCTTTTGGTTTGGTACTCTTGGAGTCTCTTATAGTCAAGAACAATGATCTTTTGAACACTCAACTTCTTCTTCAACATCTTACGGTTTCTTTATAAACAAAGTTACAAGTATGTTGTCTTGTTTTTTTGCTGCTCCATAGTTAAATTTTATCTCATTTGGACAAAATGTATGTAAGCTATATGCATATTGATATTTCCTTTTTTATTTTACTCTAAGAGTCTTCGAGGGTGGAGAACAATGATTTTTTAAAAATCAACTTCTTCAACATCTTTGGGCTTTTTTGCAAAGAGAACCATATGTATATTGTCAATTTTTTGTGTTGCTCCATGGTTAAGTTTCAACTAATTTGGATAAATCCTATGTAAGTTATATGTATGCTTTGACTCAGTATTTCTTTTGTTTTTGTACTCTAGGAATTTATCAGTGAAGGAACAATGGTCTTGTTATAAGTCAACTTCTTGTTCAACATCTCTAGGTCTCTTTGCGAAAAGAATTACATGTACAATGTTTTTTTTAGTTGCTCCATTTAAATTTCATTTCATTTGGAGAGAACATTTGTAAATTATACACATGCTGATAGGTAACTCTTTTATTTGGTTATTATAGATGTCTTCACGGAGGAAAAACATTAGTAACATACTTATAGTGGAGGTCTTCAATAGGAAAGATAGTGGCGGGAATTGGATTTGTGATAAGAACTATAAGTTGGATCGGATTTTGATGCACCCAAGTACTCGAGGGAGTTTCAAGGTCAAGCATAAGGATGTTGCAAACCCTAGCAAACATTAAAAAGGTAGAATTTTAGAGTTCAGAAAAGTGTTTAATGGAACAAGTACAATAATAGAAGTGTTGATCAAACATGTTTATAAGTACAAACAAATCTTTGTACATGACAAGAACTACATTGCAAATTATAAACAAAACAATAAGTTTTTAAATTTTATAATTGTTTATTCTTTTGCATCAAAGTTGTTTTTAAAATTCTTTGAAGTGTTCTAATCCAATCTTGTTTTATTGACAGCTCTATATCCATCAACTTTGCATGAATGGCAGAATGTGGAATGTTTGAGTGACAAGATACATGTTTGGCATGAAGACATAAGTTCTTTGATCTATGATAATAACTCTGCAAGTCAACTTGCAACTCAAAATATCTTTTTTTATAATTCATTGTATGTAGTAGAAAGCTAGAGATTGCAACATGTCCCATTGCCGCCACTATCTAGTGGTGAATAGTTGATTGGTAGCTTGGAGTTGTCAGGATCATGTTAGTCCAAGATAAAATCTGTCATCAATAGTGCTATGAAACCCACTAGAGGCTCCAATGATGTGCATCTTAGTTGGTTTATTACATTCTCATTGTTTGCACATTTGCTTGGTTCATGTGATATTCTGAAGAAAACAAAGATTACTTATCAATGCAAGTGTCCATGCGAGGAATGGATGAGTTAGCTATTGGGTGAGTCTTGGCAAGTCAAAAGAACACATTTTGATGAGACGATTGAGTGCATGGTCAACCAATCCGATCTCACATTCAAGTAAATCCTTTTTACTACTTTGAATGCCTTGATTTAATTGACATAGGTCTTGCTTAGATGAATTATTGTATTAGTTGCATTTACTTACCATTATTTTTGTTTTTATTACATGTATTTCATCATTTGAAAAGCTCTGTGCATTCGCTTTTGATATAGAAGATGGTGACTTTTGCGAGGGGAGTGGATCAGCTTGGATCAAGATACCCGATATGAGACACATACAGCTCTCATAGATGTGGTTATCTTATGGAATGGTTATAATCCTTTTATGGTCAGCGTAGAGAGCCATTGGCCCATTTCTTTTCTGAGATAAGAAATCCAGTTAATGTTCAATGAGCCCCTCTCCAACTTCTATTTCAAGTTAGATAATAGAAAAGTCAGGATTCGTAGTGAGCAATCCTTGACATGTAAACCATGTGCTTCTCCACATATCCTTGAGATAGTGGAATCCTTGTAATTTTTTTAAATAAAGAACGAATATAAAAATTTTTAAAACTTATGAGTACTTTCAATTTAGATAATCTTAGTTTACTGTGATCCAAGCATGCGATAATACATACTGTAATTAGTCAATCGTGCTGGTTAAAATCATATTTAAATTGCAAGCTGGAGTTCTATAAGCTATGCAATATTATATTTGTATAATGATATATTGTAGCTCATCTCTTCTACTCATTTCTTAAATTTAAATATTAAATTAGATCCAAGGGATTTTGAAGGTCTTTTAGATTTCTTTTCTTTAAAAAATTCTATATTTTCTCTAGTTGGACTTGAATATACTTAGTGATCTAAGTATATTCAAGGATATAATAATGTAGAACGAAGCATTTGTCTATATGAGTAATTTTAACGCTAACTTTAAGTTATTGAAATAAAGAAACTAAGGTAAGAGATTTAAATTGAAACTTTAGGGTTAAAAAAGAACCTTTATTTAAAACCCTAGATACATAAAAGCTATAACTCCAAACTCATTTTTACTTTCATTCTCTACTTCCCTACACTTGTGCTCTTCTTTATTCTCTCTTTGTGTGCCATGGCTATCAATCCCGCCTTCTTGCCGCATGAATTAGCTCCACATGCTACACATATATAGGAGACCAGATATACCCTAGGTTTTGCGTGACCTTGAGTCTAGAGAGCTTGCTTTCCATTGTAGACCCTAGCTCTAGTATAGTGGCATCATTTTGTGATGCGACAAACCCTCTCACTTGCTCTATTCCAGACTCTACTCTCAGATGGGTCCCCATAGATTTCTTATATAGTTTACGTGTTGGATCAAGACATGCAAAGGTGATAAATCAAGCCCTCATGCATGTGGGGCCACATCTCTGCCCCAGAGCATTGCCCATCTCATCCTAGGACCATGCCACGATGGATCTCGTCGAGTGTGATGCAGCATTTACCATATATGTTTTTTTCACTAAGGTACAAGAGGATAGCGATGAAGACATCGACACACCATCTCAACCACAATTAGAGTATTTTGAGAGGGAGTCTAAGGAGATCACACTCGATCCACTTGTACACCCACCTTTCCCTAATGAGACACCAACAAGCAATGAGCCACCCCTCGCTTCTCTCCATGCTATCATCATCGAGGGGATGGAATATCTACTTATGCAGGATGTAGTAGAAATTTTGGAGCTAAGATAAGAAGAACTATATTGTATTATGGTGTGTGATGCACCTGATGATTTTATAGATTTTGATATACAAAATGCCCTAACATATGTTGATGAGGTGGCTTGATATGATGGCATGAATGTTGATGACATCTCTACCATTGTGAGCATCCAAGAGCAGATTGAGAATGTGGTGCCACAGTATGAGATCTTAGATGAGGAGTTCGAGAGGTTGCAAGAAAGCATTTTTGCTGACTACATAGTACCTTCCCAAGAGAGAGACGATGGTGGCCCAGTTGCAATTGCAAACTTGGATGCTCCATTACAACGTAGATAAATGATGTAGAAAAGGTAATGTTATCAAATTCGCACAAAAATTTACCAGTATGGCCTCTAGGGCATCGTGAGCATGGAGATGAAATTTTTTCGAGATCGGACCCCAAGAGCAACCTTGGCCGGAGGCTCGCATCTAGGGACCTGAATGTGGGATCAGGTCCCCCAGAGTAACCTTGGCCGGAGGCTCACATCTGGCGGCCCGAATTGTAGCTGGGGGCCAAAATTTGTGATTTGGGTCCCCAGACATGAGCCTTTGGCCAAGGCTACTATGGGGACCCAATCTCAGAAAAATTTCATCTCCATGCTCTCGATGCCCTAGAGGCCCTACTGGTAAATTTTTGTGCAAATCTGATGTATATATCTTTAGCACACTCCATGCATAGTGAGTCTAACACAGTGAGTCTGACACTGAACTTGTGTGATGCAGGACCTTGTTTATATAGATGGATTTTCATCTAGACAAGGTGGCCGATCTGGTATCCAAGGAAGGGTACAGGACTTGGCATTGAAAGAGTATATTGGCCAGCTTGTGAGTGATATTATTGTATTTCATAAGACATGCTCTCCGGCTTTTGCTGAGAACTTCCTGAAGTTGAGGGCATTAATGAAAGTTGGGCCCTTTAAGACCATTCCAACAAACTCTAGCTTGGAGAAAGTAGTGTTGCTTTGATTTGAAAGAGGATTCTCTGGTACTAGGTCTAGGCCACTTTTTTCCATGGTGGCATGTAGCATGGTTGCTGGTTTTCAAGACCCCAATGTCATTAGGTAGGAACTACTAGGGCAAAATGTGTTGCTACCTATGATCAAGAATAGCTCTGACCATGGGGAGTGTAGCTCGAAGAAGCCTAGGAGAGAGTAGATATACTTTTTGCCAAATGATATCTCATCACCAATGTTATGCAATTTGTAATCTTCTCTTGAAGTAATGAAAATCGATATTTGTTGGATTTGCATTCAATGTAGTTTGTCAAACGCATTGTTTATTATTGTTTTTTACTTGAATGTTACATTTATTTATCGGATTTATACGCAACACGATTCATACCCTAAATTTAATACATAGTGCTTTATCGAGTTCGTACACAACATGTATTCATTCAAATGCATGTAATGATAACTCAAAGACATACATAAAATAAATAACAAGTAAATAAACAAAAATAATATGTGCCAGTAAATTTATATTCATATTCAGAACATTTTACATGGGATCCATTACAGCTAGGGTTTTACCAAAACTCTTTGGAAGCTAAATTCTGTATATGTTTTGTTAGTACACCCCTATCATTGTTGATCTCCACAAGGACTATCCTTCCATCATCGGAAGAACCTCACTATTGTTGGAAGAACCTCACTATTTGCAAATCTCTATTGGTGATGGTGACTCTCCTTGCATGCACTACTACATAGACCAAGTCTTCGAACAAGTCGATGAGGTAAGCTTCGACAGCTTCCTGTAGTGCAAGGAGGGCTTGGACAATATAGCAATCGGGTTGTTGCAAGCGTGATCCAGCTCGGAAGTTCCTCCTGTTATTCTTAATCATTATGCCATCAATAATCTCCCACACTATCTTTTGGAATGGAGCCTTTGGTATCAAGAGGTGCGTGGTCTTCTGGTAATGGCAGATCTCACAAAGTGCCAATGTGCATGGCCTCCATCGATGCTTGTGATACTGGCATGGTGGTGGTGGTGGTAGACCTGGGGGAGGTGGCTTGTGCATAGGATTTCTAGGGGGGTGTCTCCAGGCCACTTTCTTGGTGCGTGCCATGCCTTCTAGGAGAGAAAACTCAAAACTCAAAAGTGAAATGTGTAAAATGAGGTGAAACTTTAAACTTATAGCAAAACTTTGAAAAACTTGAATTAATGTATCCAGGCTTTGAAAAAATATGACCAATGATCCGATTGACGTGAAATTTTACATGTGGACTCCTCTAGGATATATCAACTACCCAAAAAAAAAAAGGCCTCATCAGGACTCTCTAGGATACCTGCCCGGAGGATGGCGTCTGGAACCTTGAATCCCCAGATTTAGGGCCCCAGACGCGAGTCTTTAGATAGGTGTACCGGAGGCTTTTGATGGAGGTAATATTTTACTATCCATGATTTTTTATGATGTCTGACATGTAGGTGAAGTTTCACCAGATTTCGATTTATAAAATTGACATTTTAATCATTTTTTGAAAATGCATAAACTGGATTATACTTCATTGATAACAAAAAAACTCACACCACACCGAGTGTGTGCAATTGCATATTAAATGTGTTGTCAACCAAACTATGTGAAATATTGAAAACTTAAAATTTCACAAAAAATAAGTCATGGGTCAAATGGAATATCACATATCGGATACAAAGCATATTGTTGATATTAAGATTAAATGCACCATTGTTGTTGTGGATCCTACGAACAAGAACCATATCTATAGGCTTAATAGTGATACGTTGGGCATGGATGGCTAAAAGTTGACAATCACCCACCATTAGATCAATCAAGTAACTTTCAACTGCTTCTTGGAGAGCAAGCAAGGCTTGGCTTGGCCATCGCCCCACATTCCTTGACTAGTTCCTTGAAAAGAACTTTTGATGATGTCCTAATTGTAGATCTTGCAGTATTTCTCACACCAACCTAGAGAATGGTGCCTTAGGAATAATCAAGTTGGCACTCTTTTGGAATTTTCTTATCTCACGTGATGCAGCTGTGCCTGGTCTCCATCTTCGCTTCTTATGTGTTGGAGGATATGTATTACCAGTTGGAGTAGTAGTGGGAGGTGGAGCAACTGGAGCATGTGGACCACCATTTCTAGACAATGGCGAACCATCATTATTGACCACACTAGGGCCACCATTGTTGGACATAGTAGCACCACCATTATTAGCTGCAGTAGGGCCATCGTTGTTGGCCACCAAGGGACCTTTGCCACTCACAGTACACTCATTAGATTCAAAAGAGTGTGGATCTCTTACTCTTGTAGGTGCCTTCTGGATAGGAAGCTTGGAACGTGCCACGGTTGTGATGATGAAGGATAGAAAGGTAGAGGGTAGAGTGAAGAGTAATGGGAAAAAATGAAAGTAGAGACTTGACTTAAGTACAAAACTTTTAAACTTACCATGGTGTAAATGAACTTTAAAATTATCATTTCATTTCATTTCTCCACTCCATCCCTGCCTCTCTCTATCTCCTACCACCCCCTCATGCCCCTCTCTATCTAGGCCAGTGAATGTTCAAAGGTTTGGAATTTTCATATCTTTGTCTTAGAAATTTGAAATTGACTTTTCATAATTAAAAAATATAGTTCAAAATCAACTTTGAAAAACATAGTGACAAACTTTCAAAATTTTAAATAAAATTTGCAAGACATCTCATGTTAAAGATAGGAGTATTGATGTGTCATATCATGGGTACCTATACTCTCTCATGGACTCTAAATGCATCAAAAGTATTATCTTTATCTAGGTCTCCATTTATTGCCATCTCTCTCTTGGGTTGCCAACCATTCTGCGTGGCATTGTCTAGCTATGCTATTTTCATATCTTGCTTTTCTCACTTCATATATTGCCCTACTAATAAATTTTGCTTGAGAGGTTTTGAACTTCTTTTCTTTTTCCTCGTATCGTACCTCTAATCTCCTGTACCACCATTGTAATAATTTCCTTATAGAAATGGAATCATTGATACCACCTCCATGATCAATTGCCTTTTGAAAAGCATAGCAAGCTTGCCAATGAGATCGTTCCGTTCCTTGAGTTGACCATATTGCCAAACTTCCTTGATCTACAAGGTATGGACCATGTGCTTAAAGTATATGATACACAAGAAGAGAGATTAGAAACACAAACTAATTCGAAATTATGATATTTTTTTGTAATGGTGGCAATACTGGCCATGTAGTGTGTTATATTGTTTGTAGTCCATGCCTCCACCATGGACTTACGAAATTTAGCAATTGTCTCTTTAAATGTATTGGCATCACCATCCCTAAACCTCAACTTTTGTAAGAGAGATGCTTTCTATCTAAGTGTATCCACACTTCTGCCTTTGCAATCCTCATTCATCCTCCATTCCTCCAATCTGGAATAGCAAGGTGCAACTTTTTCCATGCTTCATACTTCTCTGGTTGTTTTACAAGTGTATTTCCTTCCTCATCTCAAGGTGGAGATATAAACTTCCTAGCCTTGGGTCTGCCAAAGCATGGTTTACAAGGGATATTTCCAATCTTTCCCAAATTTTTCTCATCCTTTTTTATTTCTACTTGGCCCCCGTGCAATCCAACTTCAGAGAGGACTTGTTCTACCTTCTTGCATGTAGTATCAACTTCTTGCACAGGCTACATCTTGTATGCAAAGCATATATATTCATATATTAGGTTCTCAATTATTCTAACCAAACAATGCAATGTGCAAAAGTGAACCCTTGTTAGTGGTATTTCCAAAATAGGGCGCCAGTTTGGATCCAGTGGAACCAACATTCCATTTCTCATGACTTTTTGATCGCGTGTTGGAGCACCTTGTTGTCCTGCCTTGGCAAGCCATTCTTTCTTTCCATCTTTCCCTTTCTTCCTAGTTTGCATGTAGTATATACACGGAAATTTTGCATTTGCTGCATTTGATAAACTAAATATACACTTCAATGTTTTTAAATCACTTGCAAGATGCATCAACTTGATAGTCCCCAAACTCCTCGATGTGTAAAATTGCTCCATTATTTTGTTGTTGAATAACACTGGGTATATTAGTGAGGTTAAAAAAAACTTTAAGTACTTCAAGGTCCTCCTTTGGTACTTCAAATATTGCAAGCTACCATATTTCATTAGCTGATTGTACACTGAAGTATAAAGGATGGTTTTCATCGATGTTGGGATCCAATGCTCGATTCATAAGTGTTATACTCACGCGTTCAAGTTTTTTCCCCTTAATAATCTCACTCTCATCAAGTTTGAGGACACAACTTGCCTCTACATTCTTCCATAGACATATTGTAGAACTTGACCATAACAATCTGACCCTACATATATCCAATGCAAAGTTGTTGGATGCATTCAATACAAATGAAACTTCTTTGGAACCATACTTCAATATGTGTGTATTTTCCAGATGCATTGGCTCACCAATTAGTTCTAAAACTTTCTCATTTAGTTGTTTTTGAGTCTTCTTCACGTGAAATGGTTTTGGCAGAGGCATTACTTGCTTAGTTTTGAAGACTTGCTTAAATCCTGTATCCAATTGTTGATAGAGTATACTATATGACTTAGAACTCATTCCCACCTTGTCACATAATCCCTAAGCATCTGTAATAGTAAATAAGTTTCTCACATCCCTAAGATGTTCACTTGTGACACTATCTACAATGTCCTTGAATTTACAATTTTCCAATGCATTTTTGACCATATCCTTGCTTAGGACTTTGGCGATAGTATCATTCTCTGCATGAGGGAACATATTTCTCATTGTAGCAAATTAATCATATATCTGTCTATGAGATTGTCCACTTTCTTTGGTTAATTGGTGAATTGGTTTAATTAATTGGATGTGTCGACGTGCTTCTTTGGTTTTTAAAGTGGGCCCAATCTCCAAAGTTTTTGTGAGCTTCCTCTTTATGTTTGGATTCTCCTTCTCCAAGTCCATAACTTTAGATTGTAACTCCATATTCTACACGTGTGTAGCATGCATAGCATCTTCAATTATAGACATTGCTTATTGTAGGCTGCTCTAGTTCTCCCTATCATTCTTAGCCAATAATCTATCATTTTCCATCAAAGACTATATATTCCTTTTAATCTTGTCTGTATATTTGTCAAGGCTCGATGAACCCCTACTAATCCTTGTGTGACAAATTTACATGTGTATCCATACAATCCTTCATTGTCTTTACAAACAAACTTTACAAATGATGTAAGCCCTTCAAATTGTGGTGGCCTTTGAGTAACTAGATCGGGTGGATAAATGCACCCATCAACCCACAGGTCCACATTTTTTATCCTTGCATTTGTTTCTTGTTTCATCATGTATCTTATTGCATCATCCCTTTCTATAGTTCTTTTGAACATTGGTGCATATTCATCCTCCAATTGAAAGTGAATATCTCTCTTTCTCTTGGTACATCCTACACCTGTATCCTATTTAAAAAAATGCCAATTTTAACTTGGATTAACATTCAAATCACATAATTACACCCTTTTGATTCACTATATTAGTGTTCTTTTTTACCCAATTGGATCTTGTCTCTTTCTCTTAATTTCAATCATGATAGACCCTAATCTACCTGTAATCTTAGCTTTTAATCTACCTCTACTCAACATCCAATCTTATCTTCTGTTCTATCCAAAATATTCTCTCTCTCTCTCTCTCTCTCAGAATTGATCAAATATATTTAAACACATTTATACAGAAGCTTGGCTAGTGTAGAACAATAACATCATCTTATCTTCTATCCTAATTTACTTTCTGTCACTCTATCACTTATTTTCTTAGTTCATCTCCCACATTCCTCTCTTTTTCCCCCCTTCTCCCTCTCTCTCTGTGAATTGACACTTAAGGATTAAACAACTATAAAGAAGAATAATATCACAAAGATTAAATAAATAAAGATACATCCATTATCACTTGATTGCTTGTAGTATAGAGTGCTGAAGAGGAAGATATCTTATAGCATAGTACTGAAGAGGGAGATTGCTTATAGATTAAAAGCTAAGATTACATGTAGATTTCATCAAATGCTATCAAAACCACTCCTGAGATTGCTTGTAGCAAGGTAGAGAGTGTTGTAGATAGTACTACTGAGTGTTGCTTCAGAAGAATCCGCATGCAAGAAACCATATTCTGGAGCGAAGGAGAAGAGTACACAAAATTTCGGACAAAACTAGAGCTTTGAGAGGAAATGAAGAAATGCCCAGACATAGGCATATACTTGTCCAAAAAACATAAAACTTTATAAGTAAATTCTCGAGTCAAAAAGGTGTCTGTAGGTAATAAATAATCTTAAAATATGATGTGTATGTCATTTTATATCGTTTTTTAACTTCTGCTCTTTTAAAAAGCAAGAATGAGAATGATTCTAATATATTTTCATGTTAAAAAGTCATAGGGCATTAAAGAGTCATATATTAATGATTGGCTCCATTTTTAGAGAAAATAGAATTGTATTTTTTTAGTTATGAGGATTTTGAGAAAAATAATAGGTGAAATCTATTGACAATACAAATATGAGATTTGCTTGATTGTAGAAGATCTCTTATTATAATTTTATTTTGGAATCTCTTTTTAGAGAGAGAGAGAGAGGTGAGAGAAATCCCTTAAGGGGCCAAAAAGAGAGTCCATATTTCTCCTAATAGTTGAGTAGTTAGTGAAAAAGGTTGTTTAGTGTATTGTTGTATACTTGTTATGAAAGGTTGCATAAGACTTCCTTGCTATTTTGTATCAATTTTTTGATAATGGCAAAGAATAGTGGAAACCCCATCATTGAGAAGCTAGATAAGAACAAACATCCATCATGGAAGCTCCGCTCCGTATGTGACAAACTTCCTTATTGAAAAATGCCTCTTTGAGTTCTTTCACGTGAAGAAAAGAAGCTAGAGCTGAGTGAACCTACAACTGTAGATGAATTAAAGGCATGAAACAAATAAAATGCAAAAGACAAAAAGGTGATGTATTGGTTCTATGATCTTCTTTGCCTCTTGACCATACAATTTGTAAGCCTTTTACTCATTGCTATAATCCAAGAAAATACAACACCATTGCTTCCACCAGAGTCGAGCCTTGCCAATTAACTTTAGCTTAGCTATCATGGCCTGGTTGGCTGGAAGAGTTCCATTGGCAGTAAAATAATCTTCCATGGATTCAATCCAAAATTATGCATCAGCTTCCTCATTCTCGCCTCTCCCCTCAAATTCCAGAGGTTTGACTTGCTTCAAAAGATTCCTCTTTTCTTGGGCTTCGTTTTTGTTGGGAATTATTGTGAGTGTAAGATCCCAAGTTAAACTTAACAAAGTTTACATAGCGTTAATATTAGATTTTGATACTAAATTTATTTCTCGCTGAATTTGTTGAAACTCTCACAATATAGAGGCGAGGGGTTCTACAGTTGGTCTAATATCCACATCATCTGATTTCTCCAGGAGGCAAGATTGGATGAATGCATAGCTTACATAAATATTACTTGGAAGATCAAGAATAGTTTCCAAGATTTGTTACTCTGCCATAGTTCAAAAACATAGATTAACGAAGAGAATAAAACATTTCCTAGGCTATGTTTAAATCAATAATAATAATAAGCTTATGTCGTATTCTATAATAACATGTGCTCTGATACCAACTATGAGGTGTTTTCCAGGCTCATTCCAAGGTGCATCTTTAGTAGTCCATTAGTAGGTTTTCTAAATGACACCACTCGATGCTCCCTTGGAGTAACACGGGGTTTGTCGCTTAGACCCTATAGAGTCTACATCGCAACGAAAGATTTTCAAACACGATATTAGTGAGTTTGGGAATCTCCCAACTCCCATTTTTTGAATACTAAAAAGGTGGCACTCGGATAACATGCCCATAAGTTTCTCAAAATCATATGATTTGACCTATCATTGGAAAGAGCTTGAAAAATGGAATCTATTGAGCTATCAAGTTACGAAAAATCCAAAGATCTGACCAGGTGTCCCAAACTTATGGAAAATTCCCATATTCCCCAATATGGTTTTTTTGGCTGAACCCACTAGGATCGACCTGAGTTTTCGGATTCCTAAAATCAATTAGGCCTCCTAACAGCCAGCTAGCGTCAGTAATTTCGAGTTTCCACTTCTTACAAGATTACTCGAACTGAAGCGGACTTGCCATTGCACTTGGTTCAAAGGGAATGGGAGATGAAGGGGAGTGTGGTACATCAACCCTCTTGCCCATAAGGCAAAATCCCATTCTGGCCCCCTCTAACAATGCGAGTTGGTTCTGCCTAGCAACTAGTTGGTCAATTTATCATTCTCCTATTTCTATCATTGATTTAGAAAAGCTCCCAAATCGAGACCACCCTACAATTGGATGGACTCGTCGGGGGTTACGCCCACCCGCTTTCCTTTTATGACAATATTATCTTTAGTTTTTTCAATTACCTACATCACATTTATTGAAACATATACAACCAGCTTCCTTAATTAGTTTGTTAAATCACACGTTCCTTCACATAATTTATCTCATGGACACGCATACAATTCAATGAACCTTGAGTTTAAAAAATTCATTTATTATAATAGAAGTTTATTATAATTTTCATCTTTCTGATCTTGCAAAAGATATACAGAATTTCACGAGGGTATTCTGCCCACCAAGGTTCCACCCTTGTAACTAGTATTAGGGTTCTAGGATCCCATCCTAGGTAACAAAGGGGCTCGTCAGATTCTAGGAGTAATGTGGAATTTACGGTCAGAGCCCCCCTGGCATCCACAGTTCCTACTGCTCGAGACTATCCCTATGGATACACCTTTCTGCTACGAAGCCGGTCTAAGCCTCTCGAAGTGATAACTATGACCCTCTTGGATTAGGGTCTCGCAACTACTTTTGGGATAGCTTAGTGGGATCTTTCCTTTTATCCTGTTTATCAATGTTTTTAATTAGAGATCTAGATTCTAGCAAACACAAACAATCCTCTCAAACTTGTAATGACGCAATGAAAATTACACCATCGTGTAGCTCACAACTTTACATAGCCAAGGTAGACTTTAACCTAAGGTAACCTTACATTCTAATAAGGATTCTCCTCCCCATAAATAAGTGTTGAGTACATCTCTTACAACTTTGTTAAACAAGACATGTATTTTTCGTTTAGGGATAACTTACCCAACATAAGCTATACCACTGCACAAACTATTTATGAAGAATATGCGACATCCTTCTATTTCAATTTTCTAGAGTTTGTAGGTAATCCGATAGATTGGGAGGGTCTATATTATTCTTCACATTTTTAGATTTCGTCCAATATCTTCTTAGCATTGATCTGATGTCCTAAGGAATAGCAAATTTCCTAGTAAAAATATGACAGCGAGTCTATTTACAGGGCTTTTAAATAGAGTTTTGCAAGCATTAATCAATACTTAACCTTGCCGTATTTGATAGTATATATTGTTAGATATGATCAATGCCCCACCCTCATTAGGTGCTACCAATGATCCATGGTGCTCAAAGTTGTAAGGCCCCCATTATGAGGAGAAGCCAAATGTGAGCCCGGACATTGGTTGAGTCCTGACTTGTATATCAGATGAGGTCTATGTGACCGGATGGCAAAAAGGTGACTGTTGTGGGTCTAATCTTTGGGTTAGACGGAGTGGTTAAGCTGGTAGCAACTCGAGGCACATTGCATTGAGTTGCGTGGTAAGGGAGTTAAAAGGGGCCCCTATTGTGGGGTCCGGGGGCCGCGGAAGCGGCCCCTGGCCAGGGGGGCCAGCGGCCCCCCTGGCGGGGGTCCGGGGGCAGCGCCCCCGGCCCGATGGTAAAGGGAATATTCCCTGGAATATTCCCTGGCCGACTAGTGGAGGCTCATATGGTAGGTCGGTCAGCAGGCCGACCTAACGACCTTCGCGGGCTATAAAAGCTAAACCCCTTCGCAGCCATCTCACACTCATCTTTCACCCAGTCAGAGTTGTTGTTCCAGCTAGCCTTAAGCTCTTCACCTATCTTCTGTCTAGATCGCCATCTAAGCTTCATTCATTGGAAGCGCACGGGTGGACAGAGCCATCTTTGTATCAGTTGTTTGGAGTTAAAGAATTTTGCTGATTCTCCTCTTATCTGTTGTGTACTCTCTATCTCTTTCTCAGATTCTGTTCGCTGCGCCGTGTAATATTTTACATGGTATCAGAGCCCAGGGGGCTCTAGAGATCGGAGAGCGTGCAAGAGGCAAAGGCTTCAACAGCAAAGAGAAACGATGTCGACTCCGGGAAGCAGTTCTGGCGCATCAGGAAGCGGTGCAGGAGGTGGTGCTGCTGTACCGGCTATTCAAACACTGAGGATTCGTCCACCAACCTTCAGCGAAGGCAAGTTAGATGGTACAAACTACACCTTGTGGAAGTTCAAAATTACTACTATCCTTGATTCTTATGAGCTTCTGGAGACTGTGCTGGGGACTGACGCAGAACCACAGCCTACCCCCGACCCATCAAATCCTAGTGTGATGATTCCTCCGAATGCAGATCTTCTAAGAGCTTGGAAACGAAGGAATGCAGATGCATTGTGTGCCTTAGTTACAAGCTGTTCTGACAGTGTTTTGACTCTGATTCAGCATACAACCAAAGCGTCAGAGGCTTGGAATGTACTAAGGAGTCAGTATGAAACACGAAACCAAACAAGGATTCAAAACTTGGAGAATCAACTAGCAGCGGAGAAGTTTGCTGAAGGAGAGACGGTTGAAGCATTCATCACTCGGATTAAGAATCTGCGCGACCAGATGGCTGGCGCTGGGATACAAAAGACTAGCGAAGAGCTAGCTCGGAGGTGTCTTCGGATTTGTCCACAAAAGTTTGATGGACTAGTAACTGCCCTTAATACTCAGGTGAGACCTCAAGCTTTGACTTTTGAGGAGTTTTGTGCATTATTAATGGAGGAGGAGTTGAGGCTGAAAGCCCGAGAAGGAAGCAACAATGGAGATGCTGCATTCTCTGCCAATGCAAAAGGCAAAGGTGTTTCCTCCACCAAAAATGATGGTGACAAAAAGAAAAAGGGCGGCAAGAAGAAGTTTCAAGGAGAGTGCTTCTACTGTAAGAAGAAAGGACATGCAATTGCAGATTGTCGTGTCAAGAAGGCAGATGAAAAGAATGGTACCCTTAAAACTAAAGGGAAAGAGACAGCCAATACGGCTGAAGCAGAGTTGGAATTATTCATGGCGACCATTGAGGAAGTGTGCTCCTCGGCGCAAGAAGAATCTACCACTGACTCTTGGGTGTTGGATAGTGGGGCCTCCCGTCACATGACCAACAAGAAAGGTCTATACAGTTCTATGCAGCCTCTACAAGAATCCATCACTGTGACGGTTGGAAATGATGCTAAATGCCCTGCTGCGGGCACAGGTACTATTTCTTTTGTTGCTGCAAATGGTGAAGTCAAAAAGCTTTCAAATGTGTTGTATGTTCCCGAAATCAGGAGAAATCTCTTATCAGTTGCTGCCATAACTGATCTTGGTCATGAAGTGAGGTTCAAGAAGACAGGTGCAGAAATTATTGATAGTGCTGGCACAATTGTTGGCAAAGGAGAAAGAAGGAACAACCTGTATGAGCTAAGTGCTCTTACAGCCACCGCTGGAGTGGGCACAAGTAAGCTTTGGCATGAAAGGTTTGGACACATCGGATTTGCAGTATTGAAGGAGATGCAAAAGCAAGGTATGGTTGCTCACCTACCTACAATAACTGAATTGAAGGAACCATGTGAAGCTTGTATGATGGGCAAGCAACAGAGAAAGGCATTTCCACAAGAAAGCAAGAATAGAGCACATGCTCCTCTAGAGTTGGTGCATGCTGACTTGTGTGGTAAGATGCCTACACAGGCCTTGGGGGGATCTTCTTATTTTATGTTGATTGTCGACGACTACAGTAGGAAGATGTGGGTGTACTTCCTTCGTGATAAGGCTCAAGCTTTTGGTAAGTTTAAAGAATGGCTAATACTTGTTGAGAATGAAACAGGGAAAAGTGTGAAGAAATTTAGAACAGATGGTGGTGGTGAGTTCAACTCAAAGGAGTTTGAAGGCTTTTGCAAGAGCAAAGGGATCAAGCGTCAATTGACGACGCCTCACACACCTCAGCAGAATGGTGTTGTGGAACGCAGGAATCGTACCATTGTGGAGATGGCAAGATGCATGCTAAAGGGCAAGGGATTGCCTAACCATTTTTGGGCTGAAGCTGTTAATACTGCAGTCTACATTCTAAATCGGAGCTACACAAAGGCTCTCAAGGGAAAAACACCTCATGAGGCTTACACTGGTAAGAAACCATCTGTTTCACATTTCAGAATTTTTGGATGTGAATGTTATGCACATGTTCCAGATGAGAAGAGAAACAAGTTACAACCAAAAAGCAGAAAATGTATCTTCTTGGGTTATAGTGATGAGCAGAAGGCTTATAAGTTATATGACCAAGAGGCAAAGAAGATCATCGCGAGCCGTGATGTGGTGTTCAAGGAGGAGCCGCATACAGTGGAGGAGGAGAAGGCAAGGTCTTCCACTTTATCATCAAGCGAAGAAGTAGTCCACTATGAACCTGTCCCGAGAGCTATCCCTATCCTTAAGGAGGAGGAAGCATCATCTTCAGATGATGAGGAAAAAGTTCACCAACCTGACATCACCCCACCGGAAAAGCCATTGCCGCGCTGGGTGAAGCAGCTCTATGACCACAATAATCCTATGCCTGCATCTGTTGAGGAGAAGGCAGACGGACCAAGGAGGTCTCAGAGAATAGAGGAGCAAAGGAGGGCTTCTGCTCACATAGTCAACATGGCCTTGATGGTTGAGATTATGAGAGAAGTAAAGGAGCCAACTGACTTAGAAGAAGCACTTGCAGATCCATCATGGAAGGCTGCTATGCAGGCGGAGTATGACAGCATAATGAAGAATGACACTTGGGAGCTAGTGGATCGGCCAGCAAAGCGGAAGATTATTGGCACCAAGTGGATCTGGAAGGTAAAGTACAAGGCTGATGGTACCTTAGAAAAGTACAAAGCTAGACTGGTTGCCCAAGGATTTTCACAAGTTGAAGGGTTTGATTTTCAAGAGTCATTTGCCCCAACTGCCAGAATGACCACTATTCGCACGGTACTTGCAGTGGCTGCCCACAAGAAGTGGCCAGTGTACCAAATGGATGTTAAGTCAGCGTTCTTAAATGGTGACCTCAAGGAGGAGGTGTACGTGGCTCAGCCACCAGGGTTTGAGGCCCCCCATTCTGAGAACAAAGTGTGTAAACTAAAGAAGGCATTGTATGGGCTGAAACAAGCCCCCAGAGCATGGTACCAGCGGATAGATAGGTTCTTTTTAAACCTAAACTTCAAAAGATGTGCCTCAGATGCTAACTTGTATGTTTACAGGGATGGTAAAAAGTCTGTAGTGATTGTCCTATATGTGGACGACCTTCTTATTACAGGTGACTATGAAGATATGATCAACCAAACTCGAAAGGCTTTGAGTTTTGAGTTTGAAATGACAGACTTGGGCTTGCTGCACTATTGTTTGGGGATTGAAGTCTGGCAAGAGCCAGGAAAGATCTTCATCTCTCAGAAGAAGTATGCATGGGAGATCTTGAAGGCATTTGGCATGACCGAGTGCAAGGAGATAGCTACACCTATGGAGGTGAATGTAAAGTTATCCGTTGAGGATACATCAGCACTAGCAGACATTGGGAGGTATAGGAGGTTGGTCGGCAGTCTAATCTACTTGTGTAACACCAGACCAGATATCAGTTTTGCTGTTGGTGTTTTGAGCAGGTTCTCAAACAAACCTCATGAGAGTCATTGGAATGCTGGGATGCGGGTGCTCAGATACTTGAAGAAAACTCTTGACTATGGTATCACATACAGTTTCGGAACTTCTCTTGTGGGGAACTGTGACTCAGATTGGGCAGGAGACATTGATTCCAGGAAGTCAGTTTCTGGTTATTGTTTCTCTTTGGGTTCAGGAATTTTCTCTTGGATTAGTAAGAAGCAACCAACAGTGGCATTGTCTTCTACCGAAGCAGAGTACAAGGCAGCTTGTTTTGCTGCATGTGAGGCCGTATGGTTGAGAAGGATTCTATGGCATATGGGAGTGCAGGATGAAGAACCAACTGTGCTAAGATGTGACAATCAGAGTTGCATCGCCATTGCCAAAAATCCAGTGTTTCATGCACGCACCAAACATATAGAGATCCAGTATCACTATGTGCGTGATTTGATGGAGGATGGGATAGTGGAATTGGTCTACTGTCCAACAGAGGAGAATGGAGCAGATATCTTCACCAAAGCACTTACGAAGGATCTGCTTCAAGTTCATCTTCAGAGACTCGGCATTGGGCCGAGGAGATAGTTCACCTATGGGTGGACATTGAGGGGGGGTGTTAGATATGATCAATGCCCCACCCTCATTAGGTGCTACCAATGATCCATGGTGCTCAAAGTTGTAAGGCCCCCATTATGAGGAGAAGCCAAATGTGAGCCCGGACATTGGTTGAGTCCTGACTTGTATATCAGATGAGGTCTATGTGACCGGATGGCAAAAAGGTGACTGTTGTGGGTCTAATCTTTGGGTTAGACGGAGTGGTTAAGCTGGTAGCAACTCGAGGCACATTGCATTGAGTTGCGTGGTAAGGGAGTTAAAAGGGGCCCCTATTGTGGGGTCCGGGGGCCGCGGAAGCGGCCCCTGGCTGGGGGGTCCCAGGGGGGCCAGCGGCCCCCCTGGCGGGGGTCCGGGGGCAGCGCCCCCGGCCCGATGGTAAAGGGAATATTCCCTGGAATATTCCCTGGCCGACTAGTGGAGGCTCATATGGTAGGTCGGTCAGCAGGCCGACCTAACGACCTTCGCGGGCTATAAAAGCTAAACCCCTTCGCAGCCATCTCACACTCATCTTTCACCCAGTCAGAGTTGTTGTTCCAGCTAGCCTTAAGCTCTTCACCTATCTTCTGTCTAGATCGCCATCTAAGCTTCATTCATTGGAAGCGCACGGGTGGACAGAGCCATCTTTGTATCAGTTGTTTGGAGTTAAAGAATTTTGCTGATTCTCCTCTTATCTGTTGTGTACTCTCTATCTCTTTCTCAGATTCTGTTCGCTGCGCCGTGTAATATTTTACATATATATCGAGTTATTTTATTTAGCTAATCTAGAATGTGCATATAATCCTTTACTTGTTTCGTGCAATATCCACCTACAATTATTTCCATCGTAATTCTATGGATTATAATCTCGATTAATCTAACTTCAAATCATAGGTAGCAGTTAGCCATTTATGGGTGTATTATTGCGCTCTCTAGATGGAAGCTATCATTTCGTGTAAATGTAAATTTGGAGGCTAATATTTTATGTACTTAATTTTTATATGGATGTTGTCCATGCAATCTAACAAGTGGTTCTTATACCATTTAATGTAAAAGTTAACATTTTATGTAAAATTTTGGCAAAAACCTTATTATTTTATTTGGCAATATGAAAATAATAGCCTATTTCTAAGTTGTGATATGACGACATTGGGAACTTTGTCTTGCATTCACCACCCTGATGTACCATTTGTAGTGGCAAGTTTAGCAACCTCAAGCACTCCCATATCTCTGGCAATACCCGTTCTTTGACTGGTTATGGTGAATCTCATGGTGTTTGCACCTCGTTGCTTTGGAGCCATCATTCGCGAGTGGGTTTGAGAGAAAAAGGAGGAATGAATTCGGGATGGGAGAGCGTGAGAGAAGGTTACCCAGTTGAAGACCAAGAGGGGGGAGTTGAGTTAATTCTTCCCTCTCTAACCCTCTCTCTAATTCCCTCTCTCGCAGCCTCTCGAGGTAACTCCCTCTCTCTTTCTCCTTCTCTCTAAGTGTCTCTCACAGCTTCTCAGGGTCTCCTTCTCTCTCTCTCTCTCTCTCTCTCTCTCTCTCTCTCTCTCTCTCTCTCTCTCTCTCTCTCTCTCTCTCTGGGTCTCCTTCTACCTCACAACTAAGTAGAGGCATTCCTTCATATAGGCAAAAGGGACTGCATGCTGCCTCTCCCTTCCCCTCTCTTTCTCCTCTCTTTATGCTAAAACATCTCCTTTACTCATAGTGGGAGCTTCTCTCTTTTATTATTATTTTATTTTCTCTTTAATTTTTTTAAAAGGGAGGTCATGAGGTTGTTGACGCTGATGATGATGATAAAGAAGATGATGATGGCTATGATAATGATAAATAAGATGATGATGATGACGGTAAGGCCCTCGGCCTATTCGATGAGGCGGCCCTCTTTTCAGTGGTGTCTGATTAGATTGACGTCTCTTTTTTTTCTTTTCTTTTTTTAAAATGTTAGTCTAATTGTTATAAGGGTTAGTAAGTTAAATACTAACCTTATGACTAACTTACTAACTTACTAATTGACTTCACTAACTTATGAACTAACTTACTAACTTACTAATTGACTTCACTAACTTATGAATGAACTTACTAACTTATGTATAAACTAACTAACACTTATTAGAGGTGTGGGAATATTACAACTACCAATGGTGACAAAAAAAAGAAGGGTGGCAAGAAAAAGTTTCAAGGAGATTGCTTCTACTGCAAGAAGAAAGAACATGCAATTATAGATTGTCATATCAATAGATAAGGCTCAAGCTTTTGGTAAGTTTAAAGAATAGTTAAAACTTATTGAGAATGTAATATTTCCATGCAATAAAAGTTAGTTGGTTAGTTCGAAAGTTAGTTAGTCAATTAATAAGTTAGTAAGATTACTAACTAAAGACTAACTAAGGTAAAAACTAATTAGCATTAATAGCTAATAATTTTTGTTCAATTAAAAATATATTTAAAAAAATTGAGAGTCATAAAGTTGACAATTTTCTCAGATTGATAAGGATCGTAGCCACCCTTCACAAAAAGTACAATGTGAACGGGACTTATGAGCCATATTAATCACTAGTATTAATGTGTATAGTTTGAATGGTCCAAAAATATTAGATTCTTGGGGGAGAAAAAAACTATTATATTTTAGATATTATCCTAAAAAGATAGAACTAAAAGTCATTTAAAAGAAAAGACAGGTGATGTTTTAGTTAGTTTTGGAGAATTTATAAAAAGAAAAATAAAGAAAAGTGATTTGAGAAATCGCGCGCGCTGCGATCGCAATCTACAGGCAGCAGACAACACTTCGAACACAGAAAAGAAGAAGGAGTGAACTAAGAGCTTTCTAACCAAGTATCTTGGAGTTTTACCCCCATTTTGGAGCCAATGCAACCATCAAATTTATTATTTGAGCATCAGATCAGTGAGTCTTCTAAGAGCCCCTCCACTCTTGTTCTCAGACTTATCCCCTCCTCTCTAATTCATTATAAATATGAGGCATGGGGAGGCACAAGAGAGCATAAGGAGACCCCGAAAGGCTGCAAGAGAGAGGGAGAGAGAGAGTATACCCTTCCAAGATATTGTGAGAGAGAGCTTGAGAGAGAGAGAGAGAGAGAGAGAGAGAGAGAGAGAGAGAGAAAAGTTACCCTGAGAGGATGCACAATTTTTCTCTATCTCGATCCTCGATTTAACCATCTTCTCTTTCGCTCTCCCATCTTGAATCTATTCCCCCTTCTTAATCTCTTGAGTCTACTTACGGACGGTGGCCTCCAAGCGAAGAATGTTGCGTGTGGATGACAATCCTACAACCAGCAACAGAGCTTCGGGCGAAGGCATCACTATCAATCCAATTGTGGTACCGGTCATAAGTAATGTATTTTCAAATTGATAGATGCTTTTTTTAATGCTCGCAAGAGATGCGTTAGGCTCCGTACCTTGTGGTGCTAGAATAGGTCATTGAAAAGGATAAATCGTATCTCAAATATTCAAAGATGAAGTTTGTGAAGTGCTTGTATCACAGGGAGTTAAATTGCACCTAGTTGCTATGTGATGAATCCATGCATAGCATAAGCAACATATGGGACACTAAAGTATTGAGCATCGATGAGTATTTGATTAATCTTTATCGAGGATAATATTGTTTAATGTTCTTAAATGCATATACACAGTACATACATGGGAGAGATTATGTAAACTTTACATCGATGACATGCGACTCCTTGCCTTAAAAGAAAGGAAGATAAAGCCAAGATAAAAAAATGTTGCATAGTAGGAAAATGCTAAAAGATAATTGTCACTTAGAGAAGAGGCATAAATGCTCTTGCTAGATTGATTAATTTGCATTGGAATGATAAGACTTACGTCATGTATAGTATTGGAACCTTTAGCATATGCCTTAGGCTAAAGGAGGGAATATTAAGTAAATTCTACTCTTTGGCCCCAAGGGGGAGAGTGAATATGGGATGGAATTATTGTTGCGTCTATTATTGTATTGTTTGGGAAAAATACAATTAGTTGTGTTGGTTGATTGAACAACACCCTAAATGTTTTTCTTTCAATCAAGGGATTGTTGCATTGTGATTTGGATAAATATTCCAAGGCTTGTGTTGATGGCAAATGCACAGCAGGGGTCTGTAATGACAAGTTGCCATGGGAATAAAGGAATGTTTTTTCTAGAACATGATATTAGGGCTGATTGTTTTGATTGTTCTTAATTTTAATTGGATTAATTAAGGAATGATATTTTGCACGTGTGGATCATCTCCAAGATTACATCGCGGATTATCTTGAGAGGGAATTCCTTGATTCTTAGGTCGATGGTCGAGTGGTGAAAAGGCTAACCACGGAAATGGCATCTCACTCCTAGACTGTTTGTGGGTCAGGTGGAGCTCTGGACACCCCTTGCCTGTCCAGAATGGAGTTGGAGATCCCCGTGAGCCCAACGTCTAGGACGTTGGAAGATCCTATTCTAGATAAAGGATAGAAATTTCGGTGCCATGAGACTTGGACTGGGTACTTCTGTTGGATAGAAGGGATACATAATTCTCCTGTATGGGCAGGAGACAAAGATTAACTTAAAGATAAGTTAAGGAACTTGTTTGATAAAAGGATTGCTTGGTTTTTTGTGTGTATGTGTTGTAAATTACGTAAACGAACTCTGTGCCCTAAAAGGCTTTATTAATGAAGCTGATTTTAAATGTCGCACATAAATGTGGTAGGACCTAATTAGACAACTAAAGCTATCAAGGGAAGCGGGTGGATGGAATCCCCCGACCGGTTGATCCTACGGCTGGGTGGTTCCAGAGAAATAGGAGGCTTCTCTCAATGATTTTTCGTCAGATGACTTTAGGTATTGTTAAGTTAGAACTCGATTCATGCTGTTTTAAGGGACCAGAATGGGACTATGCCCTACGAGCAGAGAGGTTGAGCGATGCATCCCTCTCGTTTCCCATTCTCTATGAGCCAAGTGTAGCATAAATCTGCTTCGACTCTGTTGTTTCTACTCAATGTGGGTCATCTGGAGCATGACGCTAGCTACTTCCTAGAGACTTGGCTGATAGGAAAGAAAACCTAACTTCAGGTCGGTCCTAAGTGGGAACGGCTGGATACTTCTGCTTCGAGGTAGACTCGAGAAGAACTAGATCGGAAACCCTGTGACATTCCTTGCGAGTGCTAGGTGGCAATTTCTAGACTCCCCTCCCGATGGGCTACTAAGACGTGTCCCAGAAGTGGTCAAGCGGACACATTACAGAGAATGAAACAAGGCAAAGTGTAAAGAATTTTAGAACAGATAGTGGTGGTGAGTTCAACTCAAAGGAGTTTGAAGACCTTTATAAAAGAAAATGGATTAAGTGTCAAGTAATAATGTCTTATACACCTTAAAAAAATAGTGTTATTGAATGCCAAAATGGCACCATTGTGGAAATGGCAAGGTGCATGCTTAAGGGCAAGGGATTGCCTAACTAGTTTTGGGTAGAAGCTGTTAATATACTACAGTCTACATTCTCAATTGGAGTTGCACAAAGGCTCTTTACGTTGAATCAAGGTCAAAACAATGTTAGAACAACTTGCAACTAAGAATTCCTTTCATAATACTCAGATTTGATGGGTCGGGGGTGGGTTGTGGTTCTGGGTCAATCCCCAGCACCATCTCCAGAAGCTCATAGGAATCAAAAATAGTTGTGATTTTAAGCTTCCACAAAGTATAGTTGGTACCATCTAACTTACCTTTGCTAAAGGTTGGTGGACAAATCCTTAGTGTTTTAATTGTTGATACAATAGCACCGCCACCTGATGCACTAGCACTACTACTTGATGCAATAGATGATATTTCTCCTCTTTGTTGTTGATGCCCTTGCCTCTCACATACTTCACTCCTCCAAGTCCCCCTTCGCTCTGATTCTATGTAGAAATTATAGGACACAATGGATAGAATCCGAGTAAGAAGTAGAGAACACATAGCAAATATGGGAAGAATAGAAGTTGCTTTTGTTGAGATATCAAGCTCCACTCGTGATACGCCAGGGTGACCGTTGTGTATTTATGTCACCAACTTGTCAGTTGTAGACGCGGTTGGTACACCGCCCATGAATAATAGCTACATGATAGCTATCCTTATCTACTCTAGTTCGTGGCTCAGTTAGTATGCCACCTTAGTTAGTTGAGTTTGGTTTGAGACCCATATATAGGGTTCTTCTATTTCTTTGTACTTGAGTTTTTTTGGCTTCCACAACTAAGAAGAGGAAAACTGTTTTCAGCCTCCACCCTTGTGTGTATTCCCCCATTGTGCAAGCAAGAAAGCTACAAGTGAGACTCCTTCCTTCTCTCCCACAATCTTGACATGGTATCAGAGCCTTGTTCGTGGTAAGGAGCTCAAGAAAGCAAGCCAAGCTCGCGGTGTTTTGGTAAGAGGAGCAATGTTGCTTTCATTTTCTGTTTTGGGAGCAGATCTCTGCAGGTAGCACAGCCGGAAAGTGCAGGAGTGCATTGTCTCAGGTTGAGACGCCCTTCACGGTGAAGCAAGAGGGCAGTATATGTTACGCGATAGGGCTTTAGCCCTTCGGCGACCTTGTTTTTTTTATTTGAGGCCATTTCGGGGCCTGTTTTGGAGGCGGAAGTTTTCTGCACACACTCAGGAAAAGGCCCAGTTTTATGCTGTGCAGCTACTATTCTACAGGTCGGTGAATAGTTACTGTAAAAATTGCATTGTATGCTTGTGCGTAGAGACATTGGGAGTTACAGAATCATCCCTGTTGCCTATTGATGCAAAATCGTCACTAGGAAGTGACTATGTGGTCAAATACCACTTTCGCCAGTTTTGCAAATTTTCCCTTGTGAGGGTGAAGCTGTGGTTTTTGCAGTGACAGAATTTTTTGCAGTCTTCTGTAATGGCATCTGATTCTCTTTCACAGATTGTCACTGAAAAGCTTGACAAGAACAACTTCCAAGCATGGAAGTTTAGAATGACGAATTTCCTTATGGGAAAAGGATATTGGGAATTTGTTGCAGGAAATGAAGAAGAACCAGTTCTTCCTGATGTTTCCAATCAACAGCAAATGCAGGCATTTAAAGCATGGCATGAGAGAGCCAGGAAAGTTATGTATTGGCTGTCTATCAGCATTTCAGACTCTATGATTGTGCATATTCAGGATGCAAGTACGCCAAAGGAGGCATGGGATACTTTGTCAAAAATGTATAGCACAAATACGCAAGCCAGGAAAATGCAGCTCAAGCAAGAGTTGCACAATATGCAAAGAGAAAATATGAGCATCAACGACTACAACATGAAGGTGAAGAAGATTGCAGATGCACTTGCTTCCATTGGGTCACCAGTGGAAGATGATGATTTAGTTTCTGTGACCTTGAATGGTCTAGGAAAGGATTATGCATAGTTTCGGACATCCATTTCAGTTCGTGAAAGATTTCCTGATTTTGAGGAGTTGATTGCTCTTCTAATTTCTGAGGAACAGAGAAATGGTGGTGCATCTTCTTCAGGAGGAACTTCAAAAGAAGCTGTCTTCTACTCAAATGCTGGAAGAGATAGAGGCAGAGGTAGAGGAGGCCGATTTGGAGGCCGTGGTAGAAATCAGAATATGCAGCAAACTCAAGAAAACCAGTCCTATAGAGGAGGACGTGGTAACTCTAGAGGCAGGGGGAGCCAAAGAGGTCGTGGTGGATGGCAAAGAGGTCAAAATGCAAACAGTAATGTTGAATGCTACTACTGTGGTAAAATGGGTCATATGGCTAAAGACTGCTATAAAAAGCAGAATGACATCATGAATGGAAAACTGCAACAAGGGAATTATGCATCTTATAGCAGACAGGGTGATGACAGAAATGAGCATTTGTTCATGGTGCAGCACATGAACAATTCTGTGACAAGTGCAGAAGAAAGCAATGATGTATGGTATGTTGACTCAGGTGCATCAAACCACATGATAGGTCATGCAGAATGGATGGAGGATGCAAGGAAAATGGAAAAACCAGGATTTGTGGAGACTGGTGATGATACTGCACATCCTATTGTGTAGATTGGAAAAATTCCCTTGTCTATGCAGGATGGGAAAAAGAAATACATGTCCGATGTATTTCATGTCCCGAATATCACCAAGAATCTGGTTTCTATCGGTCAAATGGTTGAGCAGGGCTTGCAGGTCAGATTTAATCCTCATGGATGCTTTGTTGAGGATATGAAAAATAAAGGTCGCTTGATAGCAAAAGGAAAGAAGAAGGGCAGAATGTTTACGTTGGATGCAGACATGTCTGAATTGAGTGCAGCAATGTTTGCACATGGGACCGGTGTAGTTGCAGATATTGATATCTGGCATAAACGCATTGGTCATGTTAATGTACAGCGACTTAAATCAATGCAGGCCCAAAATATTGTTGCAGGATTGCCAAAATTCAAGGTTGCAGAAATGCATAAGGTATGTGAAGCCTGTCAGTTTGGAAAACAGGCAAGGAAACCATTTCCTAGACATGTTCAAGAGAGTGAGAAGCCATTGGAATTAATCCACTCTGATGTGTGGACTACTAAAGCTGCATCTCTTGGAGGCTGTCATTATTTTGTCACTTTTATTGATGACTATAGCAGAAAAGTTTGGGTGTATTTTATGAAAAAGAAAAGTGAAGTTTTTGGGCATTTCAAAACCCTTAAAGCTATGGCTGAAAAAGAAACAGGTCTGCAAATAAAATGCCTAAGGTCAGATGGAAGGGGAGAGTACCTCTCAAATGAGTTTGCAAAGTTCTTGCAGGAGCATGGCATAAAGCAGCAATATTCATGCAGTTATACCCCACAACAAAATGGAATTGCAGAAAGGAAAAACAAGCATATTGGAGAGGTGTCTCGTGCCATGCTCAATGAAAAAGACCTACCAGATTTTTATTGGGCTGAAGCAGTTGCTACAACAGTCTACATAATGAACATGACTCCCACTGCAGCAATACATGGAATGACTCCAGAGGAGAGGTATACTGGTAGGAAACCAGATATTTCTCATTTGAAAATTTTTGGTTGCATTGCCTATGTACATGTGCCAGATGAGTTGAGATCCAAGTTGGATCCAAAAGCTGAGAAGTGCATCTTTATTGGTTACTCTTTGCAGCAAAAAGGGTATAGATGCTATAACCCTTCTACTCGTAAGTTTACAGTGAGCAGAGATGTTGTTTTTGATGAGATGAGTAGCTGGTATAAACCAGTAAATGTGATTGATGATGTAGATGCACAAAATGGTAATGTTGCATAGAATTCACAGCAGCAGTCACAAAATATTAGTGAACCTGGAGCGTCCTCTAGCAGTGGTTCACATTCTTCGCCATGGACAGGCAGATTGAGATCAAGAGAATCTTCTCAAAGCAATGCAGATAGTGGTATGCAGGTATCACGAAAAGGAAAAGAGAAAATTGATCAGCCCATGTTTGATGTGAATGCAGGTCACTCTTATGTGGATGGTGAATCCAGTGGCTCAGAACAGAGCATTGATGATGAGTTGGGTATTCCTTCTATTGTTACACCTGGAGTAAGGAAGACCAGGGATGTTTTGAGAGCACCTGTGAGTGAATCTACTTTGCGCAGGTCTACGAGAGCTAGGTATCCTGTGGATAGGCTGAAATATGATGGATTTACAGCCATTCACTATGCATATATGGTCAAAGTGATACAGGAACCAGAACCCACATCTTTTGAGCAAGCCATGGGAAAAGAAAAATGGGAGAAAGCCATGGATGAAGAAATGGATGCCTTGGAAGAAAATGCTACATGGGAATTGGTACCTTTGCCTAAAGGTAAAAATGCAATTGGCTGTAAGTGGGTTTATAAGGTGAAGCACAATGCAGATGGTTCTGTGAACAGATACAAGGCAAGATTAGTAGTCAAGGGGTATGCACAAACATATGGCATTGACTATGAAGAAACATTCAGTCCGGTTGCAAGGATGGCAACCATAAGAGCAGTCATTGCTATGGCTGCATCAAAGGGATGGTCTTTACATCAGATGGATGTAAAGAATGCCTTCTTGCATGGTGATTTGCAAGAAGAGGTCTATATGGAGCAGCCACCCGGTTATGTGCATGTTGTTCATCCTGAGTTTGTTTCCAGGTTGAAGAAAGCCTTGTATGGCTTGAAGCAAGCACCTAGAGCATGGTCTGACAAGATAGGACAGTATCTTGTCACTATTGGCTTTCAAATTTCCAAGGCAGATTTCTCACTTTATGTGAGAAAAACAGAGAAAGGTATTATGCTACTTGTCATTTATGTTGATGATTTGATTATGACAGGTGACAGTGATGAAGATATCCTTCATGTGAAAATGCTATTGAAGCAGAAGTTTGAGATGAAGGATTTGGGAGAGCTGTGTTATTTCTTGGGCATTGAGGTGATTAGATCACCAAGTGGGATACAACTCTTGCAGAGGCAGTATGGATTGGACATGCTGTCCAAATATGGGATGACAGGCTGTAAGCCTATTTCAGTTCCTTTGGAGCAGAATGTGAAGCTGAGCACAGATGCAGGTGAGCTTCTAGAAGACCCTACTATGTACAGACGCATAGTAGGAAGTTTGATTTATATGACTATTACCAGGCCAGATTTGAGCTATGCTATTGGATTGGTAAGTCAGTTTATGCAGGCTCCAAGGAAACCACATTTGGATGCGGCTAGACGCATACTCAGGTATGTGAAGTCCACATTGCAGTATGGACTATTTTATGAGACTGGGGTTCAGATATAGTTGCATGGATACACTGATGCTGATTGGGCTGGTAGTATCTATGATAGACGATCTACCAGTGGATATGTGTTCTCTTTTGGGAGTGCTGCAGTCACTTGGAGCAGCAAGAAACAGCCTACAGTTGCCTTGTCGAGCACAGAGGCTGAGTACAGGGGTGCAGCAATGGCTGCATGTGAGGTAGCTTGGTTGCATAAGCTACTTTATGATATGCATCAATCTACAAATGGGCCAGTTGTCATTTATTGTGACAACATGAGTAGTATACACTTGGCAAATAACCCAGTATATCATGCTAGAACAAAGCACATTGAGGTGCATTATCACTATGTGCGAGAGAGGGTTTTACTAGGTCTTATTGATCTAGTTTATGTCAGCACAGAGAATCAGGTAGCTGACATATTCACGAAGGCATTGGGTGCAGAGAAGCTGCGCAAGTTTAGAGACCTACTTGGTGTGCAGGAATTGGGATTGAGCTCGAGGGGGAGTGTTGAGATATCGAGCTCCACTCGTGATACGCCAGGGTGACCGTTGTGTATTTATGTCACCGACTTGTCAGTTGTAGACGCGGTTGGTATACCGCCCATGAATAATAGCTACATGATAGCTATCCTTATCTACTCTAGTTCGTGGCTCAGTTAGTATGCCACCTTAGTTAGTTGAGTTTGGTTTGAGACCCATATATAGGGTTCTTCTATTTCTTTGTACTTGAGTTTTTTTGGCTTCCACAACTAAGAAGAGGAAAACTGTTTTCAGCCTCCACCCTTGTGTGTATTCCCCCATTGTGCAAGCAAGAAAGCTACAAGTGAGACTCCTTCCTTCTCTCCCACAATCTTGACAGCTTTCATTTCAAACGAATTGATACAAAGATGGCTCTATCCACCTGTGCGCTTTCACTATGAAGTCTAGATGGCGATCTAGATAGATAATAAGCGAATAGCTTAGGGTAGCTAGAAGAACTATGAGTGGGTGAAAGAAAGATTGATGATATCTTTAGAGGGGTCTTCCTTTTATAGCCCAAGAAGGTAGTCTGGTCGACAAGTCTGACCATATTATGAACCTTCTCTAGTTGGCCAAGGAATATTCCCTTTAACATCGGATGGGGTTGTTGCTGCCCCCTGGACCCTCATTAGGGGGGCCACTAGTTCCCCTCAGATCCACAACCAACAGCCGCTTTTGTGGCCCTCGAATCCTAAAATAGGGTTCTCTAATAACTCCCACCACCACCCCGCAAATCAATGCATTGTATCTCGAGTTACTACCAATATAACTACTCTATCTAACCCAAATGCTAGATCCAGAAAGGTTATCCTTTTGACATTTGGTCGTATAGACCTCATCTAATATATAAGTCAGGACGACCCATCCAATGTCCGTGCTCACACATGGCTTCTCCTCATAATGGGGGCCTTACAGCTTTGAGCACTATGGATCACAGCATGTCATCTAACAAAAGATCTATCAATGGATTCATATTTTCCTTTAGCATTACAATAGCTACATGGAGTAGTAAAAAACAACCTATGATTGCTTTATCGAGTATAGAGGCTGAGTATAGAGGTGTTCCTATGGCCATATGTGAGGTGGTATGGTTGCACAAGTTATTGGGTGCTTTGGATGTAAAGGGAGATAATCCAATTGTCATTCACTATGATAACATGAGTAGCATATAGCTAGGAACCTAGTGTTCCATGTTAGGGAAAAACACATTGAGGTGCATTACCACTTCATGAGAGAGAAGTTACTTGCAAATGAGATTAACTTAGTATATATTAGCACACAGGATCAAATAGTTGACATTTTTACAAAGGCATTGGATGGAGAGAAGCTTTAAAAAATTCAAAGCTTACATTGGAATTGCAAAGATACAATTGAACTTGAGGGGGAGTGTTGAGATAGCAAGCTCAATACATGGGGATTGATGATGGACCCCTTGATTAGATAGATTCGCACATCTACACTTAGCACATCGATAGTCACTATGATCCTCACATGACCATTGACTTAGCACTTATTTTATTTTATTTAATATACCTACCTACAATTGACATAGTTATAACATCAGCCGATTAGTACAGTCAGTTATGCATTGTTTGATTTAGTAGGCCACTTTTCTTTATGTTGTATCTTATCAATACTTTGTGTACATTGTATTCTGTGTGAAAGAAGAAGAAGACACCAACTAGAAAACATTTTGGCTATTAGGGGAGATTTGAGGTCTCAAAAATGCCAAGTGAACCTAGAGAGAGAAAATATTTTAGAAAATAAATTTTTTAATTTTTAACAACTTCTATACTTTGATAAGTAAATATATCATTTTTTAAAAATAAATCATTGTCGTGATATTCTTGTGGTCACATCAAACCTAAAAATCTAGGCCATCATAAAGGTGACAAAGATTTTCATAATGAATATCTTACTCATCCTCATTAAAGTAAAAACTAACATTCAATTTGAATTTTGTTCAATGTTTGATTAGTTCCCTCCATTCTCATTCTCTTCTTTCTTTCCCTCCTTATTGATTTCTTCTTCATTTTCCTTCTTGTTTCTAATTCACATAGCTTTTCAATCCAATCTTCTAATCACATCCTTAACTATGGATCTCAGTCATCCAATGATATATGTAGCTCTAGTAAAATATCTCTCTATCATCTTCATATTGAGTTGGATAGTGAGTATGAACCAATAAGGAAGAGAACAAAACCCATTACTATTACAAAGTCTACAAAACATATACTCAGGTTTGAAGGAAAGAAGAATCTTGATCTTTAGTTAGATGGTAGGCTATATCCCAAAGATCCTCGCAAAAATAGTACTCCACCTTTCTATAATAGCTCTTCATTGATGACGTTCATTGGTGATGGTTATAATGGATTTCTAGGTTATACACTTAACTTGGTTGCAAAAAAGGATGTCCTCATATTGGAGAACCATCTTTTATCAAAACATAACAACGAGTTATTGCAGAAGCTAGAAGGCTATCAGTAGAGGTTTCATTCATTGGAGAAATATATCAAATCTTGTCAACGAAAGCAAACTATTTTTGGCCTTAAAAATCAACAAAGAGCTCTTAAAAATATTGAGAGTCTCATACAAGAAGGAGGTGGTTGTAGTAAAAGAATCCAAGCAACAAAGTATATTATTTTCACTTTTAAAATATTAAATATGACTTTATTTATAATTAATTGTATTGATTTGTGATATCAATTTTCTTTAGGTCTCTTCTTCAACTAAATAGAAGTGAAAGAGATTCTTTAAAAGCATATCAATTTTATTATCATCTTTTTCTTTCAATAGTTTCAAAATATATTTTGGAAAAGAAGAAATTTAAAAAGGTAAAGAAACAATGCTCGGAGTCATTTATAAAGGATCATTCTTTGAATAGTGAGTTAGTGCAGAGGACACTAGAAAATAATATTGATATTAGTGGAGATGCTTATATGCAACTTTTTCAACTTTTACAATCAAATATGAAGAAATGATAGGTAGGCAATTGCATATTTCCAAGGCCATATGTGGTTAAAACGATTAGATAGAGAGTGAATAACAAAGTGATGGATATTTTGGGTGAGCCTTTCCATATCAAGGCTAGCTTCAATGATAGGTAAAATGAAGTTGTATTAAATGAATTTAACAATGTTTTCCTTGACTTGCCCACCTACAATTGTAATATTTCCACGCAATAAAAGTTAGTTGGTTAGTTTGAAAGTTAGTTAGTCAATTAATAAGTTAGTAAGATTACTAACTAAATACTAACTAACATTAATAGCTAATAGTTTTTATTCAATTAAAAATATATTTTAAAAAATCAAGAGTCGTAAATCTGACATTTTCCTCAGATTGATAAGGACCATAGCTACCCTTCACAAAAAGTACAATGTGAACGGGACTTATGAGCCATATTAATAACTAGTATTAATGTGTATAGTTTGGATGGTTAAAAAATATTAGATTTTTGGGCAAAAAAAACTATTATATTTTAGATATTTTCCTAAAAAGATAGAACTAAAAGTTGTTTAAAACAAAAGACAAGTGATGTTTTAGTTAGTTTTGAAGATTTTATAAAAAAAGAAATAAATAAAAGTGCCTGGCAAAATCGCGCATGCCATGATTGCAGACTACAGGCAGTAGACAGCACTTCGAACACGGAGAGGAAGAAGGAGTGATCTGAAAGCTTTCCAATCAAGCGACTTGTGGTTTTACCCCCCTTTTGGAGCCAATGCAACCATCATATTTATAATCTGAGCATCAAAATACTAAGTCTTCTAAGAGTCCCTCCACTCTTGTTCTCAGCATTATCCCCTCCACTCTAATTCATTATAAATATGAGGCATGGGGAGGCACAAGAAAGCATAAGGAGACCCCGAAAGGCTACAAGAGAGAGAGAGAGAGAGAGAGAGAGAGAGAGAGGATAGCCCTCCAAAAGATTATGAGAGAGATCTTGAGAGAGAGAGAGAGAGAGAGAGAGAGAGAGAGAGAGAAAGAAAGAGAGAAGAGTTACCCCGAGAGGTTGCACAATTCCCCTCTATCTCGATCCTCAATTCAACCATCTTCTCTTATGCTCTCCCATCTCGAATCTATTCCAGCTTCTTAATCTCTTGAGTCTACTTGCGGACGATGGCCTCCAAGCAAAGAATGTTGCATGCGGATGGCAATCCTACACAACTAGAAACGAAGCTTCGGGTGAATGCATCACTATTAAACCAATTGCGGTACCGGTCGTAAGTAATGTATTTTCAAGTTGATAGATGTTTGTTTTAATGCTCGCAAGAGATACATTAGGCTCCATACCTTGTGGTGCTAGAATAGGTCATTGAAAAGGATAAATCGCATCTCAAATATTCAAAGATGAAGTTTGTGAAGTGCTTATATCAAAGGGAGTTAAATTGCACCTAGTTGCTATGTGGTGAATCCATGCATAGCATAAGCAACATATGGGACACTAAAGTATTGAGCATCGATGAGTCTTTGATTAATCTTTACCGAGGATTGGATGTAAGCATTTGTATTCCTAAACTTATATTATTGTTTCAAAATTTAATTTTGTGATCAAGATGACAAAAAGGAAGATTTCTCTAGAGGGAATGGAGGAAGAGGATCTAGAGGATACATGTGATGAGAAGCTCTTTGATTTCCTCCATGAAACTGGAAATTCATCTAGATTCATTTACATTAGAGATATGCTCAATGTTCCCTTTTATTTTCAAGAGCTCTTGAAGGAACTTGAAGACAAAGAGAAGGAAGGGAGTGTTATGATAGACATGTTGAGGGCCTAGAGATTGAGGGATTTATCCATTACAATGATGTAGTGGAAGCTACCAATGTTGCTAGAATAACTTTGCAAACAAGGTTTTGCATCATTGATGAGGAATTCAAGAAGTGAGAAGAAGATTTCC
Source organism: Lygodium microphyllum (assembly GCF_053477565.2). Classification (NCBI taxonomy): domain Eukaryota; kingdom Viridiplantae; phylum Streptophyta; class Polypodiopsida; order Schizaeales; family Lygodiaceae; genus Lygodium; species Lygodium microphyllum. Next base: position 112,549,691 of record NC_141160.1, read on the forward strand.
CTTTTTATCAGAATCAACATCAATTTCTTCTTGTCCACAAGGATGTTGGATTTCTTGTATATCTTTAGTATATGGAAATTTTTTCTTTAAATACAATATAAGAGAAAAAGATAGAGGATATTGCAAGTAAAGATAAAGAAGTTGAATAGAAGGGAAAAATGTTTCAGGAGGATGTTGAGAACCGACTTGTGCTTGGATTTTATGTTGCTTTTTTTAAAAGTGAGAATATTATAAAAGTAGAAGAAAAAGAGATAGAGTCTAGAGTAGAGATTGAAGAAGATCCTCTTGATTGTGTCTCAACATTTCCCACTTACCTCATCAACAAAAAGAGATATGTATTACTAAATGATATTCAACACCTTTTTATCTCAGAGAAGATTACTGCTTTTAGCAATCCTTGTAGGATGGGGCAAAAATAATAAGAATTTTATAGGTTATGAACATGAATTGCTAGCAAGTCTTCATATTGAGGGAAAGAATTTTCAAGACATCTTTGTAGCCTTGCATTCATGTATTAATCAAATCATGGAATATGAAAAGGAGGGGCTACCTATACAGAGGAGTACTTACAAATTTAGGAGAGACTTGGTATTAGTGACATGGGGTATGAAGAGAAACTGAAGTCTCCATCAGAGGAGAAACCAAAAAGTTCAATAAATATTTATGATGATAGTCTTCTTGAAGAAGATGCAAACCCTAAGGCATGGAAGATAATTTTAAGATATCCATTGTAGTTTATACCAGATTTTGTTATGCATTATAGATAAATATTGTAGGATATTTATCTATTGGCATCTTACACTATTGTGGTTTATTGTGCAGCTAGAAATTGAAGATCCAAACAACTTTCTTGGAAGAGCCAAGGGTTCAAGGACATTGAAGCTTGGAAAAAGTCAAGGCCTTGGTCATTATATTGAAAGCTTAAATAATCAAATAGTTGCAATTTATCAAGTTGTCAAGCTCTCCAAGCCGGCCAATGATGGCTTTGAAATCTATATCCAAGGTGATTCGATCCCAAGTTTTCAATAGAGGATTAGATAATATAATTTTGGTGGATAATGAAGAAGCTATAAGAGTTTTTGGCTTCATGCCTAGATATAGTGGATCTAGGGCAGGATACTTTGGAGCTCTTGGCTCTTATTTTCTCTCCCATGTAGGAGATACCAAGAATTTGAAGCTCCTTCCAAGCTATAAGAAATAAGAATTATTGGCCTTATTGAGTGGGATGAAACAAAAGATTCCTTTAGAGGCCCTAGTGAGTTGCTTGAAACTAGAGACTCTTCTACAAATAAAGTTAGACTAAAAAATATCAAGGGTTTCTTGAAACCCATATTTTTCCATCTCTTCATCTAGTTTGTAATCATTTTGAAAATCTTTGCTTTGCAAAAGAGTTTAAATATCCATCTTTTCTTCTTTGGGTGACACTTTGTACGTTCCTTGTTAAAGATGATGTATTACGTGATGAGGTTGTGCCTCTGAGCTTAAATTTGTGCCAGATTTGTCTATAGAACCATTATAAGACCTCTAATAAACTGCTTGCTTTGTATCTTCCACCTCTATACCTTGGGTTGACCAAATAGATAGAGATCCATATTTCTTGATAAAATATGGAGCATGATTATATAAAATATGCTACATAGTTAACAAATAAATAAAGTTAATAAAAAAATTATATGAGTTAGAAAATGAAGAGACATATATATGCAAACTTTTTACCATATAGTGAATGAAGTGTTGATCACCCCAAAGCTTCTGTCATTGCCTTTTTAAAAAGGTTCAATTGGTTTTTGAAGTCTTTGAGATAATCATCATTTCATTCAATTTTATCACAATAAAATAATACTTTTTCTGGGTGTCATGTAAAAAAAATAGCAAGTGATTTTTTAGCTAGTTTTGGAGATTTAATACAAAAAAGAGGGATTGGTGAAATCATGCACGCCGCCATCGCAGTCTACAGGCATAATAAACAGCACTTTGAACAGGGAGAAAAAGAAGGAGTGATCTGAAAGATTTCTAAATAAGCATATTGGGATTTTGCCCCCCTTTTGCAGCCAATGGAACCATCAAATTTATGATTTGAGCATCAGATCACTTATTTTTCTAAGATTCCCTCCACAGAGAGCTCCTCTTCTCAGTCACAACCCTTCTTCTCTTATTTAGCTATAAATATGAGGTGTGGGGAGTAGTTAGGGAGGCACAAGGAAGCACAAGGAGACCTTGAGAGAGAGAGAAAGAGAGAGAGAGAGAGAGAGAGAGAGAGAGAGGGGTTACCCCAAGAGGAATAACAGCAGTATGCGACGCGCCCAAGGAGAGCCAAGCCTCGAGTAGGGTACCTCCCCCTCCCCTATACAGTAAAAAGCATGCACGACATGAACAAGAGACCAATTGGATGCAATCTCCCCCCATGCCTTGTGTGAGCACTCCACAAAGCATGTATTTTATGTATTAATCATCTTCAAGCTCAAATAATAGTCCAAATTACAAAATAGCATGCTTTTGGCTTTTGAGTTTGCTTTAGCACAAAATAGAAATAAAGCTAATGGGCAGGCGCCCAAGGAGTCAGGCATACCCAATACAATGTCCAAATACAAATATCATAATCGTGCGCCCATGCGCATACAAAATAATAAATATCCAACGCCTTAACAAATAGGCGCGAAAAAATATAGGCGCCATGCCTAGGGTATGCGCCCATCAAAATATAAGTGATAACTCGAATACACGCTATCCTCCAATGCTTTCCTCCGCCACTGCTGCTATCTCTACACATCAACTGAAGCATTCACAATCGTTAGTAAAATAATAAAATTAAACCGACAAAATTGAATACCTAGTTGTCTTCAGCTACATAAATAAATCAACTAGTTAGAAATCAATCCTAACATTAATTTATTATGAGTGTGCACTCTAAACTCATAAACGTTTATTAATTTAATATGTATTTTACGGAATCACCCGCTATGGAATCACCCATATACACACTAAATTAATGAAATGCCCGAAAAGGATAGGCGTCCCCATCAACTTCTCGCACAAAGAATCCACTTTGTGTATAAGCCCCGGTCAACAAAGTTTACGAAATCCACCGTAAAACCTCACGGAATCCACCGTGGCACGGAATCCACCATGAAATATGCCTCCTGGCATCACACCCCCGAGGTGGGATAGCAATTGTCCTCAATTGCTATTAGCTCAATGTGGAGCTAACAGAGTGGGGAAAGCATTTAAGTCTCTAGCGTGCATCCATTGGGCTTCCTCTACAGGATGGTTTTTAAACTTGACTAAATATCTAGAATATCTTCGGCCAGTTCTAGTGGTCATAAAGTCAATATCTAGAATAGCTTCAGGTTCAAGTATTTCAGTCTCTTCATCTAACAAAGGTGGGTTTTCATAAACAGGCCGGTGTACAGGTAATTGGCCTCTAAAGGGTCATAATAAACTAATGTGAAATGTGTTGTGAATTTTCCAGTGAGATGGTAATTCTAACTTGAATGCATTGTCATTGATTTTGTGAATGATCTTAAATGGTCCATAGAATCTAGGTGCTAATTTTACAACGGGGTGTTTATCTACACTTTGTAATCTACGTTTTTCTATTCTCAACCAAACATAGTCATCAAGTTTGAAATTCATTGCTTGTCTTTTCTTATTGGCTTGT